>NC_048419.1:10849041-10922607 GCF_013103735.1 Etheostoma cragini | reverse complement strand
CAGTTCTGAAGGCAAAAGGGGGTCCAACCCGTTACTAGCATGGGGTACCTAATAAAGTGGCCGGTGAGTGTATGTTCTGGGCTATAACAAATGACTTAATTAAATGTTGTACACACACACACACACAGGAAAGGTATTAATTGAATACTACACAGTTGCTCAATTTGTGGTTCTAACTCTTTTAATTTGAACAAAGCATGTTAAAGTCTGTAGTAGCTTTATCTAGATATACTTAAACATAAAGTACTGCAATACTTAATTGCTTCCAAAGATAAATTACTCTACTGACCAAAAGATCTTTGGACAGTTGAGTGTGAGGCAGAACCCGTTAGAGCAACAGTTTAATGAAAACAGGGCTGGTACTAAGTGTTCCCTTGGAATTTATGCATTGTAAATGTTTACAAGAATGAACATCCTCAGTAGAAATCAATGGGCTTGCGTCTGAATTCCACAGACAAGGGGAGGAAAGGCTAACACATGGTTGGTTTTGGTCTCTTCATAGGATTTGTTGACAATGTAAAAAAATACAGAATAATGCAAGACTTTTCCTGAAAGTTCATACGTTATTTGGATTGGGACATTGGTGAGAAGTGCATACACGTACAGTACTACCGGTCGATAGTTTGGGGTCACTTACAAATTTCCATTTCACTCCATTAAAGACAGAATACCAGCTGATCTGAGTGGGGGGCTGATCTTTAATGCAACATCTACAATACCCATTATCAGCAACCATTTATACAATGTTCCAAAGGAACACTATGTTTACTAATCTGATATCATTTTGAAAACACTAACTGAGAAAACATTGGAGAACCCTTTTGCAATTATGTAAGCACATAATGTAATCTGAAAACTGCTGCCCTGGTTAGAAAAGGTGCACTGATCTCAAAATCAAATCAAATCAAAATTTATTTATAAGCACTTTACAACTACCAGCAGGTATCCAAAGTGCTTACCAAAATCTCAGCTGATATTCTGTCTATAATGGAGTGCAATGGAAATGTCTAAGTGACCCCAAACTTTTGACTAGTAGTTTGTGTGTGTGTGTGTGTGTGTGTGTGTGTGTGTGTGTGTGTGTGTGTGTGTGTGTGTGTGTGTGTGTGTGTGTGTCTGTGTGTTGACCTTTTAGGGTTTCACCACGATAATGCAAGATGAGGAAGACAATCGCTGCCGTCTGGGCCAAGGCAAAGACCCTCTCACCCCAGGCACTGCAGAGCGGTTCAAATAAAACACAAGAACATCACATCTGTGATATCAGACACATACTGTCAGCTGCAAAACATAATCATAATTCACTGTAGAGTCTGTATATTAATGGACACACTGTTGTTGAACTTGACATGACTTGCATTGAGGTGTGTAGAGTGTATTGAATGGATGTCACTGGTGCACACCCAGGGCCTTGTGTAAACAGCAGGTGAGTCACTCATTCATAGACTTGAAGATGCTATTGACATAAGTGGGATTTAAGGACGCTGTGGTGTCTAGAGTTCAGAGAATGGTGCGAATAAACATACGTCAGTAAGTTTCTACATCTCAAAGCCAGAAGTATTGGGATCGTTGCAACATAACTACGAAGTAAAACATGCAACTCTGTTGTCACTTAATGACTCACGGTCTGATCTGCCAGTGAATCAACATAGTCCGAGGAACTTTTTGGCTTATTTAAAAAAAAAAGAAAAAAATACATACAAGAGTGGGAAGTTGTTGGCCAGGGCGTACACAACAGGACAGGAGAAAGCATACAGTTGCAGCAGCACAGAAGACAGACTCAGGCCATCTGCACTTCTTCTCCACAGTATCGTTATCAGCTGAAGCAGCTGTGCTGCAGGGAGATGACACACAAGGATAGACCACCAACATGGAGTTAGTGGTGGTTGTGTACAGATTAGCAATCAATATGTAAACAATAACAAGTTACACATTTCAGTTACGGAACAGATTTGATTTTATTATCCATATAAAGTTGCATTGTCTACTTAAATGTATTGTGACATTATTCCTGTCCTGTTTATCATTTGAAGCAAAAAAACAACTTGTTAATGCAACATTCTTGTCTGTCTTGGACTATGGTGATATTTTATACATGTATTCAACCTCCCAGTGTCTTCATGCTTTGGACACTGTGTTTTACGGAGCCTTGAGATTCATCACAAACCTACAATCTCTCACTCATCACTGTTTGCGGTATTCTCGGGTCGGGTAGTTCTCCCTCTCTATTCGCTGTTGGATGCACTGGCATCTTTTTACTTATGAGGCAGTATTAGGACTTCTTCCTCCTTATCTGAACACTTACGCCCTCCCGAGGTCTGCAGGGACAAATCACCTGCGCTCACAGGATCTGTTTTTATTGACAGTCCCTAAAGCATTGACTTGGGCAAAAAGGCTTTTCATTTTTCAGCCCAATCTGCATGGAATCAGCTTAAAAATGAACTACAGTTGAAGGAGTTGGCTTTTTAAAGGACCTTGCAGAAAGGCAGTCCTAATGTCACTGTATTTAAATTGATTTAGGACCCAGGGTTTTTTATGATGACATTGTTGTTTAAATATGAGTGAAAATATGTTTATGTATTTCCCTGTAAGTGTCTCTGTCTGTTTGAAACCGTGCTGCTGCCACTTGCCAGGACACTCTTATAGAAGAGGTTTTCAATTTCAAGGAGTTGTTTTATTCTGGTTAAATAAAGGTTTAAATGAAAAAAAATTCAGCTCCCTACAGAGGTGTGGAAATGTACAGTTGACACGTTCATGGAGTGGTTTTGTGATAGTATCACTGTTGTCATGGTTATCCCCACTGGTACGGCAGTCCATATCAGTGTGCCAGAGCACTTACAGGCTGTTGTTTGATCATTGTAATCCAATTAATGGCCTAATGATAAGAAGAAGAGGCTTTAAGTTGGCTTCTTACCCAGGAAAGTGTCCAGTATGATCCATAATCCGACAGCTCTGCTCATTATAAACTTTAGGCAAGGCGCTGCGACATAAATGACAAATATTAAAAACATTTAGATATAGCAGATTTAACAGCACACTGCTGGATAACACAGTAGGAGGCCATTTGTGTGATTTTGTAAACAAGTAACGCCCCCGTCCGCCCGCCCGCACATCTGGAAAGGTTTTGCACAACATTTCACGCGCTTAACTCCAAAAATGATCCTCACCGTTTATGTAAAAGCTGACGAAAATCCTCTCATAACATTTTTCTGGCATTACATAGGTAACCAGGAAGTCTTTGACGGGAGACGTGGCCATGGTGGTGTGTCAGCTGTAGCACGAGTAGGTCTACTCTCAGGAACAGGGGGAGTGGTTCAAAGGTTCCCCAATATTTACAGCTGAGGACACAGAGCCGTGTTTATCTCTGAGGAGCGCTGGTCCGGAAGACCACATGTAGTCTAATTTTTTGTTGGAAGAATACGTACACCTATGGATTCTTTATAGCTCATATTCTAAATTGATACATTTTTGTCCCCACAAAAAAAGTTAAAGTACCATGTTAAAGTTTTTTGTTTAAATACCTAAACATGCAAATAAATCACTTTTAAATGAATTAATTTAGTGTCTCCTGTACTTCATTGAAAATACTTTTTAGGTCTGCACTGGAGGTTTCAAGCTTCCACAGTTGCATTTTGGATCATGATTGGCTTTCAGACTTTTGATGTCACAAATTCCTGGTGTTTAAGTCAGATGTAGTGTGATCACAAAGAGACTCTTCCCTCTTCAGCAGCCTTAGCAGTGTTCTAGTGTGAAACACTGCACACACATTCTGCACAGAGAAGTTCAACCAGAGCAGTTATGTAATACATTTTCAGTGGGGGGGACTTAATAAACAAACAAACAAATCAATAAAAAGGCCAACATTCGGTAAACATCTGTAGCAGTATATGGTAGTCTCAAACTCATTATATATAAAAATAGGCAATTTCCATCTTTAAACTAGGTTTTTATTTCTTGTTATTTAAGGCAAAGCAAGGCATCTTTAATTGCATAGCACATTTCCGCACTAGGGCAATTCAAAGTGTTACAGATAAAACACAAGAATAAAAGTTACAGTGCAGTATAAGAAATTAAACATTACAGAAATGAACAACCATTTAAAGAAAGTCAACATCAAAAAGAAATGTCTTCAGCCTTGATTTAAAAGAACTGAGAGCAGCAGCAGATCTGCAGGTTTCTGGGAGTTTGTTCCAGATATGAGGAGCAGAGAAACTGAATGCTGCTTCCCCCTGTTTGGTTCTGACTCTGGGGCCAGAGAGTAGACCTGTCCCAGATGACCTGAGAGGTCTGGGTGGTTCATAGTGTAGAAGATCAGAAATGAATTGAAAAAAACGTTTAGTGATTTACAAACTAGCAAAAGTGCTTTGAAATCAATTCTTTGAGGCACAGGAAGCCGGTGTAAGGACTTCAGAACTGGAGAAGGAGGCAAAGTCATTGCAGGCCGTGGTAGATAAAAGTTCAGATGCTACTGGTACTGGAGGCTATCAACAGAAGCAAAAAAAGCACATTCATTATTATTGTTTCTAGCAATAATGTCAGAGAAGACGTTCAAGTTCTCAGTTCCAAATTATAAATGCAAACTCTCTCCTTACAGGTGTTATAATGGACCAGGAGATTTGTTTTTTGCCACACTCTCTTTTTTCTGTTCTCACCAGTAGGACATTTCTCCATGGGGATCTTACCAGGGACAACTTTGACCTTAGTGGGAACAATGGCATCAATAACATTTGTAATTTTACAGTTGAAATGATCTACAAGCTCAGTGACTGAGACCCCAGAGAGGGCTGGTGTGGAGGAGAAAAGCTGAAGGAATGTTTCACTGGTGTTTTCAGTGATATACCGTTTTCTGATTCACT
The DNA here is from genome assembly GCF_013103735.1 of Etheostoma cragini. Lineage (NCBI taxonomy): Eukaryota > Metazoa > Chordata > Actinopteri > Perciformes > Percidae > Etheostoma > Etheostoma cragini. The sequence continues at coordinate 10,917,757 of NC_048419.1, read as the reverse complement.
TTGTTTGGACACTATTGAGCACAGAGATAGTGCTGTTAAAGAAAACAAAGGAATGATCAGAGAGAGCAAAGTCAGTCACCACAACCTTGGAAATATTCAGACCCTTGGAGACAATCGAGTCCAGAGTGTGCCCCTTATTGTGCGTGGACTCTGTCGTATGCTGAGTCAGTCCATAGTTCTCAAGAACACAACACAGATCTTTGGTCCCTCTGTCCTGGGGGTTGTCAACATGAATGTTAAAATCACCCGCAATGATTACACAATACAGATTATGGACAGCAGTTCAGTGACGTCATCAATGAAGGTTGCACAATATTTAGGTAGCCTGTAGATATTTAGAAATATCGCTTGAGGGTAGGACATTAACTGAAGAGCCACATATCCAGAAGAAGCAAAATGTCCATAACATATTTGCGTACAGTGGAATGAGTCATTAAACAAAATGGCGACTCCACCTCCTTTCTTATTCGCTCTATTGTCGCACTTCATAAAACTGAAGTTAGGGGGAGCTGACTCGATGAGAACAGCAGCACTGTTATTATTGTCTAACCAGGTTTCAGGTAAAAACATAAAATCTAGATTGTGATTAATAATAAAATCATTGATTAAAAATGATTTCCCTGCCAAAGACCAGACGTGTAGTAAGGCTAGTGTTAGTATGTTTTCATTTTTTTGGGACAGGCTGTAGCTAACGAGGAATGGATGCTAAATTTGCTAAGTTTGCGATTAAGTTCTTAATTGCCATTCTTTTTCTATTAACTAACATAAATTGTCTTTGAAAGACTCATGAGTGCCACTAGGCGTGAAGCCTGGACCCGTTACATGTTATCATTTATACAGCAAGCATGTTATCAGTTACATGCTTGCTGGATTTTGCACACAAGCATCCCTATCAGTCTGGGGAAAAGGAGTTAGCTTCCATCCTGGCAGAAGTGCCAGGCGCTTTACCATTGATTCTCATTCAAGTGGGATGCATTAGTACATTGTCGGTTTGACGAAATGTTAATTTAGACCCTCAATTATTGTTATTAACTGTTATTTAAAGAAATAAGTCTTTTATGGCAGAGAAATCAAGAGCATAGAGGTCTAGTTTTATAGAACACTGAAATAGATTTGCCAAAAACTGTAGGTTTATAATACAAATGTCTTATTTTTTCCCTTCTTCGCCAATTGTGGAGGAAAATGAAAGGTGATGTAGTTAATGAAGTGCTTGACTGTCTTCCTGTGTAATGCACAAAATTAGAACAGATGTTTTCAAATCAATTATAAAAAAATAAAAAAATAAATTTAGACACTTTCAGTCTGGAGTAAAACGCTATACGGTGTGGGTTTTTCTCTCTACTCAATGAAGAATTCAAAGGATGTGGATTACAACTACAACTACAATCAACACAAATAAAGTTAAAGTGCATGTAACACCAGTGGCCACCAACGTCATTAGTGGGACTTCTCTAAAAGACAGGAAGGATTTGAGCAAAAAACAAAAGAGCAAGAGGTTGTACAGCAGTTAGTTAGTTAGTTTTCACTCCGACAACATGTGTACTGGAAAATGTTCCCGTTGTATTGCTTTTACTCTGTACCCATTAGCACTCATATCCATCATCTGTAACATTGTGTTGTTCTTTCCTGGCGGGGACATCAAGTATGCCAAAGATGGACACATTACTGAGGAGGTGAAATACATGGGGGGACTCATTGGAGGGGGTGCAATGGTGAGTTACCAGTTACTGAAGGGTATAACTTTGTACTAAACGTTTCTATGAACTGGTTTATGAAATGTGCAACCTCAGGTAAAACTGAAAAACACTGGCTTGTATATTCTTTGTTTTATTGGTTTTACAGCGGTCAGCTCGCCTGTTGTAGGTCCTTATATTGGGCTTCAGTAAATATTTGGGATTATCTTAATTCTTCAAATCAATTGCATTATTAGTTAGTCTCAACAGTTGACACGTATCACATCTTTTAATGTATGATAGGTGCCTCTAATGAGGCACCTATCATCCTGACTGAAGAAAAGTACGGAATTGTTAATGGCACAGCCTGGAAATAAATTCCTCAAATCCTGACTGACTGAAGACCGCGTCAAAGTTCCCCAAATGCTGAATAATTTCAACTAAACTAATTATTTATTTTGGACATGTTTTACACTGATGCTGTCAACTATTTGGTACCACCACAGGTGTTGATCGCAGCAATTTATATCAACTTGACTGAAGCTCAAGGGTGCTGTGGAAATCGCTTTGGGGTGAGTCAGTCACACATTTTAAGGTGTTCAGTTAAAGATAATAGTTAGCAAGCTACTCAGAGCCCATTGAGTTAAGATTATTTTGTGAAGAACCGTCACGCTCAATTAGATTCAAGTGTTCAATAGAGGCCGGTCAAGCTGAGAATGACTAAGCCATAAATAATTAATTCTGCATAATGCTGCTTCACGTTGCAACTTACTTACTTGTGCAACAAACTCTTGAGATAGTTATGACAATGCACAACCATCAAAACCACAGCAGAGTCCGTTTCTCCTTTTTTCATATTTTCAAAAAAAGAGTTATTTGTGTTAGTTCTGTGAAAAAACCCTATTGGAATAGATTTAAATACAAAACACAACTATAATACAGTACATTACCATCTGAACATTTTTTTAAACAATAAAAAAAATCCGTGACCTTTGCTTACCATTTAACTTCTGCAGATGTTCTTATCAATTGCATTCGCTGCAGTTGGCGTGACCGGGGCCCTGTACAGTTTCATCGTAGCAGTGCTCGGTTTGAACAATGGGCCCCTCTGTTATGATGGAGGGATGTGGACCACACCTTTTAAAAACAGGTGACAAACAGAAGTAACTTTCTGACATTTGTCAACATCATCATGTTGTGGTCATTTATAAGCCACTTGTTTCACACAGCAATTCCACCTACCTGGCCAACCATAAGTTGTGGGCAGAATGTGAAGAGCCAAAGAAGGTGGTGCAGTTCAACATGGGGCTGTTCCTCACCCTGATGGCGACCAGCTGCCTGCAGGGGGTGCTCTGTGCCATTCAGATGATCAACGGGCTGTTTGGTTGCCTGTTTGGACTCTGCGTCAAAAAGGTCACTCTTTGTTTCCCCATGTTTCGGATGCCTAAATCAGATATTTCACACATAAATTATAACTTCAGTTCACCTGTCTTTCCATTTCTTTTCATTATTTTGTTTGTTTGTCTTTTAATCTACAGGAATAATAAGCGCCTGGTCAGAAGGCATTCATCCCACATCTGAAGAGTCCCCTTGCGTTTTCTGCTGGAAGGCTGTTCTTCCTGGCTGCATGTGCCTAAAAACGTTTACGTTGAAATAGTTGTTGCCTCTGATTAGATTAAAAAAAAATTGAATGTGCATTACATGATACTTCAAAATGTTGCAATGTTTGAGAAACAATTCATGCTGATTACATGGTCAAGGTCAAATAAATTGGATTTAAAAATATAAGCTGCTGATCCACTGCTACAGTCCTGTGTTTTATTCTTCATATTTAATGTTAACTGTGTAAATACAATAAATGTCGTTCAATACTGTAGTCACATGTTTAGCTATACACATTATCTCAAATCTTTTGACATTTATACTTAGTGTTAAATAGTTCCTGACATGTTAGATGTCAGGAAGGTTACAGTTATATATATTGACCAGCTCATCATTTAGATCCCATCGGCCAAGACAGGGCATGTATAAAGTATATAACTTTACTATTTACTGCCTAATAATGGGGAGTCTTGCAGGTTGCTTACTGCTACTGAATGACATGGCTTTAACAAAGTGAAAAGGTTAAAGAGCATTGCAGACTTTCTGTCATAATGCAACACTCAGAGATCCGCCAGCCTCCGTTTGTTTCTGGGGATGATTAAAACAAGTCATGTGGTGATATAATGGTAAAAAAGAACAATCATTTACTATGTCAGTTCCTTCCTACATGGTACAAAAACAAGGTAAATTATAATTCTATGTATGTCTGTTTCATCTCCACACAGATCAATGAAGAATTCACTATTTATTTATCTTTATTTTTATTTATTTGTTTATTTTTGAATAAAAAGAAGTAGGAAATCCACCTCCATATGGAACCTTTTTTTTAACACACTGTATTCCACAGAAAAAAAAGTGTTCTCCTTTGTGTTTCCTGTATCAACCTTATCAAAGCATGTTTAAAATAAAGAAGAACATGAGATACACATAGAATTAAACAAGTTACTCTGGTTGGGAATCTGTTGTAAGTGATGGAGGTTGTGCATTGCATTAAATGAACATGCTGATCCAAACAGATGAAAGCAATACTGCTCTTCATGTGAGGAAGAAAACGCAATCAATATTTACAACCGTTATCATTGATAAGGAACAGTGCCACACCCGACTGTTGCTAGGAGACAACATGTGTTTTGGAAAGCATGGCCTCTTCCTCTGTTTTTTTTTTTATGTTCTCAAATTTTCTCTCAATTAATTGATACAATGTAGAGACAACTGCAGTCAACAGCTCAGTAGAAAAACTGGAAAAAATAGCCTGTCTGCTTAACTGTCCACATGTAGTCATTTATCAGTGTTCAGCAGCTGACATTGTTCTTGTTTTGCAAAGCGTGCTGCCACAGGTCAAAAGTCCAACTGTGTCGGGATCCTGAAGTCATACATTGACAATATATTACCAGAATACTACACAATGGGTGGAGTTGAAACATGTCTCTCGTAATCTCTGCTTACTCACAATACCCACCAGGCCACTCTAATAGCATGTAATATTAATATATTACAGCAACATAAAACAAACAGATTTCACTACTAAAACGCATTTTGGAGGCCTGGTCACTAAATTAAACAGTATGTACAGTGGTGCTCGTACGTTTACATGCGCATGCAAAAGAGGAATAAAAAAACAAATCATCTTTTGTAAATAGATCTCAATGTCTTAATTAAAAAAAAAAGGAAAAATCCGACCTTTTAAGGACACCAATTTTCGTTGTGAATGAATAATGTATTGTAAATAAATAAATGTTCTTCCTTAAATGCAGGGGGCATAAGTATACATACCCCTATGTTAAATTCCCATAGAAGCAGGCACATTTGTAATTTTAAAGGCCAGTTATAACATGGATCCATCATACTATGCATCCAGCTAAAGTTCCCTTGGCCTTTGGAATTAAAATTGCCCCATATCATCATACACCCTTCACCATACATAGAGATTGGCATGGGGAACATTCCATAAAATCATCTCGCAATGAAAATCCTACCAGCTATTAGTCTAACTGAAATTAAACCATGCCAATCTCTAAGCATGGTGAAGGTTATGTAATGATATGGGGTTATTTTAATTTCAAAGGCCGAGGGAACTTTATCAGGATGCATAGTATCCTGGATCAATGAAATAACTGGCTTTTAGTAATACAAATCTGTCTGCCTTTAATTTAACATAGGGGTGTGTATACTTATGCCCCCTGCATTTTAAGGAAGAACATTTATTTAATTACAACACATTATTCATTCACAAAGAAAACTGGTGTCCTTAAAAGGTTGGATTTTTCCTTTTTTTATTCCTCTATTTAGTCAACTTAAGCATGGGCATGTAAACTTATGAGCACCACTGTAATAGTGATGTGACCATCAATAATCCATCAGACCCAGATGGACTGAATACATTCTAAATCTGCAACTACAACCAACATGTGCATCTGCAAATTAGTAACCTCAACAAACTACTCGTCGTCTCTCAAAGATCCCACAGAATGAGTCACATACAGTTCTGCGGCCTATCCCTGGCAATGTTTGCCAACGTTATCGGCTTGTTATTTCACCTCCCACACACTAAATTCCCTCTCTGTATTTGGTTTCTGTTCCCAGCGCAAACACATTTTCTCTTTGAATCAGTTTCACGAGGAACTGTTTAAACAGGAAAGACTCAACCTCAAACTTATCGAGTTACACAGCAGTTAGTTTTTACTCTGACAACATGTGTACTGGAAAATGTTCCCGTTGTATTGCGGTTACTCTGTACCCATTAGCTCTTATATCCATCATATGTAACATCGTATTGTTCTTTCCTGGCGGGGACGTCAAGTATGCCAAAGATGGACACATTACTGAGGAGGTGAAATACATGGGGGGACTCATTGGAGGGGGTGTAATGGTAAGTTGACTTTTCTCTAGTCTGTTACTGAAGGGCGGGACTCTGCACTGCATGCTGTGCAGCCTCAGAAAAATGTATGTTAGTTATATATGTAAAGCTAAAACTGAAGAAAATACAGCATTTTAACTGGTGTGCACTAGTCTTCTAATGAGCTCAATGCAATTTTAAGTGGTAACCTGATTTAAGACTGACTTCTGCAATGTTATACATAGTCTACAAGCTTTGAGTTATTAAGATTAAGTGGAAATGCTGAATTGATTTGAATATTAATTACTGTCAACTCATGTGTGCTGCCACAGGTGTTGATCCCAGCCCTTTACATCCACTTGACAGGAAAAGAGGGGTGCTGTGGAAATCGCTGTGGGGTGAGTCCGTCTGAACTACAAATCAGACCTTTCAGGTGCTGGCTTAAACGTAAATGATTAACACACTACATTCTCTGTAGATGCAGACATACAACTTCCCAGCTGAACTAAATTTGAAGTTTGTAAATAGTCAAGAAACGGTTGAAGACTTTAGAAATCAGTGGAAATGGAAAGAAAAAGAATTGTTTGAACACATATGCCACAATGTGTGATAAAGAAACATGATCATAGTTAATAACATATTAAATGAAGATATCAAAAATGTCTTTTATAGTTGTATCTTTTAACCTTTACTGCAAAGTTACACTTAAGTTCAATGTAAGTGTTGAGGCCAGTTAGATTAAAAAAAGTTTTAACATGCTGCATCACTAAACTATTGAACAACATCTAGTTCCTCTTTGGATAGATATAACATTTATGTGATAAATGATAAAACTATAACAGTCCATCTTTTTTTTTTAATCTATAAAGCACATTTAAATATTCAAGACATGTGCCATGGGATTAGTCAAATGTTTTTTAACCTCTCAAGCTACTGACACAAATCACGTTTGTTTATTAAGTTACTTTCTGATAAAATGTGACTGTCCAGCATGACTTTAGCAGTAAAGTGTCAAAAATATTTTAGAAGTTTAGCCTGCTGTAGTTCTTGTTCTTTTTGTATCTTGTTAAGTGTTGTGAAAAACAGATAGATGGACAAAATGTGAGGAATGCAAGGTGAAACAAATGTTGAGACTGTTCCTCCTTTAAATCCTAAATACCTAATATATTAGTACCACGAGAGAAATTTAAGGAAGAGGGTAAGCGTTCAGTATGAATGAATGATGTCTTTAACTGCAACAGAAATGTGTCTCACCTTTGCTTATCATTTCACTTCTACAGATGTTCTTATCAATTGCATTCGCTGCGTTGGGCGTGGCTGGTGCCCTGTACAGTTTAATTGTGGCAGTGCTTGGTTTGCAGAACGGGCCTCTCTGCAAAGTTGTTCTGGTTTGGGTAACACCTTTTAAAAACAGGTAACACACTGGAGTTACTTTCTGATGACATTTGTTAAATTACTATCGTCCTGATCACTCACAAACCTACTTTGCACAGGGACCCGAGCTACCTGACTGATGACACTTGGTGGGGAACATGCACAGAGCCTAAGAACATTGTGCAGTTCAACATTGGACTGTTTGCTACTCTGTTGGCCACGAGCTGTCTGCAGCTGGTTCTCTGTGCCATTCAGATGATCAACGGGCTCTTCGGCTGCCTGTGTGGAACCTGCGCCAACAAAGGGGTAAGAAGAGTGATAACAGCAAGTGAAGTGTTGTTAGGATATCTTATTTCAGACAATTGTCAGATGTAATTTAAGACTCTTAACTTTCTTTTTTTTATATATATACTTACAGCCGCTGTGAGTTCCAGACAGATGACTAGCACCCCCTGCTGGAAAACGAAGCGTGAGGGCGTTCTTGCTGCATTTGCCTAAATAGTCGCTTTGAAATTGTAGATTTTTATACTTTGTGTGCATTTCATTATGCTTACTGCTGCATTATAATAACACACAGACATCTAAAATGTCTGCACTGCATTAGGGTAATGTGAAAATGGTACAGTATTAGACATGAGCTGTGCCAAATATATGGTTAATTTGAAATAAATTGGTTTTAAATATTAGCTGCATATCCAGTTTGCTGTAGTGTCACATTATATTTGGCATTACACAGTAATATTAACCTTCAATTTATTGTACTGCCTTTCAGGTAAAATAACTGACCCCGAGATATAGCTAGAGAAATATAAAATAAAATACAGGACAAAGTTATTATTCAAGTGAAACCTTTAATGTAAATTGTTTTACTGCAATGAATATCATTTTCAAAATATCTACATTTCTTAATTAACATTACAAGGAATATGATTGACATTTTTAAATTTCCAACTACTATGCACTGGAAAACCCTGCATGTGGAACGCAGTGTGCAAATGGCACATTTGACAAGGCAGTTGATATTTTTCCTCATTGACTAGTACAGAACAATAAAGGTTAGACAACAAAAAAAGGCAAAGTGTAGTGATTTAAAAAGGCAAACGCTGGGTCCCAAGAGAGTGGAAACGTAATCCCAACAGGAGTGGAACACAACAGAAACAGTCAGTATGACAAAACCCCTGCTGGCTGTATTTGCTTCTATTGAGGCTCATGAAAGCTGTAACACTTCAGTCAAGGCTGTTTGAAAAGTCAGTACATTTTTCAACCTTTTTTTTTTTTTTTTTTTTTAAACACAATTGGATTTTTTGTCACTTTATCAAAACAAAAGATATAATCCAAAACCGTGACGCTTGATTAGCTGAGAATGATTTCATAATTGATGAGACAAGCCACGTCAAGCAACAAACAAGGTTTTAAGGTTGTTCGCGTTAAAGATATCCTCCCAACGGAGTGTTTTTCTTACCCAGGTAAATACATTCAAAGCATGTAAAGAATTATTTGAAATGACTGGCAGAGAACAATATTCATGTTCGGATACGACTCCTTTGAGGTAGACATCACATAATCAACCGGAGTCTTTAAAATTCTCACCGCTGCCCATTTATTTTTCTCTTATAGGTATATATGTACGTTGGCAATCCTGCTTTGGGTGAGTTAAAAACAAACAATCCTAATCTAAAAAATAAATATAAGGATTTAAAGTATGTAAACACTATGTCAGAGGTGTAGGTTAAAAAGAGAAGGAGTGTGGCAGCATTCAGGTTTTTAAATTAAACAGAATCAAGAAATGCCAAAAACACGGTCCCATACATAAGAAGCTTCACTGCTTCAATTGGAGTTTTGATGAGGTTACCAGGCTATAATACTTCACCTCTACATCACTTGTGCTGTGCATATTTCAGCTGTCGTACTGCTTCATCATGAGCTTCCGGCTGGCCTCATAACCCAGGAACAGCGCTCCGTTAGCAGGGAAGGTGCGGACCATGGTGGGGGTAAGACCAGAGTAGAGCGCCCTCGTACCTAAACAAAAGTAACAGCAAATATTACATTCTGATTGATAGTGAAAACAGTAGGAATGTTAATTCTTCTTCATCCACAAAAACTGAACACCAAACTGCTGCTGCTGAAATCATAAAACAAGTGGAAGGAAAGTGGGGGGACGGGGCTGGTAAATGTTGTGGTGTGCTATTTTTTAATGCAATGGAAGATAAATAAAAACATTGTTTAAGTAAAAGAAATCATTAAACAAAACACACACAAAACTCCACGTTTACCCACCTTCAGTACGAGCGATGGTCATGAAGGTTTTGAAAAACCCTGCTTGTTTTCCCGTCATAGACATCACCTGGATCCGAGACTTGACACAGTCAAAGGGATACACCACCAGCCACAGGCACGCCCCCCCGAAACCACCGCTTAACACGATTGGGGCCACACCTTGATTATACACAGTAATACCCGTTACACACTAACATACTGTACATCAGATGTGTGGGAGGTTAAAAGACATAATTTAGATGGGTAATAAATCTCAACCCATGTTCAAATTTTAAGTCCAACAATAGTAAAATACGTTACTGAATGTAGTTCTAGTGTAGTTAAAAGGAAAATGTCGCTTTAAATTATGTCATCAATCTGTGAGCTTTGCAATAAAATGTTTTAATTTACTTTTCTAGTATTCCCCACTTACATTTAGTTAGTATTGGTTCCCACAATGCCTTTCAACACCCCCTAGAGAACATGCTTAAGCTTCTCGTCTGAAAGTTGAATTATGCTAGTACCTATGTCGTCTCGGTCACACTTCATGTAGTCGGCAAAGGTGGTGCGGGAGAGCTCATAGGCACCAAAGAAGCAAAAGTAACCGGGGACTTCTCTGGCTATGGTGGTGGTCAGGCCCTGGAAGAAGCCCTGCGGCCCCTCATTCCTCATGATGGATTTCACCACTGACCACATTGTACTTCATACAGAGCAGAGGGACGTATGGCTCGGTCAGTGCACACACACTACAATAGTATAAGCAGATTCATTCATTAATTATAATAAAAAATATATTTCATAGCTGACTGCTATTACGAAACACTGACTCAGAACCATATTACCATAGAACTACTGCCATTGGCATTGTAACTCATCACTGTGGTTCTAGTGTATGGGATTTACAAATCACCTCAATGTCCACACCATTGATCACAGAGGAGCAGTGCTCTGAGCGGTGACATCTTTATCTTTTATAAATCAATTTTTGAATATATTCAGTGTTTTCCAACAAAAACTACATAAATAATGAATTTAGCATTATACATATGTTGTAAAAAGCACAAATAAGGTATCTGTTGAAGATAATTGATATAATTAAGTTTGGATTTGTTTTAAGCAGCTTGATTTCCACTTCTAAAAATACCTGAAGATAGATCAATAGCAAATAAATGATTTACCATAGGTGACGAATGAGCTATTGCCACCCTTATTAGTGGTGTATAAGTCATTTTTTTCAGCATAACTTAATCTACTAGATATTGGGCAATAAACAATCCTAAAATCTGAGTAATGAGAGAATAAATGACCCCATACATTGTTAAACAAAACATATGACTGCTGTATATAAATACCACTTACTTGTCGCTCTTAGCAATCTTGCCCGATGTCTCCATTTCATACATGGCTTGCAGCCGACACTTGACGAGCTCAGTGGGGCAGAGTAATAGCGAGGAGAAAATGGATGCTACTGAGCCAGCAGAGGCTTTTTGCATGTCACTAACCCAGAGGGAAGGATAAAAAAAAAAAAAGACTGTTAGAGATCTTGCATTTATTCTCAGGGTAACAAGAACAGCCTGGTTAATGTCCCCCTCCTACCTTAGGACAGCCTCACTGGGCAGTCCAGCCGTGAAACGGATGACCTGCTGGCAGAAGCCGTAGCTCATGAAGAGCACAGAGTTCTCGGCAATGTTGGCCATCAGTGCCGGTGTGGTGCCCTGGTAGAGACCACGTATACCCACTTGTTTGTAGGTGGTCGAGATGCAGTGGATGAAACCCCGGTACATTGTAGGAAAGGTCTGCATCTTGACCTTTGCCGTGTCCAGAGGCTGCCCGCTAAAGACACATGCAGCTCCCCCTTGGAGGAAGACAGTGAGAAAACTGTCAACAACAGCAGTCGTCCAACAAACACAGACTACAGGGGAAATCAAAGTTTGCGAGTAACATATGTGCTGTGAAGAGGTTTCACTCCAACGAGCGGAATAAAGAGTTGATGGGAACACAGAGAGAAACGAGCCGGAAAAAAAACAAAAGTCATCAAAATCTCCTGCTACATCAGACGTGGCTGGTGAGTCGCTTGGTTAAGCAGTGAAAAGATAGCATGATTATTACGTGCAGATTAAATATCTGTTTGTTTGATTGCTAATTTTGGGATACAAAGCACTGTAGTTACCTACGGCTCCCGCAGAGAGGTCAATGATGGCCTGGACCACTGGATGTGGGGCCATGGTGTCCAAGAAGCTGTCAGAAGAGGTTTCTCTTTCTCTTGGCTACCTGGTGAAAAGAAAAGAAAAAAGAATGACACTTTACCTCCTCCCACCACTTACAAAATACACTGCTACAGCGTATAAGAATGCTTTGATTACTAAAAACCTACACACAACATAAAATTTATTTGTTTGTAGGAACACTTCACTGACAGCTTATATGTGTTTCGACACAGGGATCAGGGCCGATAACAGGCAGCAGCAGCAGCAGCAGCAACAGCAGCTGGGTTTTAAAGTTCACCACAATAAAACCTGCCCTCTTTGTAGCTGAGAAAGGGACGTTTTTTTTTCTACCCTACTGAACTAAAATAATAGTCGCAGTACTTTTAGAAACACTGTACTCCTTCCACTGCTGATGTAACATAAAATGTAACTAGTCTGGCATTATCAGGATGACTAACACAAGGTTTCCACCAGTGGGAGACAAAATGCTATTCTTATTTCATATACATATAATAAATGACGTTAGCCATGGCTAACGTTATATATTAAATATACATTAAATAGCTAGCTATATAAACAATAACTTTGGCAAAAACAAAAACGTTATTTATCAAAAAAAAGAGAGAGAGAGAGTTGACGTTGATATGTTGCCGAAATGTGTAGCAACAGCATCCATTAAAAAAATAACTAGCAAGCTAGCTAAGTAAGTTAGCTAACTAGTTATAGGCGAAAACCAGGGGAAAGTTACTGTTCTATGTGCGGCGAATGTTAACTTTATAAGTGTAGCTAAAAGCCGAAGAGAGGAACGCGTAGCAATTATTTAAAAATACCAACCTTAGAGGAGAGCGACAAGTTAAAAGCTGTGCATCAAAGTGTCGCTGCTGCTGAGGTTAACGTTGGAGTCTGTGTGTGCCACATGTAACGTTAACGTTATCATACAGTAACGTTAACCGAATGAGCTGCTGACTAAAGCAAACGTCGTCCAGGGACGGCCGCATGCTAAAGTATGCCACCAGATTAAACATCCAAAGTTTATGTTCGCGTTATCTCATTTGCAACATCTGGACCCGTGTGGTCACTCAGTTTAGACGATAAATGGATCGTCCGTTAGTGATAACGCTAAGCGTGGTTGAGAATGACAAACTAGAGGTTGTTTGGGTTCATCACGAAGCCCGACATGAAGAGCTCCCACTCTGCTCGAAATTCCACGTATCAAAACCGCCTTCGAATCTACTCATTCTGCTCTGAATGTTCACTTTTAGAATTGTCTTGTGAACCTGATACTACTGTATGTGAACACATACACAATTAACTATCTTGAACTGATAAGTTTACAACTAAACTACATTTACTAAAATTTGCATATTGTTAGGAATAATTCAGAAACCATTGCAGTCAGTATCCTTTCTTCCATTTTACCACGATTTAAATAACATGGTAGTGATTGTCACGTAAAACGTGATGTAAAGCTACAGAATGATGAATATAGCAACTGAGTGATGCTCTTAATTTAGAATCTATGATGTGAAGCGTGAACCTTAAAGCTTCCGGTTCACATTCTTTTTCATTTTTCAAAATAAACGCACCCCAAAAGTGGCTACACCACCCCCTGCTGGTTGTATTTCCTAAATTCCTTTCATTCCAGTGAGATTTTTTATGTATTTTTTACCTCCCAAGGACATTTGGTTATTAGTCATGTATGACGGTTTGTTGTTTTGAAAAATGTGCGACTTTTGCTTTGCATTTCAACACCCATGCTACAACAGTCTTTCACAATACAATCTTTGGCAGGCTACATAATGTTTTTGGATGAGCCTATAGTCATCATGATCATGATTGTCTATCATTGGTAAGATGTTAAAGCATTTAAACCTTGTGTTGTCTTTCCGTCCACCAGGATTTTCTTTTTTTAATTCATGGTCAATAAACCTAATTTATATAAAATACCTAATTTTTGAGTTTAGAAAAAAAGTGGACATTATGAATTGTTTTGAATAATCGTTTAGATCCCAGTATGTTGAGTGAGTCACAGTCTGATATCTGTCAAAGTTAAGTCCCGATATGTTTTGAAACCATTTCATTTTTTTTTTTTAAATGCTATGACATTGACTAAAACACTCCAAATTCAACGAAAGTAATCATCAATTGAACCTGCAAAAAGTGTTGTATGGCTTCCATACAATGTGCATGTATCCATGTAATTTTGGGTAATATGTTTGTATGAAACCCATATTTCTGATATAAAAAAACTTTAAAAATGGGTCAAATTGAACCCAAGGACAACACAAGGGTTAAATCATTTTCTATAAATAACAAGTTAGAGCATTGTGTGTCTCTGTTGTGTGTAATGTGTAACCACATCGGTTGCCAAAAGTCAAGACAGCCATTATTCAAATCCACATCCTCATTCGGTGGCTGTAACTTATGGAATCCTGATGTAAAATTGAATACAACCCCTAAACTATGTCTTGTTGACTATACAGTACATGAGACCACATATACAGTAGGAAGGTTAAAGAAGGGGTCTTTGTCAGCTTTTGTGGCCTTTTCACACTTTTTTGTTTGCTCTATGAATTTACACAACGTTTGATTGCTATTTCCTTTATCTGACTTTTTTAAGTATCCTATTTTTTTGTATTGTTTTTGTAGTAAAAGCAAAGGCACAAGGGAGAAGTGTAGGAAATCAGAATTCATTCCCTTACATTTTGAGGCATTACTATTAATTGCAATGACTTATTAATGGGCAGTAGCAAGTCATTCTCTTGGTGATTTTATGAAAAAAATGTGCCAGTCAAACAATGTCACTTTGTTGGTATTCACCTCTAAACTTGAACAAAATACCATCTGTTTAAACAGAGTAGGAGGGGATTAAATACATGTGCCTTCTGTCCACAGGCTTGTCCTTAAAAACTCAATGGCTTACAACAGTCTAGACTCACTTGACTACATGAAAAAAAAAAAACATCATCAAGTAGACTTTTATGTTCAACAGACATGCAGTCATTAAACACACACAATTTTCCAATTTCTTATCACTTTGCCTTTTATAAAAAAAACATTGACGTTGTCTACATCACAGACAAGAATCATCAATATTCTGTTTTAAACAATTTTGCCATGAACAAAATTAACCCCATGACCCCACCCCCCTCTATACACACTGCAGTATATTTTACATACCTATAGTTCCTGTTCATTCTTTTTCCATTTTACATAATTATCAAAGTAGTATCATTAGCTTTTAAAATACATACAATGCTCTTTCCATTGTAATTATAATCGCTATCCTGATTGTACATACAGTATCATTTCCCACAGTTAGAGTCTGATGAGCAATTTGTGTGCCTTGTTTTCAACGCGTTGTCACAAAATGTTCTGAAGAGATGACACAAGTCTCTGCATTTCATTAAATTAAAACACTTGGCAGAATTCGGAGGATTCGTATATGAGAAGCATTTCCGTTCAACCGCCAATGTAATGAGAATGGAAACACTGCAGAGAGCCGCACGCTGTTAAAGTAGTTTTGAGTACAAAGCACGTTAAATTATATTAACCCAAAGCCACAGCTTTTATTCATGCCTTCCTCCTATTTGACGTCAGTAATATCCTGAATCCTTCTCAGACTCCCCAAGGTGCTTTACTACCAACTGTTACGTCTGTTCGAAATTAAGATTATGTGGTACAGTCAGAGAATCTCACTAATCCCCAATTAAAAGAGTTACAGTAAAGGAATAACAAAGAGATTATAAAAGATCACTTCAACAAAAGAGCAATAAAAGTGGAACGAGTCCATGTAGTTGGATTTGTTGTACAAGAGTTTGGCAATAAAGTTGTCAGTATTGGGCATAAACTGTTGGCAGTAGTAGGCTGTGCTCAATCAACATACATTTTTTTTTACTTCATAGGATTACAAACAATGACTGATAAGTACCTGACGAATTTGTAAAAAAACAAGTTAAACTTTGTATTAATTTGGTGTCACAGGTCTCAAGTGTGACGCTCAAGGATCACCGTACACATAAACGTTGGCACCAGAAACACATCTTTTGCAAAAGGAAATGAGGGACAGGTGTTGCGCACATCTCAAATGGAATATCATAGAAATGTGTGGAAGACTTGGTTTTCCAGGAGCTGGTTTGAATTTGTATCTATGCACAGAGATAACTCCAACATAACCGGATAATATCCAGACACCAGTAATCACAGCCAGGCACTTGAGTGTCCTCTCTGATGTGAGTTGAGGGCTGAGTCAGAGTAAATATCTAAACCTTTTTACCTCCAGGATTAAAACACTCAAATTGTTTTGTATGTGTATCAGCGTGCAAGTGCGGCATTTTATATCTGCCACAGGGTCAGCAATATTTGGTTAGTGAACTAAAAACGCCATCTAAATGTGGGAAAAGCTCCAGTGTCAAAAATACATCAAGAAAGCCTTCTTCATTTGTACCCTGTATACACACAGCCAGAGGCCTGGATTGGAAGAGTTTGGTCACTGCAACAACATATCCAGTAGACACTTATGTTGTATAGCAACACGTCCTGATTCAATATACAGTATCACTGATGTCACAACATGGCCAAACTCTAAACCAACAGCTCTGGATACAGTACGCAACCAGTCATGAACCATAAGACACACTACCTTAAGAAAAACACTTATCTTATTTTTTGGCCCCATGGCTGTCCAACTGAAAAGGAACAAGTTTTTGTTGTTTGTTTTGAAAATCAGCTCTTTAACTGATTTTGTGTGTCTACTCTTTGAAAATGATCTTTATTGTAGACCTTTGAATTGTTGTCAGACTTTTTGGCAATTTGTTTGACAGCAGCAGAATGTTATCAACGGAATAAATGAGAACGTAATGAGGCGTGAGCAGGAATGGCACTATCTCATAGTTTTGACCACGTCCCGTGTTTGAATGTAAAGAGATAGAGAGAGAGAAGTAGCAATTTTCACACCTTCTGGGAACTGAAACCACATTCATATAATACGAGCAATACATAAGCGTGTTAATACTGTTTTAGTCCAGATAAGCAGTTAGACACTAGTCCTAACTACTGCAAGGAGTTAAAATCATCTCTTTTTAGGATTGTTTTAGGGTTCAAAATATACTGCAAGTAAATTAGAGCACATCGTTCATGTTCTGTCTAAGTAAGAACATTTTTTTATCATTGGACAACTTATTTTATATACAAGACACTGGCAACTGTATTCATTTTTTCTTTCTGTAAAAACAGGGAAAGGCATTCAAAAAATGATTTTACAATAAAATCTATACAGTGTAGAATCCTAATGTACAATATGTATTCTGCAAGGTTTCTGTTGCAGTGTCTGTTGCAGGATGTTCCATCTGCAAGAGGCCGTCATCTTTTATCCTAAAAAAGTGGATGCTTGGTTGGTAGCGGATAGGAGTAAATAAAAACAAATTCGAAAGTAGGGCCTGAAGTGGATGTGTCCCAGGGTGTGAAACTACACAGAGAAAAAGATGGTCTTTTTCTTCTTGTTTTTGGCCAAACCTCAGCTTGACAAAACAAAAGAGCGAGGGAGTGCTTACATTGTGGCTGAAGTGTTAGGCACTGCAAAAAATAAAACAAGATTTTCTTTTCTTCATGTTTCTGATGAACACAGTAAGGCAATTTGATTATGGCTGACTGATAGCAATATAAGTGTCTTGACTGTCTTCTGTAAAGTTCAACATATTTACAATTTGGACTCAGGAGGGAACCAACACTCTTTCCCCATTTTCACAACCCATTTTCAGATTACCTGTGTAAAAACAGCTACAATCAAAAATGAGGCACTTTATAAAAGAGTATATAGATATCTAGGCTATATAGTATTAATCATTATATGTATACTGTATATTTTATATACCATTGTAAGGTGTCGCTTTATATTAGAATTGTGTTAACTGTTATGCAAATGAGGAAAACAGACTGCATACTATATAGTTTGTCATTCTACTTGTATACTGTAGTTTATACTAAAGTATTATTATTATTATTATTATAATAAAAAAGCTCAGTTGCAAAAAAAGCATATACACTTTGACTTTTTTACGTTTTTGTGCTACACAATGGTTCAAAATGCATTCATTTAAAATGTTACGTGGTTGGAAACAACTCAAAGTGCTAAAAAATTCATTAAAAAAAAAAAGGTCATTTATACATTGTTGTGAGGTTTAAAACTCCAATAGAGAAAAAGTATTAAGACGGCTTAATTTGTGGGCTGTAGTTAGGGACTGTATGATAATTTGTAGGGTGGTGTAGGCCTAGAGGCAGTCAGAGAAGGGGGGGGGGGGTTATGTTTTGTTTTTGTTTTTTGGGAGGCCAGGGGAGCGTCTTTAAACTTTTTCTCATCCCAGATTCATTCTCCCCCTGTAAGATTTATTCTATTGGTTTTTAAATAGAATAGTTGCATCACACAGATGGCTTTCGTTATGATATTGAATGCTGCACTCTTTGTAACATCTGTCTCCAACATGCCCGGCCATGTGATTCAGGCATCTGTCAGCCTCATCTGATATATCAGAGAATTCATAAAAATTTAAAATAAGATTCAGCCCCCTCTCCCCATCCCAATCATTTGCACACAGTTCCTTAGCTGTTAAAAAGTTTTCTTTTCAAAACTGTAGAATTCAGCTTCCCTCACTAACAAGTGTGTTACTGAGTCCCTTCAGCACATCTCAGTAAGGACATTTACATACATACAATCTAATTATTGGTCTTACTGCATGTCAAAGCCAATTTAATTAAGTTGTTTACATGCGTAGCAGAACACTGTTTGTTAATCTGGCCATTTTTATGCAATGTTGCATACTGTGGTTATTAAATAAATGCATTGTTTATGCATCTACTTTTATGCAGGACATATGTGACATCAATCACGTTGTGATTTGATCTGCAGCAATTGAGCTGCAACACAAATACAGCACACAAGAGTCTAATTATATGGACTTTCTTTCTTTTGATAAATGCAGTTTCCGAGGGTTTGACTTGTTAGTGTACACTGACTTGCATAAGTTTACACACCCATGCTAAAGGTGATTAAAAAGAGGAATGAAAAAAACATCTTGTGGAAATTGACCTTAATGCCTTAATTCAAAAATATTTAGAAAAATCCATCCTTTAAGGACACAAATTTTCTTTTGAATGAATAATGGCAGTATATTTATTTAACATAAGGGTATACGCACCCTTATGTTAAATTCCCATAGAAGCAGGCAAATTTCAGTTTTTAAAGGCCAGTTATTTCATGGACCTAGGATACTATGCATCCTGATAAATTTCCCTTGGCCTCTGGAAATAAAATATTATTTATTTATGTACAATACATTATTCATTCACAAAGAAAATTGGTGTTCTTAAAAGATTGGATTTTCCTAATTCTTTTTGAATTAAGGCATTAAGATCAACTTCCAAAAGATTTTTTTTTTCCCTCTTTTTAAATCAACTTTAGCATGGGTGTGTAAACTAATGCAAGCAATGTTAAATATGATCACTTGTGTTTTGGGATAAAAATAATTTCCAAAAGAGGACAGAATACTTGCTGGGCAGACAGATAATTGGTTAACTTTCCCTTTAAACCTTGAAAACTAAACTGTAGATTTGAATGGACCAAACATCCTAAAATACCATCTAGATGCAGGGACTAGCGTTTCATAATGTCACCATTTGAGAATCAGCCACAGGACGTCACAGGACCTGTTTAGTTTGTGCGTAATCAAAGCTGAAGCTGTATTAACATGCATCCTTTGTGAGTGCATCTAAAGCTTTGGGGGTAAAACTTAGTTCGGTGTCAAAACCTTTTTTTAAGGATAAAAAATAAAGCCATTGACCTCATCCGAAAAAACTAACCTAAAGATAAACTCCAAGCATAAGTACAACAGTGCAACGTAGACTGCAGTGTGAAAATGTAATGGCAATCTTATGCTATCCTATTTATGTGTTTACACTCCTTGGAATTTCATAAAGATTGCATAAGATGTGTGGGATTCTCACACAATCAGTTTCTTCTTTTGTGAAAAACTGACTGAAAACCCAAATGTATCTAAATTTCATTTATATAACACACATTCGTTGCCAATCCCATTAACTGTTAAACCTTAGAAATGAAGCACATTTTGAAGTGGCACAAGAAAAGTGGTCAACAAGTATAAAGGCTTTTTTTAGCAACTGGATATAATAAATTAAATATGTTTACAGTGACAGCATATATGAGTGTATGAAACCACTGCCAATCTGCATTTGCTTCCATTTTGGGTCAAAATGACACCTGATGATCATTTAACTTATTACATGGACAAACCATAATATATATTACAACAAAAACTTTTAGCATTGAAGTTTGGGACCAAATAAATAAACACTCCAGAATGCAGCTGAGATCGAGTCAGCTGCCACTTAAAGCCTTGATTTACAAGACTTCAATAGATTGGCCCATGCACCAATCACAATGTGTTTTAAATGAAGACGCACAGATGGACTTTTTTTTGCCATAATGGCCACCTGAGAAGTCACACACATCACATATCAAATTGTCATTCTTTATCTATATTAAGTTAAATGATGATCAAATTTCATTTATATTCAAAACAAGGCATAAACAAAACCTTTCCCTTACCTTGGAGTGTGCGTTTGCTTGTGTGTGTGTGTGTGTGTGTGTGTGTGTGTGTGTGTGTGTTTTGGCACACATTTGGTTGACAGATACAGCCGACGGGATGGGGATGTGTTTGTTTTTCAGTGTTCAGACTCCAGTGTACAGTTTAGTTGTGGCAACAGATTGGGCCACTCACAGACAGTTTGGAGCCGTCACATTGGCATCACGCTCAAATCCAAGATGGAGCTCAACAATCTGGAAAAAAAGAATAAAAAGCAGGAAGGAATTGAAATAAAACATTTTTGAAAAATCTAAGGTTTTTGTATACTGGTTACAACACACTGAAAATAATTTGTGTTTTTAAAAGGGTTATCCATTATTATTGCTTACATGTTTGCATACTGATCCACAGTAAAGCTAATTTAAGTCTCCCCACACCAAATGTTACAGAGGGGAGGCAGGTAGAACTAGATTATATATTCTCCATGGCATATTGCTTTTGGACGCCTTCAAGCTGCTTGGGTAAATATCACATGACGCAGGATATCTTTCTAAAAGGATTTTCTGATTGGAGTCTCATGCACACTGTTGCAGATGTCAATATTGTGTGCCTTTTGTCTGTGCGTCTCAGAGACTTATCAGTTCCAGGCATTTTGAACTGTTCCTTCTTTTCTAGGAAGCCACCTAAACAAACACTGCTCTATAGTTCTGATCACATCAGCAGAATGAAGTTAGTGGCAAGCAAATATCTGGGTTATGACTATCAGCTTGGAATTAAAAAAGCACAGATCTCTTGAGATTTACAGAAGAGACGAATTGCCTTATAAATGACATTTATTTCAGAATAACCCTAGGGAAGCTCAGACATAAATGCTTTTAAATCAACGTGTGGTTTGAGTAGCTGTCAGTCTAACCATTACCTCCATCCACTTTCAGAGTCAAGAGGTTGTCTGCAACCTTAACACTCTTCATCATCCATTATTACAATTCCATACTGGTTTAAAGAATGAAAAGATGCAGGACTGTCTAGTTCATATTCATGTGGAGTTTATGAAGCGTATCAGTGCTAGAATGGGGGTAGGGCTGCAGTGTTGTTCACTAATAACTACTCCTATTGCTGTAAGTGGATCAAATAAAGATAATTAACCATTAACAAACAACAGACAGCCCGGAGGATTTAAGTTACATCATTGAATCAGACTTTGCATCTTCCCCAGATAATGTGTCAGTAGAGCCAAGAAGTCTTTTTACACT
The DNA here is from genome assembly GCF_013103735.1 of Etheostoma cragini. Taxonomy (NCBI): domain Eukaryota; kingdom Metazoa; phylum Chordata; class Actinopteri; order Perciformes; family Percidae; genus Etheostoma; species Etheostoma cragini. The sequence goes on along the minus strand of NC_048419.1, from coordinate 10,895,959 downwards.
TTACTTCTAATGCAGATGTGACAGCAGCAATTTAAACATGGGGCACCAATAAACATCTTTATCTAATTCTCGTATTTTAATAAACATTTGATTTCAGCGTCTTAATAAAATGTAAGCAATGTGACATTGGCCAAATCAGTGATGATTGGACTTTTGAGAAGCCGGTTTCTTTGAGGTTTTATATGCTGCAGCACAGCCATCATCCTCCCTATATCCATGCTTCATATACTGTCACAAGATCCATTAGCAGAATAGGGCTGCAGTTAATGAAAGCACACTGCTTTGTATAGCTTATAAGAGGGAAGGCACATTCAATCATTATTCACAGTGTGGAAAATTACATTAAAGAGTCATTTACAAAATAACAGCATTTATTTCCTTTCTATACATGTTGAATGCATGCATTTACTATCCCCAATTTAAATAATTAGGCTATTATTCTGATTATATATGTAGAGATTGAATAGAATTAGATAAATCAATCATGCAGAGGTGGTAGCTAATCCGAATAAATAAACTGCACAAGTTGTTTGTTCCATATAGTCCTCTGATTAATATTTATGTTCTTGTATTTTTGCATTTTATACTGTGTCTTGCAGCCTTTATTTCTTGACGTAAATGGAAAAGCATTTTATTTCCTAAGTACTTCAGTATTCTTCCGTCAAAATGTACTTTACATTAACCAAGGTGTCATCTGTGCAATGTAAGGGAAACCTCGGAGCTGCCATGTGAAATCCTGCAGCCGATAGCACACCCACACATGAACATCAACACCTGGCCCGTGCTCTCTCCCCTCTACCTCCATTTATGTGAAATGGCTCATTACCAGCAGACAAATCAATTGGCTTTGCTCTCTGAACACCCACTTGTAATATTAAGAGACTCTACAAACAACCCACAGCCTGGAAAACGCAGCGCTGCCCTCCAGCTCGAAGCAAAGGTACACATTGAAAAAGGATGAAAGAGGAAGGAGTGACTAAGACCAAGACATTAGTTTTGTCTGTGGATTATGCATATCACATAAAAGCTTACATCCAGCTAGACAAACATTACCAGGAATTATGTTTTTCCTTTTCATATACTGAAATATTTTTTACATTTAATTGTTATTTATTTTTGCATATACATGTATATAAAAAGGACATTTTGCAAGAGACGTTATAGGCCAAAACTGACTTATCTGTTAAATTAACCTCATACTAATAGTCATACTTAAAAAGGATAAGATAATAAAATCAAAGATAACATAGTTCAAAGTTTCAAGACTAAGCAGTAATACATAATAGATAGAATTATGCAATTAACATGGAATTCTGTTTGCAAGATCAAATGCATGACAATCAAATCCATGGTGTTGTGTAAATCTTTGCTAATTAAGTCCTTTTTGATTATTAACAGGTATTAATTAAAAACTAACGATTACCTTTATTATCAATTAATCAGCAGATTTTTTTTAAAGGATTGAGCCATTAATTGTTTGATCTTTAAAATGCCAGACAAGAGTAAAAGAAATCTTATCAGAATTTTTTAAACCAAAGTTGAGAAAATCAACTTTGTTTTGCTATGAACAAATAAAAATGCTAAAAAAAAATATAGGGCTGCAATTAACAGTTATTTTCATTATCAATTAATCTGCAGATCATTTTCACCATTGACCAATTAATCTGGGACTGTATGGAAACTATTAGCGGGGTAGATGGGGTCAGAGAAGGGGTAACATTTTAAAATCTAAAACATTGAAAAATCCTTTTATAATTTACCAGTTTCAGGTGGCCTTTTCAAATTCCTTGTTTCATCAGACCATCAGTCCAAAAACAGAAGATATTAATATTATTATCAAATATGACAAAAAAAGGAGCAAATCATCATATTTAAGAAGCTTAAACCAGAGAGACTTTTGGCTTTCTTGCTTGAAAAATAATTGAAAGGATCAATCGATAAAATATTTGCAGATCAATTTCCTACCCATCGACTAATCAATGCAGCTCTACTAAAATGATGCTATTTCCAAACAAAGTAAAGATGTTATGTTATGAAAAGTCAAACAATCAAGAGTTCATCAAGTTTTTCCTCTTGAATGAAGAGTAGTAATATAAGACACCTTAATCATATTTGGTTGTTTTCCTCCTATTATAACCAGTTTAAATCTGAGAAATCATTTCAGAAAAAAATTTTTCCAAACATATTCTATATCTATTTAATTATTACACTAATTGCTATGTTGATACAATTTAGTTTTCAGTTAGCCTCATACATTGTCTTCCACCCTTCCTTGTTTGCTGTGTCCTGAACTGACATCAATAACCTGATAGAAGAACAAATGAAGGTGCCACTACAAACACTGCAACCCTATACAAGATGTTCCAATCAATAATATTATAAAAGATGATCATGTATGGTGACATGACAATTGAGCCTCAGCTGTGGAAAATCAGAACATTTTATGAACAAAAAAAATCCCAGATAAATTTAGTTTAATAAATATTTTAAAATGAGATAGCTTACAGTCCAGGTAACACTTACCTTGACCATCTTTTCTACTGTTCTGGTGTGCTCTCAGTTCTTCTGACTTATAGAAATCAATACTGGCATAAGTGTTGAGGCCAGAGCCAGCACTGCAGCCAATAGAGCTTCCTCCAGTGTTGTAGGTGGCAGAGGTACGCTCCACTCCGGCTTGAGGGCTCTCCTTAACGGCCAGGTCCAGGTCAATATAATTAAGGCCTTGTTCAGCAGATGAGGTTGAGGCTTGTGGTGGAGGTGTGGCAGATAAACTAGCTGCCTGCCTGTTCTCCCACAGTGAGCAATCCAAACCCTGCCGATGGCTCGCCGCCTGGCTGCCCTCTGGGAAGATGGAGGTAGAAGAGGGTGGGTGGCGTGGTAGGGAGGGGGGTGAGTTGAAAGTGTCTGAACGGTGGCTCTGCCGTCCCTGGGAGTCACCTCGGACCGATCTGCTGCTCCGCTCAGGAGACTGGAAGGACTTGAGAGGGGAAAAACCCAAGCTTGTCTCCTGATCAATGGATGAAGGTTGACCAGGGTGGATGGCAGGTCTTGCTGAAATGCTGGGATCTGAACCTTTGATGTCAATAAATGGAGCAAGGGCATCTGTTGGCATTGCTGCCATCTTTGCTTTTGTTCTGTACCCGGCATTGCCCTCTGCTGCCAGAGAAGAGGACGTGCTGTGTTCATGTCGGGCCTTGGGGGTAACGGCTGGTGGGCCCTGTGGGGCGCTGAATGTGGATCTAACAGGAGTCAGGGGCGACGAGGACTTCCTTAAATCCATGGTGACGTATTCGGCGGAGGTGGACAACGGGGCAGAGAAGCTGCGGGGAAGGTTAACAGGGTTATCATGGCAGAGAAGTGGTTGATTCAAAGGCCGGAGGGTTCCATGGATCACAGGTTGTCCACGTTCAGACCCAGAACGTCGCCCTCCGCCATACTTACTGGCCTCATTGAACACAATGCTGACATACTCATCGACGTTTTGAGATACTGATGGCAGCAGATTCTCCTTCACCCTGGGCAGGGTGTTTGCTTTAGTGATGTCTGAAGACACACCCCTCCTTTGCTGCTTTGGGCTCTTACTACTTGATCCACGTTTTTGATGATGACGCCCATCTTTTTGTGTTCCCGCATACTTGTACTCTGCTCCAGTTCTTACCAAACTTAACCCTTTCCCCGCAGATATAAACTTGTCATCCAGGCTCTCGCTGCTGGCAGAGCTGGAGGAGAAGGAAGAGGAAGACATGGAGAGTTGACAGCCTCCTGCAGAGCCTGCTGCAATTTTGTTTCTCTTGCTGTATCCCGCTCCCCCCCCTCTTCCAGCACTATCATGCCCACTGCTGTCCTTTTTTCCTTCCCCTTTGTTTAGGTCCTCCTCAAAGCGAGTATAGAGAGTATGTTGATAAGCTCGTGGCAGGGAGAAGTAGGAATTGAACATTTTTGGTTGCAGTTGATGCTGTTCGGGGTGGGAAGGCGGTGTACTGCAGGCAGAGCGGCTGCAGACAGGTGAGATATTCATGTAATCACTTGCAGCCCGGCTCTCCATGCTGGCCCTGCTATCCCACATGCTCAAACCATGCAGGTCTGAGGAGCTGCTGCTGTTGGGAGACATGACCATGTAGCCCTCTGTACTGGGCTGGCGGATGTGCCGAGGGGGGGAGACACTGTTGTTGGGGGTCATGGCCATATACTCATCATCTGCCCCAGGTTTAGCACTGGTGTCAGACATAGAGAGAGAGAGTGAAACAGGAGGGGACGTGACTCCAGGCAACATTGACATATAGCCACTATCCACGGCTGCTCCACCTTCCACTTCTTGCCTGCTCTTGTCAGCCCTCTTCCTATTTTTCTCTACTGCATCAAGAGCCCCACCCCCAACCGCCAACCCCCCTAAGCCATGGTGCAAATCAGCTCTCTCTTGGTTAGCACTCCGCGACATGATGGCATATTCTTCATCCTCTTCATCGTCTTCATCTTTTCTATGTGTGGTCAATCGTTCATGGGCAGCCAAAGGCAGGGAAGCCCTCTTACTTAGTAGTCTGCGCTCTGCCTCAGACTCCCTACTGGATGACCGCCGCAAAATCCGTCGGCCTTTTGAGCGATGATGGGAACCAAGGAGACCCTCTCGCTGTCCCATCACTATATAACTGGAGGAGCCTTCTCCGTAATGTCCAGACAGATTGGGTACGAGCAGAGAGTGTTCCCCGGGACTGGAGCCATACTCATCTGAGGAGCCGTAGTCGCTTGGTGAACCTGAAACAGAAACTCTCTGAGAAACGCGAGGGTAGGAGCAGATCATCATGCCTCCCACTGCTGCTCCCACTAGGCCACACTCTGAGCCATGACCAGAGCTGGAGGACAGACTGGGCGCCGGAGAGGGAGCAGGGTTAGGTGTGTAACGTGCAAGGCTGAGGGTAATCTTAGCAGGAGTTGGGGCCCTGGTGGGCTTGGGCCTCAGTGTCGGTGTAGTTGAACAGGAACCATTAAGACTTGGGCTGGAGCTGGCCCATGTTCCTTTGGCACTTGCTCCGCCCTCCTCCGACCTGGCCCCGATGCTGGCAGTCCGGGCCCTCGGAAATCCGTGGCGTGATGTAGGTGAAGTGCTCGTACTGCTGCCTCCTGTTCCAGGGGTCTCTGTGCGGGCTCGTCTGGAGAAGCCCACCTGGCTTGGTGGCAGATTCGGATGATGTCGACGGCTCGGGACACTGATGGGGTTTGAAGCAGTACCACCTCCACACGACGTCCCCACAGACTGAGATTTACTGCGCTGACGGAACTCCTCACTTAGGGCCTTCATGGCCTCCAGCAGGGTCTCGTGCATGTGCTGAGCCACCACAGAATCATCCACCTGCATCCAGAACTCTCCAGGGCCAGTAATCGCTGAGCGACCCACCTCAATGAAGAAGAAATTCTCCGAATGACCACACCTGCGAACATTCATCAGCTGCAACACCACAGCTGCCACATCAGAGTTGAGTTTGACAAAGTTGACTGTCTTGTCAGTTAGGCACAGCCGGTAAATGCCCACTAAGTTCCTGGCATGTCCAAGACCTTTAGGCCAAACCTTGACCTGCCATACTTCCTTGAAGGTTGGAACAGGAGATGGAGAACTACACTCTCCACTACTGCCATAGTCTTCAGGAGTTTTACCTAGGAAATCAATAAAGAATAAATAAATGAACAATCAAGGCATTTGATGACTAAACATATCATACATGCATACACCTGTTAACACCCTAAATTTACATGAAACACAACCTGTTGAAATTTGGATCAAAACCAAAATTTTAAATAAATAATATAGTAAAAAGTCATATATATACATATCATTACTAAATTGCTACGTGCAAGAATCTCTACTGTGTCTGCCAAGCAGCAGTGCTGCACCTAATTCATCCCGCATCATTTTTAAGCTACAGATCTATAATTAATTAAGTCTTAGGAGGTATAGAATGCATCTACTGAAAACAGCATGCTCAATAGTGAAATGATGCATACAAGTTCAGTTCAATGCCAATTACATGTCAAAATACAGCATTATATACTATTTTTTTTGCCACACAGTTCACTGAACAGCGTTAGTGGTTTTCTCCCATCCTCAAGAAAAAAATATTTAATTTATTCTAGAGAATCCCCACTGATATTAGGCCTATAAGCCAGTATTAATGTGTTTCCATCCCAAACTGTGCATCCTTATGCAGATTATAAACAGTAGCATATACAGTAATATACAATGGGATTAAATTGGAAACAGTGAATGTCGCTGTCCCTGAGACATAATCTCAACAAAATGGGGGCCTGTACTCTAAGGTATTTAGGGCTCCACAACGTGACAAATTTAAAGCTGGGCAAGCCCATCACTCTCGACAGACTGAAGCGCAAAGGATAACAGGGAGGGTGGTTGGTGGGGTTCAGCTCCAGCATAAGGGATAACAACGTAAACACGAGGATAACCATCAGAAACACATTTTCCAGTGAGCGCGCACTGACGAAGCCATCTCCTCCCTGCCAGCAGCACCGTGTAACACAAATGTAGGTTAGGCGAGCGGCAGTCAGAGCGGTGCAGAAAAACAAAAACACAGGCTCCAGCGGAGTGCACTACGATAGGCTACTACTATATGATGCATCCTTTGGATGGTTGCTATATGCCCACTGCGCCATGCAAAAACACACGGTCGTATGAAATGGACTGCATTTCAGTCAGAAAGGGCGAGCATCTAAATATTATTACATATAGATGTTATTTGATATACCAAATTATGTTTTGCTGACAGAAAATGATCCGCAGCATTTTAAGGGGAATTAAACCAACGCGTATTGAGATTGTGCAGCACAAACACAGCACATGCCGCCCATATAGCGTGTTGGTGTACCCCGTTCAGTCGGATCCACCTGCCTCTTGGTTAAAACCACACCGTCCAAATTGCAGAATCTCGACTGATTTATTTCAAATAAATGGGTAAACTTGAGCTGCAGCAAACATATTCAAAGAAATAGAGCCAGTGATATGCAATGAACAATCAGGAATGGTCGAGCCAACACGTTAGTGCATGGAGAACCGACAGCCTAAAGCAGAACATAGGCCTGATGCAGACTCAGATAGTAGAAACCACATTACACTTTCCATATCTTACAGTTGCACTGGAGGTCCAGCATTGCTTGGTACCACTCATTTTGGACCTCCTCGCTGTCTGCGGCGATGGCAAAGCTCTCGCTGCGGGAATAAAGGACTATCATGTGCTTGTTCTTGGAATCTGCCCGCTTGTTGATGTTGAAGCAATTCTCCAGGTTCAGGACTTTTTTGGGCACAGGTGATTTACTGCGGAATTTCTTCTCGTTCTCGTAATACTCAAGGCGAGCAGGACCATGCTCCGAGGCCGCCCTCAGCACGAAGAATCGCCGGTGCATTGATTTATGCTTGCGGAGATATCCGCTTTTCTGCACATCTTCATAGTTCTGCGGCTCGGCTGTTTGGTTCTCCATGGCCAAGACAGGCAGTTAAATATTAGAAGCCAATAATCTCAAGGAAAAAAAAATCAAAGCCCATGTGTAGCCTACACATCCTTATTCCATTGCAATTACATCCTTCGTCCTCCCCGAGTCCACATTTGAGTTTCCAGCATGTGTGCAAAGACTCATGATGGGAAAATCAGCCCATGGATCTGGTATCATATTGTGAATCCAGCAGCTACAGGAGGATCCGCGCACCGAGCGTGCACGGCCGCCACCTCTGCAAGACCTACAGCCCAGCCAGAGCCCAGCCCAGTCCGGCCCGATCTGCTCCAACCACGGTGCAGCTGCTTGAGGACGTCTCCTCCACCTGTCTGAGGTTGCCTACAGTCTATACCCACCACTGTTAAGCTAGGGGAAATAAAAACAGGGAGGGTTCCGGGGAGAATTTCCAAAATAAAAGCAGTGTTTGATTGAAAAATGCACATCTATTTATTCATTCCTGTTTTTGTAACGTGTGCAACATGGCACGTAGAACTAGTATAAAAGTCGCTGGCGTTCTTAACCAACCCCACCAGGTCAGCGCCAATTACTAAATATTCCAGTCTCCTAAAGTTGGGTCTCATAGGAGAAACTCTCTATAGCTCACCCCAGAGGAGTTCCTCACTGTCACAGGGAGTAAAGGTCAGAAACCCTGGAGTGAACCATTTTTGTCACTTTTCTACAGGTTGATTAATAAAAAAGGAAGATATTAGGCTAATACAACAACTACAACAACAACAACAACAATAATAATAATATTAATACCCAAACAAGCAACAATTTTAACAAAGACAACAAAAATAAAATTGCAAGATAGAAGTCTATAAAATAAGTTATCTTTTAAAAATGAATTGATAACAGAGAGTTATAATAAAACACATTACAGCGGCATTTATTTGTTTGTTTTGGGGGTCCTCTGCTTGCATTAAGTGATCTTTCAGAGTACATATGTATCATAATAGCCTTAATATTGCCTTTTTATGAACCACAGCTTCATAAGGTCATGATAGACTGTAAAAATGAGGTCATGATTCAATAAATCATCTCTATTCTGTTTTTGTTGGGAACACAACCCAATATGCTTTAATTGTGAAAACCAACCAGCTGTGTTTCCGGTCTTTGACTAGCTCTCTCTGGCTAACTTGACTTGACTCAGCTTCTGCTGGACTGGCACCTCCAAGCCGGTGGCGTTCAAATGGAAGGTGTCTACAGGACTGATGGGGTACACGGTGTTTAATAGACTTCCTTCATGATTATACGGACGATTGGACAGATTGTGTCCTTCAAGTCACCATTCAATTTTTGGGATTTTACCTTACTCTGTGTGAAGACAGGAGGAAAAGAACTGCAAAACATGCTTGTTTAAAAGGTCAGGGCTTATGCAGGTATAGGCCACACAGATTTTGAAAGAGCCGACCACTGTTGAAAGTTATACATTAAATGCATGTGCATATTTTCCATAAATGGGCACGTAGATAGAATTACTCCCTAGACCCTAAAGGGATTTAGTAGTACATTAATATTATAGTGATGTGGAAAATAATGTTTTATGTATCACAGTTTCATCAGTTTTATTTCATTTAAATCTAAATTAAAGATAAAGATATTTCAACAACCACTTGAGCAGCTGCAAACTTATTATCTGGACCATAAGTTGCAATATATCCCAGGCTGAGTTGATAATGCCATGCAGTGTAGCATTAATCCCATTTGTGATAATAATCACAAGTAAAATATACCACCAGCAGGCTACCCTAATGCATATAAGAGGCATTAAAAGAACCACAGTGGCCAAGCCAGCGTTCCCCAGAGCACATAATATGGTAGTGGTGGTTATCCTATTAATGTGGACTGAGGTTTTAAAATGTATCATATTGTGATCCATAAAGCCAGAATATTCACTGAATAATGCTGCCACCTGTCTATGATAGCATACACTAAGGTAAACTCTAAGCAACACATAACTAGTGGCACTAGAAAGCCTCTCACACTGTAGATCCAGTCTGTGGTTCGATCCCGGGGTTGTGATTGCATCACCAAACTGTCCAAAAAGGTTTGGCATAGAAACATGTCAAACTGATCAATTGTCCTCATAGCAACCTCTGTCAGCGGCAGAAATAAATATTGCTTTTGAGCCGACACTGTCCTCAGGGCATCACTATCACATGTAGATATTTCTGCTAGCAGTGCAAACATAGTCTGTGGGATTTTATTATTAACATTTCAGTCATTTCACAAGAAAAAAATGACAATACATATCTATTTTATGTCTTTTTCTTGGTAGTTAACACTAGGCCATGCTTGTGAGGGCATTTAAAAACTTTCAAGAAATCTCAGGAAAACTGTTATACAATTTATATGTCTGTGTAAGCTGTACGCTGGCTTTACACTGTGCAACTTCAGCTCCATGGAGGTTGTGTTTTATCACAAAGTCCAATAAACATAAATAAAGTGTATCAACATGTGAAATGTTCAGGATGAAACTGTGACAGAAACACTCAGTCTGTTGACAGTGTGCAGTGCATTGCACAGAAGTTACACTGTGTAAAGCCATCCTTGAATTTTCATTGTTTGATTGTTCCCTACAGAATAAAACCAGCCCAAAGCTTGTTAGCATCACTGCTTGACGATTTACGGTGAAATGGTGAGCTAAGACTTTCATTGACTTACTGTCTCTTATTCATGATTGAGTGGCATTGTGGCATGCTGCTGTTCCTTTAAGTGTCTCACCTCCTGTTTCCAAGTCCTTTGCCTGTTTACAACACTGCGTTAAAAGCTTGTTATGATTCAAAAAGTGTGAATCAGATTTGACAGATACAAGCCACAAACTTGGAAATATCAAGCTAAAAATGGCTTACTTGTAATATAAAGTGTAATTTACTGGCCTTTAACATTTAACTTCTATTGATCCACTTGTTTTGTACTGCCAATGGCATCATTTTGGAAAAAAAGCATCAACACATAAAGACCCAAGTGTTGGCAATGGGACAAACATACAAAGACACAAGCTTCACTAAAATCATAATTTATTTACAGAAACCCGTTGAGAACACTTTCAAAATGAACAATACAGTACATTCAGTTTTGATGAGATCAATCTATTTGGCAAATTGATTAAAAATCTAGCAAAAGTAGGTCCTACCAATAGAATAACTCATTTAGTCCTTTGGATACCCATCAAAGACACATTCAGAGGGCTTTTCCCCATGCTCATCTTGATTCCAAATCCGGCGTTTCCTCTTCATTAGGGGTTCAATCATGCTTGAAAAGCCGTGCTAAACACTTAATGGTGTTAAGACTGCAGCACAAGTAACCTGATCATCAAGTCTTTAAGTGTCCATTTTATGTCTATATGCTGAGCTACTGTGTTAGTAGTGGTCAGCAAGTGAGCTACCAAGTGAGAAAAAAATGTCTGCAGACTGAAACTGTTGTTGCAGAATGATCACATACATTGCCTGCTGTCCATTATTGCTTCAATACCAGTGCTGCAGCAGACAGGTAACAAGCCAACAGAGAGTGATGAAACAATGCACTGTGATTAAACCCTTATGATTTGATGATATCTCCTTTTATGTCAGGGGTTTAAGGAACCCAAGCAGAAAGTAAAGTCCCTAACCATGCGGGACACAAAGACAAACTAACTATGTACAAATGTACATTATATACACCTCCCCAAGCCAAAAGAAAAATGACTCAGAAGACATTGCCCCACCCTTTTATACACTTGCTCTCCCCATATGTTCTGTAACATCCACTTGGGTTGAACATGGGAGCAACTGAGAACATTTGTTCTCAGATACAGCTGCTGTTTGGGGTCCCGGAGAGTCCAAAAAGAAAATAATGGCTGAAAAACTCAGACCCCGCCAGATATTTTCCTCAAGAAGACTGGGATACACATGAAAAGGCTCAATCTGCTGAAGCACATGATCAGAGATAGGAATATCAGTCAATTGACTCAGACATTCTGCATATCAGTGCAGAGCAGATGTACTACTTCATAGAAATCAGGTCTTCCTCTTGCTGTCAAATTAAAACCCTGTTAAACACACAGCTGTACAGTACATCCAGCCATGCACGCAGCATGTTTCAGTAATAGGCTACGTGTACTGTAGATGAAGCTGTTTTGAAACTCAGTTGTCATTAGTGAGCAATAGTTTGGGTCTTGTTTGTATGTTGCGCACATCTTCTATGATTTGGTTGAAAATGTCAGCATATTGTTAGAAGCAATACACACATCATTAAAAAACAATATTTTCTGTATATAGTAACATGACATCATTTGTGCATCATTGGACAATCTTTTAAAGAACACTATGTGAGTCCCATGGCATTTTTTATGAAAATGATTTGTCCTTAAATGTTGGAATTTATTTATTATTTATTTATTATGTCCAGCTTTGCAAATCATTTCAAGCAAGTATCTTTATAATCAAACTGAAACAAGTCTTCTAAGCTAAAATTTAGAGCACATTTTGTCATAAGATACACTTAATCAAAGTGATGAATTAGAATGAAACAGTCCTATCAGTCAAATCAACTCAAATAGGCCTACCGCAGTAATGGGATAAAATGTTAGAAGACCCAGTTGTTAATAAGATTGTATTTTTTCTAGATATAAATAGTAGGTATCCATCTATATTAATCTAAAATGAAGGAGAAAATGGGTGCTTTGTTTGACACATTCTGACCTTTTTTGGATTATATGGTTTCATTCATCAAATGTGTGAATTATCATAGTAACACCGCCACAAAATCAAAATCAGAGCCATCCCTGACCTGAGCTCTAAACCTCCACCGACCTATCCAATGCTATCCAGCTTAAATGACTGTGAACGTGTTTTAATGTATTAATTCTGAGTTGTTGTAAAAGGCTAATGCTTCTAAAGTGAGTGCTCTATTATACCTGAGATGAATAGTCGAGCAGTAATAGCCTCCACTCCTGAGGTGTTCATGATAAAAACTCTCCAATGCCTTTAGAAAGCCCTATACAAATACATACAGTACACAGTGTACACCAGTATTACACATGATAGTGTGATCACTTTTTGTAGACACATCCAGTACAATCCCTCTTTGTGAGGCGGTAGCTGTCCACTTTTTGGACCTGTAATTCAACCTTGGTCTGATTCTATGCTGTATTTCTACCTGAGTTTAACACATATAATGGGCAATTGCCTCTAAATATATATTTTAATATAGAAATGATTTCCAAAAAGAATTAATTCTTATGTCACCGGTGCTGGAATTGTTTTTTTAAATGTAGCACAAATTATGATGATGATGATTATTGCTGTTGTTGCATGTTCAACTTTCCGTCACACATGTTTTTTCTTTAACTGAAAAACAATGATCTAGAAAATATCAATTTTCAACCATGGACATCAGTAAAAAAGAAAAAAACCTAGCCCATCTTCTTCTGTCGATCCAGGAATTTTTGTCTTCTGTCAAGAGGTATCTCTTCTAAAGAGATACCAAGACTGGTTCCCCTGTAATAAGAAATGCAGATTTGTATGTACCGGGACTGGGACACAGATCAGAACACGACATACCAATCATACCGTCATTTGATTAAATTAGGTTGTGCTACAGTATAAATGTAGTGCAAAAATTAAATCAGGCCAATCACTTTTGTGCGTATGTAGAGAATAACCAAAACATTCACTTACCCTTCAAGGTCTGGAGGAATGGGCAGGTGCTTGTCAAAATCATCCTTCCCAATCAACCAATATGTGTACTCAATCCCTTTTCCCTAGAAAAAAAATAGTCATTAGCATTCATTAGCTATTATTACAATGCCAGTGTACATTGCATATCTTCTGTGTATATTGTCAAAGTGGTTTTTATTCATTTTACCTTTAATTCGGTCAGGCCTCTGGTTTGAATTTTGTATCCCATCTCCAAGCTGTTCAGGATGGCAACTGTTCTTTGGTTGACGTGGATTCTGAAAGCTATGATTGAAAATACAAAACTGTCCTCAACATTTGACACGGAAATCACTTCTACATGCTCTACATGTAAAATGTAGTGGAAAAGGTTAGAAAACAATTGTATCTGAGGAATTTAGAGAGTCAGGCTGTCATTTGGGTATTAAGCCACTTGAAGGCAGTACAGTACCCATAAATACTTTGCTGCCAATTGCACAAATACAGTATAGTCACTACTGAAGTATTCAGATCCTTTAATTACAGAAAGTCCACACTCTGGAACTACCGCTACATGTTAAAGTCCTGCATTCAAAACATTAGCTACTTAAATGAAAGTATTATCAGCTAAATGTACTTAAAATACAGTAGTGTGAAAAGTAAAAGTACTCCTTAACTCATTTCTGTTAGGTAGTTTAATCCACAGCAATGCCTCAGATTCTATAAGATCATCATATGTCTGTAGTGTCGCTGTCCAATGAGAACCACCTATTTCTAAAGAATCAAGAAAACCGATGCATTTTCCAGCTTGTCTAATAGGGATTTTAAATTATTAATTACAATTCTTTCAGTTCACCACTGAGATGAAGTGTAGTAAAAGTATAAAACTGCATACAATGGAAATATTCAAGCAGTACCTCAAATTTGTACTTAAGTACAGTGCTTGAGTAAATGTACTTAGCTACATTACAACACTGTATTTTAGCTATAGTAAATCAGATCTGTACTGTTCAGTTTAAAGGTAAACAGTTCTATTCTATACATTATGATTTTCTGGGAGCTCCATCACATGTGAGAGTTTAATTTTTAAACAAAAGTAAAGTGACCTTAAGTTCCTAGTTTATATGGCATGCAGAGGGTAATGGAGGCAAACTTGGTCATTGACGTGAACATTTACACTAAAACTTCAAATTGGCCTCTAATTCTACTGATAGTCTTAAAGGATTAGTAAGGCCTGCTCAGTTAAAGCCCTGTTTAAAACCCTGTCAGGTAGCATGCAAACAGACTACACCTGTCCTCCCAACAAATGTCAATTTTGAAAAATGATTTATTTTTTACAGAAAGAGGAGGTTCTTGTCCACATATTTATGTATGAGACACTCACGCAACGATGTGGACTCCATTCGAGATGCTGTGTTGACAGTGTCTCCAAACAGACAGTACCGAGGCATCGTAAGACCCACTACCCCTGCTACTACCGGGCCTGCAAACATAGCAAGACAGAACACACACAAACACACACACACACACAGCAACTATAACTTTGAATGCTCAGTTTTTAATACAAGTTTTGATAATCTCTTTTTATTATGATAAAAGTACCCTATGAATTTATGTTTCCCTAAAACATGACACTAAAGCTGTGCACTACCACGTCTTTGTGCATAAAGAAATTCATAGAACAGAGGATGAAATCCAAATTATGCAGCGTGTTATGTAATTGGATGAAAGCGCTCTAAGTGGATAGCGTTTCACTGTTCCAGGAATAAGTTCCAGACGAGGATAAAGGAGGTAAAAATACCTCCTTGCCTTAGCAGCTTGGGCTCATGTATTCTTAATCCACTGGATTAAGAACACATTTCTTTTACTTTCTCTGGAATGAAGTTTGGTTTTATTTCATGTCATATTACATGTGTATGTGACTCTTAAAGTAGTCACTCATGGTAAAGATCTATCAATATGCAACATACTTCATACTTCTGTGTAGTGTAAAAGGATTAAACCATTGCTCACCAGAGTGCAGGCCAATTCGAATCCTGACTTTCAGGTCAGGCATGTGCCTCATCTTGAAGGTCCCAATGCAGTGGAGAATGTCAAGAGACATGTTGGCCATCTCAGCTGCATGGCGGTTGCCGTTCCTAGTGGGGACTCCTGAGGATACCATGTAGGCATCTCCGATAGTTTCCACCTAAATACATAAAAATAAGGGTTCAACACACACACACACACACACACACACACACACACACACAAAATGGCAAAACGTGGATGTTTCACCCACATCTTTAACCTGACATCACTGAAGATCCATACAATCACCACAGTTTCAAGGTTAATGTCCCCAAAGAGGTATCCGACCAAATGTCTTCCCTTCTGTTCCTGACTACCGGTGCGGAATAATGGCCAGAAAAATGATGTCACAGTGAAGTTGACCATTGACCTTTTGGTTATACATTTTCTTCACTTTAAGATTTAAAACAATTTTAGTAAAAAGTTGCAATTATTGTATCCATTCTTGAGTCATGTCCCAAAACGCATGGTGAGGTCACAGTGACTTTGACCTCCACTTGCAAATCAGTTCATCTATGAGTCCAAGTGGACGTTTGTGCCAAATTTGAATATAGAATGGGACGTACAGACGAACAACCCAAAAACATAATGCATCCAGACCCAGTTGTTGCGGGCTCAGAGGCTTAACAAACATGTTCTGGGTGTCTGTCACTTTATTTAAAATACAGAAAACAATTTAAAGATACCAATCAATCTGTAATTGTAATTGATCAATTTGAAAGATAGGTGTTCATCATTGGACCGTATGTGGGATCCCCCAACACTCACCTTGTAGACATCATGCAGTCCAATGATAGCATCGAAGAGTGAGTACAGGTCGTTGAGTAAGTCGACCACCTCGATGGGATCGCTGAGAGCCGAGATGGTGGTGAAGCCCACGATGTCGCTGAAGTACAATGTGACCTCGTTGAAATGCTCGGGTTTGACGGGCTTGCCTGTCTTCAGCGCCTGGGCCACAGACCTGAAGGAGGAAGATGATGAGTGGAGAACACTGCTGAGGTGCTGAAGCAGAAACACTCTTCTCACAAGAGATGGAGACTGCTCAAAGTACTCTTACTTTATTGGTATTATGGATGCTTTCAAGATTTCCTCCCAAACTATAATCATTGATCATTGCAAACAGGCAAAGAAGAAACATGACTGAGACACACAATGAAAGCATGGTGTGACTCTCCTCTCAACCACTTTGATAAAGATTCAATAAGATATGATTAAACTAAATCTAACCCTATGAAGAGAACACAGTTGAGTATGTTAAGGTGTTCTTGCTTTGACTTTTAGCTAATGAAAACTATGTTAACTTCATCCAGCTCTGAGACAGAATAAACAAACAAAACTGTTACACATACACATCACGCAGTTTTGCAAATGTATATCCTTGGAGGCCTGAAGACATACATTAACCCATTTCCTTCTAAAAACATACCCTCTGATAGAAACAGACTGTGACTGATATCGACGAGCAGGACGTGGTTGCAAGCTAAATCTAATGAAAGTCTTAATTATGGCGTTTGCTTTAGACTCTGCTTCGACTCTCTGATCACATTCCTATTATTAGTTGCTGCACCAAATATTCCCGTGGTTGCTGAATGTAGCCGAACCATAGCCATATATTTGGTGGAGACATGACAAAAGAAAGAAATATAGGAAAACGTTATGACCATTTTGACAGTTTGATTGCGGCCTCATGCTCAAGACGACAGCATCAGCACAATTTCTTTCTTTGTGGTCTTGATTCAGCTGCATTTTGGCCTCCACAGTTCCTGAAAACTATAAAAGGTAAATCCCTGCAGAAGACCTGATAAATCTATATTGTGCCAGGGAGCAGCCACCCTGCTGAGATGAGGCTGAATCCCTGCCTGCTTCAGGGAGGCTATTTTTGACCTCCCTGAGGAAGTAGAACAACCAACATTTAAGTATAGTAATCTATTATAATTGTGCTGATGCTCTACAGGCCTCCGGAGGCCACGACTTAGAGCATGACGTCACAGTTTCATTATGTCTGTCATGTGTCAGTTAGTTGCTGAACACTCACTTGGGCAACATCTGAGCCACTAGATTGTCAGTTTTCTGCCTCTCCACCTCCAGCTCCTCTGTCCTCTCTCTAATCAGATCTTCCAAGTTGGAGGAATACTGTTCTAACATGCGCAGCATAGAGTCGATGATGTTGGTCTTCTTTCCCTTGGTGATGTCCTTGAACTGTCACATAAAAAAGAGGGAACTTCATCTTCATCTTGTGCTTGCTACTTTCTGACACAGCATACATGTATACAAGATGTGGATCAACAAAGGTTTTCAGTGTTTTTACCTGTTTGAAGATCTCCTCAAAGGTCGGCCTCTTCTCTGGCTCTTCACTCCAGGACTGCCTCATGATCTGTATCACCTCCACCGGGGCCTCCTCCACTGACACGACAGGCCGACACAACGGAGGAGGCTCTTTGACTTTGCTGATAATCTCTGTCAACACACACAGACAACAACACACAGATGTTTGGCACACACAGCAAATGCACAAAAATACACATGAAAATGCTGTGATTTGAATTCAATTGTCTCTAATGGGATTTTGTGCACTAAATTTGGTCGAATAAATGTGAATATCATTGATGATGGAAAAAAACAGACAGACAGTATTTTCAGGAGCAATTCTAATATTTCTCATTTTCTTTTCAGATCAGAGTGAACTGGTTTTGTGTGTAAAGAGAGCAAAGAGCATACATTGCATGCTATTATTTCCACAGGCGGGGATCATAAAGAACAGGATGGACATTTCAAATAGCACCTGTTCAGATTTGCCAACAATATTTGAAGTATTAATACATGTTTTGCACATGGCCCCAACACCTTCTAGTTCTTCACTGTTTCTTTTCATGTTCCAATGCTTTGGGGTTACTAACCCCATCTCACTCACCCTTGGGAGGCATGTCCAGCATGCAGAAAGGTGTAGAGCGAGAGATGACCTCCTGCGCGATGATGGAGAAGCTGTAGACATCTCCATAGAAAGTGCCCCTCTTTCGCAGACTGGAGCTTCTCAGCAGCTCAGGAGCCGTCCAAAGCAGATCTTTATTGAAAAAGGATGCACAGCAATATAGAAACAAAAAATATTGATATGTATGAGCAAAGTCCCTAAATGAGTCAGTGGATGCACATGAACTCACCCTCTGGGTTTTCCCCTTCAGTGTCAATGTTTTGGGCAATCAAAATTTCATTGAACCCATAATCCGTCACCTTCAATACAAAGCGCCCGTCTACAACACAGTTACGGGATTTGAGCCGTCCGTGGATGATGTCACGATGGTGCAGGTACTTCATTCCCTAATAACAGTTTGAGGAAAACGTGAGCAATGAGAAAACATGACAAGAAACACATGGAATATGCAATATTGTCTCTCTTACCCGAATCATATCCATTAACAGGGAAGACTTGAACATCCAGTCAAGACGCACTTCCTCATTGCTGAGCAGATTCTCCAAGCTGCCCCTGGAGCAGTGCTCGGTCACAATAGCAAAGATGCCAGAGTCGAAGAACATTCCCAGGAAAAGATTGAGGTTCTCATGCCTCATGTCCCTGAGCTGTTCGGAAGAGAATGCAAACAGCAAATAACTTTATGCTACAAGAAGAATATCCCTCTGTTTGTATTAAGGCCAGGGACCATACCAGTCTAAATTGTGTGTTTTCTGACAACAAAGGAAAGTATTTTGAATAATTGCACACATACCTTGACAAAGACGGACTCAGTTTGGCTGTTGATACCTGAGACAACTCCATTTGGGCATTTCTTCAACCAAACCCAGTCACCCTGGGACATACACAAATTGACACAGTCTTTGTAACAACCAAGGACACCCATAGGCATGGACACCAAAATGATAAAAAAGGAGTTTTTGAATGTGAAAGACTCGCCTTACCTCAAACACAGCAATATTGGAGTTTTCTGGTGACGAGGCCAAGTAGCTGCGACCAGACACTGAGTAGTTAGACGTCTTCTCGATCTGGCTTTTCAGCATACTTTCATCATTGAGCTTCTGCTCACACACACAGTTCAAAGAGGACGGGTCAGCTTAGAGAAGATCGTCTTTTACAGGTAAACAACTTTTATACACCACACTTACAAAGCAGAGAGAAGCAAAATACAATCAGTACTGTCAGAGATTTAACACAAGACTGACCCGTTTGCTGATTTGAGTGTTGATGAAGACCAGGTCGTCCAGGGTCAGGATTACCTTCGTTGATCCACTACCATCTCCAAAGTCAAACCCAACCTTGCCAGATCCCCTGGACAAAAAAAGACAAGAAAACAATTTTGAAAAAAAAATACCACAAGACATGGGGGATTAGATATGATTTTTGATACTCTCTTGTACGTACCTAAAATAAACAAAGGTGTAACCTCCACATCCAATCAATGCAATGAACAAAAGTAAAAGAAAGAAGAGAGTGAATGCATCCAGTCCTTTGGGAAGAAAAGAAAAACACAGTTTTAATGCACTGAATTATTCAGCAGTGTACTAGCTTATATTTATGTCCTGGGAAGACAATACTACTGCACTCACCTCCACTACAGGCAAAGTATGGGCTAAACCAGCACATTGATTCTTTGTAGGGCGTGCTGCCTGCAAAATGGATCGAACGACCGAGGTATTTCAAGCCACCAAAGCTGCCATATGTATGAGGGGCCTCCAGAGCATGAGTGGAGTAGAGAGAGTTGCCACGGCCACTGTGGTCCAGCACTACATAGCGAGCTTGCATGCCTTCACCGTTCTTGCCAGCCTCTAAGTGCTGATTAAAGCCATCAAATTCAAAGCCGCCCTTGCTGTCACCCAGGACTTTACCAGTTACCCAGCGGCCTTCATTGGTGCGTGCCTGTTCGGCAGCCATAGCTAAGTAGTATATCATGTTGTAGATGGTGCCAAAGAATGGAGAAACCTAACAGAAGAGACAGTGATGTAGTGATTTAGATTTTATTTAAATGTTTATCATTGTCTATTATTTCAATATACAATAGAGTCTCACCTCCTCTGGTGGGGTGCTGCTGCGGATTTCAAAGCTTTGTTGAGCGTCTTTGAAGGCTTCATAGAAATTGCGTTTTCCAGAGTCCATAGTGATGGTGAGGACCCCATCATAGGCTTTCCGCAGCTTGGTGTCATTGCCTAGCGAATAGTAGGCTGCATCCTTGTAGGGTAGTGAGTATAGGAGGGTGTCGTAAGGGATGAACACGTAGCCACGGTGGATCATACGCATAGACAAGGCTGTTGTAAGAAGATCGTACTGGGCTTGGCCGCCAATCAGGACAGAAGGCATACACATAATGACCACTGTGGAGAGAGGAGGGATTAATCAAATATTCATTTACATAATTCATGGGGAATAAAACAGTGTGGAGGTGGTTTTAATCTTAATCTAAAACTCACCCTTGACCCGGTCTGTTTCCCGCACTCTTGTCAAGGCTCTCCGAGGCCCATCTTTGTCGGACTCCATAGTAACCACAGGGTTGACAGGCAGGCCAAGGGCCCTCAGTGACGAGGCCAGCTCCTGTCCTGTGGCTTCCCACAAATCTGTCTCCTCTGAGATTATGGACACATGAGCCCAAGTAAAGTACCGCAACACAGCAAAAAGTACACGGGAGGACAGTGGCAGCGGCCGCAGGAAGGTGGAATACATCCCTCCATCATCCATGTTGGGTTTGAGGCAACCCCAGGAAAGAATCCCAACATCCCACTCTTTTGCATACAAAGCAGCTGAGGAGCAGTAGCTTGGGTTGGCAGGGCCCAGGAAAGCAGCACCAAAACCTTTCAGCTCAGGAAAGCGAACTAGAGCACGGGATGACTTGCAGTCCTCACTGATCAGCATGTAGTCATACCAGTAACCTTTGTTCAGGTTGGGGTCCTTGTTTATGCGGGCGGTAGCCAGGCTGGCTGCCAAGTCAGGGAGGGCTTTGGAGTATAAGATGTCACACGTCCAGGGTCCAACCAGGACCACTTTGAAAGTGATCGCCCAGGCGTGACAGGGCAGAAATGAGAGCATGAAAAAGGGTAGAAGAAGCCAGTTCAAAAACCAGCTCCTGGAGCGTTGCACACAGGATGATGGCAACTGTGGTTCTGATGATGAAGCTGCTAATGATTTAAACAAACTATGTCCACTGCAAGTGTTTGCAGCCTCTGGCCGCACATGTCCTTTTCTCTTTACTTTTATGGAGTCGTGCTGCCATCGTGGGTGGTAGGACAGGTTGTGCAGAAAGCGAGGGTCTCTATGACTTGCCATTCTCCTCACAAAGCAATTCTGATGCTTCAGACACAGAAGGGATGCGGAGAGTTTAGGGCTATTAGTGGGACAGTGAGTGTGTCCTTCTTGGATAGGACACTCTCCCTTGGCACTCAGCAGGCCTCTAGCCCAAAACTGGACAGGCGCCGAGACGACCCCAAGCCATCACTGACTCCAGAAAATAAGAACAAAAAGGTAGAATTAGAAAAACTGTAGCTCATCAATTCAGTGTGATGTTTTTGCTTCCTGTTTCATGTGATACAAGCAAGGGCTCAGGGCTTATACAGTCTCCATGTTACAGACTTGATCCCTGACCTGAACTTCATCTTGTTTAGCTGTTTTATTTAACAGTATGACATGTTGAATCTTATCACGATCTATCTGTTTCACCAAGGACATGGCGACCACAGTGTAGCAAGCTGATTAGCTCTGCCAGGGCCGAAGAGTTTAAAAAAGGTTGTGCCAGGTAACGTGGAGCTAAATCTGGCCTTGGTGTCTCTATTTGTTCTTTGTATCTCTTTTTCCTTCTAAAATCAATGTCTTGAGATCTTGTCAACCATCCATTTGGTGTTTGACTCAACCCCTCAGATTCTTGAAACCAGCATCCAAATTTGTATTAGCTACTAGATATATTTCAGGGTTAAAACATAGGATTTTTTAGGTTAAATAAGTAAAAAGTAATTCAGTCAGGCCCAGTTAATCTTCAAACATTAACTGAATTAAGACACTAGTGTTGAAAGACAAGGACACTGCAATCCAACAGAAAAAGAAAAATGTTGCAGTTATTACATGCAAGTACATGTTAACTACTTTATATTCAGAACTGGACTAACTTTTAAATGTTAAAGACTGTGCTACTATGACTATAATCTTCTGCTTATATCTACTGTAGCCCTGGTAATTATGTTTTTAAAACCAACCTAAAATCCTGTTTTTAACTAATAAACCAACTCAGCTGATACTTCAGTTTGCGTTCAGAAACACACTTGGAAAATGGCTGCGAGGGAAACTTTTTTTAACCTTTATTTAGTCAGGGAAGTTTCACTGAGAGCAAGCTTCTCTTTTGCAGGCCTTGCTCAAGGTCAGTGGTGGTTATGAGGGGGGGGGGGGGACAAGCGCTGCCCTTTTTACTGTCACCAGCAAGATTTATCGTGCCAGTCCAGGATTGAACTGACGACCTCACTGACGTTCACTTTTAGGCCACCAGTGCCTTTATTTGCAGCTAATGCTAGGATTTAGAGCATTGCTTTTTAAGTTGAAGGACGTTCATCTTGAAAACGATAAAAATGTCCCACAAATATAATACTGGTTTATGAAGACAATTTCAAAATCTTAGTCCACAGCATACAATGCTCAAAGAATTACCTCTGGTGATACACTGGTGGAAAACCTTAACAATCAAGTGTGGAAAAACTATGTAATAATGACACCGGCTAAATGCTCTCAAACTTTGGTTCTGTTCTGCAATTTGTTGTTACTTATCAGCCGGCATGCTTTAGTAGCACAGCTTTAGTTTATATTTGCACAATCTTGAGGCCTATTCTGGGTTAAATTCCTCCTTTTGATTCATTGCCTTCAAACTGAAAAGCAGCAAGCCTGCGGCGACCAACAAGCCGTCTAAAGTGGCTCATACTGACATTGGCTTATCAGTTCTTAATAGGTTAAGAGGAGCACCGACTAATAAGCTAGTTCTAAAGTGCTGCTTAAAACAGAAATAGATTGAATTATATCATTCCATCAAAATGCTTTTTACATTACACGTATGGAGCATTTATAAAAGGTCTATGGGGATTAGGGATTAGATACTCCAACAGTATCCCCTTCACTGGAGTAGCTGTGCTGCAAACAGATTTAAACAACGCTACATTGACTCTATATAGAAAAAACTTGCTAATTAACAAAACTAAACCAATTTTACCCTTAATAATAGAGTAGTTTCTCTACATACTGTGGGAGCCATGTCGATGTTGGAGCCTCTGGTTGAATAGCACCACCCAACCTCCAGGTGGATTAAGTATACAGAAGTATACAGCAGGAACAGTTATCTTTGTCCTTTTATTGGAAAAAAATATCATAGGTAATCCAAAAAGCATGGAACGTGAAAAAAGAAAAAAGAAAATCAAGTTATTTCCTCTTGCATCCAAGTTCCTGAAGGACAATACTGAAAATGAAAAAGCTCCACATTTCCAGTAGTTTGCTTTAGCTCTTGCTGTTCCCTTCTTGGACTGGGACCCACCCTAAACCGCAGAGCAAAGGACGGTGCGTGAGAAGAGGTGCCACCCCGAACCAGCGTCTGGATTGGTAAAAAAAAAAAAAAATAATAGATTGGCAAAGAGCTGTGGAGAGGTTACAGATAAAAGAAAGGGAAGAGTGGAAAGGACAGGCAAGCTTTGACTTCTCAGCCCTCTTTAGCTTTTAATCCTCACAGGTGTGGGAAGAGTGTGTCTCCGGGGGAGGGCTGGAGGAGAAGAAAAAGAAGGTGAAAGTATAGGTGTAGTCACTCTGTATCATTTACAGTGTATATTTAAGTGCTGATGTAGCCAAGAACACAAATCTTGAGCATCTTAATCAGTCAATGGATTCAATAGCTATTTTAACAGAATTATGCTGTAAATTGGTGGCTAACTGGACTGATTTAGACTGTCAACCCTTATTAAAGTGTTATTATTAAAACAATTATTGCTCATCGTGCATACCTTGGGAAAGTACTTTAATCCTCTCGGCTACAAATATGCCCAAAGCAGAACAAAGAACAATATTAATATAAATATTAATAACTGCACACTGCATCTGTCATCCTCCATCACCTCATATAACCCTGCTGCTGCAGCGGAAATCCTTCTGAGGTCTACGCTTATGCTCTTTGCCTTTCCCTAGTTTTACTACAGTAGCTAGAGATGCTAACTAAAACATAGCATGGCTAAAACTCTCCACAAGATGGGTCTTCTATTTTAAGCTTGGATTGTAGCAATTTGTTTTCTTCAATAACCTGCAGATCACCTTGGATGCACTACCAGAACATGTTCATGGTAAATAAAAGCTTTTGTTAGATTGATCAATTATGTCTTCAGGCACCTGCTGACATCTTTGTAGTCTCTCTCCTGTCTCGAGTTAGGGCTCCAAATTCTATAGCACTCAGGGAACATCTTATCACAGAACCTCGCCGGCATCTTACAGACAAGGGAGAAATGCTAATGAAATATCTATCTAAGCTGGAGCCAAAGGCTGAAAAAATCTCATGTAAGCTACTGAAAATCTGCTGTTGCTCTTTTGATCTGTACAGTTCACTACAGCTGGAATGTAAGCCTTTGGGGGGGGAGGGAAACCCCACCTTTACAAACCAACCGATCCTGTCCTGCACACTGATAGCAGCCTTGTTGAAGTAATCAGATTAGTTAGGTGAGGCTGTGCTAAACTGATCTGCTGCCTGCAAGCCTCTTAGTGACATGACTAACTGCACTGACAGAGATCACTTCAAAGCAAGGTCAAAATGAAAAGGAAATTAGAATCATTGACATTTAATTGTTTTAATTAATTAAAGCTATAGTTTTATGGAGCTAGATTTTTTTTTTTTGATTACATGGGAGAAAAAAATGTATTTGAGAAAAAAGGTTATCACACTAATAGCAAAAAAGTTCAAAAAGTATTTTGAGAGAGATTTTTTTCCCCAGAAATAATTTTAAAAAATTTCAAATTTATATTTAAACTTTTGCTATTGCTATGAACACTTTTTCTCTCAAACATTTTTTCTCTCTCAGATCATGTTTTTTCTCCCATGTAATCAAGAAACAAATCTAGCTTCATGTAGTGTGACTATTTTATAATGATAAACATCCATTACATTCAAGCCATTGCCAAATGAGTTACTACCAAGCTAAAACTCTCTCTGTATTTCTCAGTATGGCTATGTTTACAAAATGGTGTAGTCCGGCGAGATTTGCACACAGCAGCTCCAGTGATGTGTTCTACGTCACCGCTGAGAGAGGACAACAGCAGCTTTGGAGACAAATAGGATGAAAATTCCAAGATCATTTTCTCTTCTGGAGAGTCCATCATAGTGGGTTTTTTAATCCTCCGCGTCCTTGATTTGACGGGATAAACGCTGCAACTGAGGGGTGGGGGGGTGCGCAATCACCAGTTGTGGCTGGTGACTCAAAAAACTGGTGAGGACAGGAAGAAAACCAACCCCCCTCGTCATGTTATTTCACACAATTTGGCAACTTATCTCTTGTCTCTACCTTCTTGTGTTCAACTGGAAATTAAGCAGTAAATCAATTACAATCAGAATCTTTGATTGCATTTTTGCATACAATTAAGATTTCTTATATACAATCACTGCAGGCTTTGGATGGAAATGAACCTTGTGTGTGATTCATGTCACTAGAAGCCTGTCAGTCCAACGAGGGGTGAACCAGGACCCGGTTGGAATTGTACACAACACCCTTTGAGTTAAGTATTAAAACAAAAACCATGAAAATCTGGAATGATTAATCCTCCTGTTGGGTCAAACGTGTTTTTAAAGTTTCTACATCAGCAATTTGGGATTCTTTCATCCGAATTGTCCGAAAAGGACATGGATGGTTCCATACAAAGCTCCATGCAAGTTAAACAAATGATCAGTTCACTACTTTATTGAATCTTTTTCTCTCAAACAATTGATATAATTCCATATTAATGAGGTTTCTTGAATTCGAAAGCAAATTAGTGTAAAACCAGTAATACATTGCAATGAATTACCAGTTTTACACTAATTAGTTGTTTTTGTAATTGGTGTGTACAGTATACTGATGGTAGTGTAAAAAAAACCTGAAAAAAATTGTTTCAAAAGGTGTCAAAAAGTGTCTTGAAAGCGTCTAAAAAGTGTTCAATTTCAGTTTTGACCCGGGAAGACAACATAAGGGTTAAAAACAAAGCAAACACGAGTTTTTCTGCGTGTGTTAGGGTTCCGGTCACCTTACGTGTTGGGAGATTATCCTCATACAGCTCGGCTCAGAGGCCTGCTGTTGCATCCAGTCTCCCAAGAGCAAGAGAGACGTAAAGGCTGGCTGTCTTTCTGTGGATCTAGTAAAGTCAGAAGAAGTCCAGTGAGTAAAATAACAACGCAACTACTAATCTGTTTCTTTTATTTTAATTTCTCCAATTTTATTGTGGATTAATTTTAGTCTGGTTCATTTGCAGAGTTAAATTAATGATTACAATTCATAAAATCCTTGTCATGTTATTGAGATTATACATAATCTATATATAAACTCCTGAAGTTTGCTGACGACACAACGGTCATCGGCCTCATGTGGGACGGTGATGAGTCGGCCTACAGTCGGGAGGTGGATCAGCTGGCTCTCTGGTGCAGTCTGAACAACCTTGAGCTTAACACGCTCAAAACTGTGGAGATGATCATGGACTTCAGGAAGAGACCCCCCCCACTCGTCCCCCCATCACCATACTCAACTGCCCTGTGTCTGCTGTGGAATCCTTCAGGTTTCTGGGATCCAGTACATCCCAGGACCTGAAGTGGGAGCCCAATACAGACACCGTCCTCAAAAAGGCCCATTAGAGGATGTACTTCCTGCGCCAGCTCAGGAAGCTCAACCTGCCTAAGGAGCTGCTGATCCACTTCTACTCAGCCATCGTCCACTCTGTCCTCTGCACGTCCATCACTGTCTGGTTTGGATCTGCCACCAAAAAGGACCAGAGCAGACTACAACGGACATTTAGGACAGCAGAAAAGATCATCGGTGCCAACCTGCCCTCCGTTCATGACATCCAGAGTCAGGAAACGGACAGGAACCATCACTACAGATCCATCTCACCTCTGGTAGGCGCTACAGAGCGCTGTACGCCAAAACCAACAGACTCAGGAACAGTTTCTACCCACAAGCCATCTCTCTGATGAACAGCTGACTTCTTACCGTCAGTGTCAGGTTCAATTCTGGTCAATAACCCAGTAACACTGTCTCTACAGCACCTGTTCACTGGTTCCACTTACTATTCCAGTTATTTTGTATTATTCATCATTCTCATATCTCACTTAGTATTTGTTATTTATTCATCATTCCCATTTGCTATTTCAGAATGGTTCATAATGTTCATACTGTTCATAGTATAATATAATAACGTAATACTATTTATCCCAGTATCCTTTGCACTATGCTCCACATTTAAATATTTTTAATTGAACTCTTCTTTGCACTCATGCCTCTATTTGGTTTCTGTTTAAAGTATGTATTGTGTTTATATGTTGTTTTGTGTGTGTAAGCACATTGTGAGCAAAGATGCTCCAAAGAAAAATTCCTTGTATGTGTCCTCGTGCCTGGCAAATAAAGCTGATTCTGATTTTGATTCTGATTCTGATGAATTGGGATCAACTTAACTGCAGGCGGTGGTATATTCCGTTTTGCACATGGTGTCCAGGACCCAAACACTTGTCTAAGAAGTACCGTTTTACCTTTACCTAGTTAAGTGGTCCCAAAATCAGAATAAATTGAACTAGGAAACTGTATATAGCTGTACTGACACACACGAACATCCTCCATACCGTGCAGCAGTCTGCCGCCCATCCCGCGGTTGGGTGTGGAGGAGTGCCGAGCAGCACGTCGGGTCAGGCGGTCCTGCTGCGGGTCCAGCCCGGAGTAACGTTACCAAACAACGACAGCAGCAGAACAGTGCAGGTTTCCATCCATAGCCCGGTCCATATAGCGCATTGCTGCTACTGCGACTCACAATCAATTATCCATTCTCGCCATGACAGCTTTTTAAGCTTAACGGGTCCTTCTGGGCTAATACAACAAGCTAGCTAACTGTTGCGTTTGCTAACACACCGCTTGCTTGATAAAAAAGAGAAACTTATTCTGAAAACAAAAATGAAATTTAGCCTCTGTTGGAAAGGACTAAATACAATGTATGTATGGTGATGTGTTTAAAAGTAGGGTAGTAAAAATGTTCACGTTATTATTCATTTTCTAATATGTTATTGTATAAATCTGGACCACTTTCCCTCAACCGTCTATGCTTCCGACTGAAGTTTACTGCCAGTTAACGTTCCTAACACTCGGATATTATCATTGGACCAACGCGATGTCAATCTTGTATCCTGGTTGTTGATTGGTTTGGGAGGACGTTGTCCAACGGAGCGTCGTTGTTTTTGTCATTGTTTTTGCCAGTAACCGATGAACTTGAAAAAGTAAAAGTACATTAAATTGACATAGGAGATCCCGCCCTACGATTGCCTTCTAGAAGAGGACAGCAGAGTTCTTCCTCCTCTGGCCCAAAGACTGCCCTTCCCTCTCTCAGCTACAGGTGTCGCTGTTAAGGCATTTATATCAGTGCCGTTTATCAGACTCTCACTAATAGTTTTTTTTCAAAAAAAGGAAATCATTTATTTTACAAATTATACTGGAATTTCATATTGGTTTATAATTAATAATGAATAACTACTTTTTAATATATATATTTTGCCTCTTAAAAACAGACGAGGAGCAGCCTCCTCTGGCTATCACCTAAAGCTTGCGTCATGTCGATGCATAGACGTAATAGATATTTATATGTCTATGATGTCGATGCACCAACATTATTGTCATTGATTGGAATTCCTCATGGGGGCGACAGAAACTATGCACTATGGCTTTATCAATGAATGCATATGTAAGTGAGAAATTAAAATGCTTTGTGAGATTACATTTTCATTTAGTCTGCCAAATGCTTCTGTTGCAATTTCAGATTTTGAGAAAAGAGAGGCTTGGTCCAATAAAGATTTAATAAAAAGATTTAATAACAAAATGGCATGACAAAACAAGTTTTTTTTACGCTTCAGCGGTTAGAACAGATGTCTCTCCTCACAACGTTCAGCTCCACATTCTCTCCCCTGCTCACCATATTCTCCTACAGGACCATTCCCATTGGTCCTTTGTTACCCAGCCGGGCCACGGATAAAGGCTCTATCACGAGGATGGACATTTCTCCCAAACTACCAAAACACCCATTCTATGGTCAAAAAAGAAAAAAATTACTTGTTGTTACTTTTATTTTTTACAGTGCACTCTGTATCAATCTCTATGTGGAATCAATCTCAACCCCCTAACCAAAAGCCTTGTCCCAAACGGTTGTATTTCAATACGTTTATGTGTCGTTACAGTTCTAGAAGCCAAATAGTCTTGTTTTGACCTGCAACTTATCTAATAGAGAGACAAGTTTGGTATGGTATTACTTTACCACATATTTACACGGGCCGACAGAAAGCGGCCTAAAGAAGAACTCAACAGGAGCCCCCTCTCTGGCCTAAGTAAATCCCCCCCTTATGATGCTTTGATGGGTCTAACAGCTAACATTAGAGTTTGTAAGTGAGATTTTGCAAGGGAAAGGTGTGCATAGCCTGGGGGCTGAGCCCCCCCGTCTTTCAATGATGATGAGTGATGTCCCTGGTCTGGTCCTATTGCTTAACAACAGGAAGTAACCTGTCTCCAACCCCCTGCTGTCTAAGACTAGGCTAAGACAATATCATGTTGATTAACTGTGACTTTGTTAGAATTTCTCATCTACTTGAAAGCGTTTGATCTGTGTGGGAGGAACCCACTTTGCATGTTAGAGGTGTGACCCATACATTTCTCAGACAGCAAAGACAGCCACTGAGATGACCTCAACATGTTACCATGCCAACGACAGACCAATCACAATGGGTTTAAATACATAAGGTGAAAGGGAACCAGCCCCGGGTGTCGTCAGCTCGCTGTCAGCTGCAGTGTTATCATGTTTTATGTCTTATTATCTTTGTCTTATCATCTTCATCATGCTGTTTTCATTCAACTTTTTCCTAATTCTCAATTGGACCCCCAGCCTCTCTTTGTCCTCATCAAATCCTAGAACAGGTTGTCAATTTTTAGGGATCAGTATGAAATAGAAGGATATTGATTGGGTCTAAAGTCTAACTTGATACGATTATTCTGCCTGACCCAGTTGGAGCGTAGGCTATATCGTGAATACAGTACAACATAAAAAGTGCATTGACATCAAAGATCAGCATTGTTTTAAGATTTTGAAAATTCTACACTTCCATACAGGTGCACCGTGTGGTTCCAGGGGTATTTGTTGTCTGATAAGCTCCCTGTGTCTTAGCAGCACATAGTGAGGGGTGGGGCAGTGTGGGAGGAGTGAAGTAAGCCTACACAAGAGAAAGTTCTTATTTGCTCTGATGTAAAATTAGGATTAACCACCTGCAAAATGTCCTTCACTGAATTGCTGGCAATCTTTGGGGGATTTACCGTTGTTTTCTACCTGCTGAAACTGGCCTGGAAATGTTGGTGTGGATTCAGACAATTTGTTTTGTCAGAGCTTTGGCATGTTGATTTACGAACATATGGACAATGGGCAGGTAATGAAAGAAAGAAAAAGTGTGTATGCCTTTATGTTTTCTTACAAGTTGCTTTTATAGCCAAACAAAAAGTTAGCTGTCAGAAGTATTTACACACACACGTACACACACAGTATTTTAAATTATTACGTAAAACATTAAAGAGCAATGAAAATCAGTTCAAAGAGACACAAAATCAATAAAAATACAAGCTCAAATAGACTGAGAAAGTTATAAAACACAATAATATAAGTAACAGTGAAGTGTAACAACATGAATATTTATTTGATGTTTGACTTGTCTCTCTCCCTCTTCACATAACGTGTCATTTCCTAACACTTTCACTCTCCCAGACCATCATGAATCACTGTACTGTACTCGTCTTAGTGTCCTCATGCATGTATGTTTTATTGCCATCCAATTGTCCTGTGTCTTCTTGTACTGTAATATTGCACTAATATAAAACATTTAAAAAAACAGTTTTGCAGTTTGAGGCAAAGTTTCACAGGTTGAGGAAGTAGAAGTAGTACGGCTATCTTTTTTTTAAATCTTTGGACTCTGCGCAGGCATCTCACCAATATCACTGACTCAGTTTACCACTGTGAAATTATAGTTAATGCAGCTCTCACTGACTAAATCCGTTCATTTCTGAAACTGGTGGATGATGTAGAACTTATTAAAGACCGCAAATCAGTCCATAGCAATATTTGGATTTTCTTGCAACACCAACTTTCATCAGTAGCACCAGACTTCCTTTCTGTAAAGTCAGTTTGATAATAGGCTTGATAAGCTATTCACATTCTTACTTGATGGGACATTTCCGTCTTTTTGCCTGCAAACATTCCAACCCTCTACAGAAACACATCAACTTCAAGTCAATTTCCCAAAATCTCTTTGTGAAGTTGGTACAGTTTTCATTCCTTTATGACAGTTTCTGATGAATAAACTATTTAAGGGTCCAAAACAGTATTCACAGAAGACAGCGGAAAGAAACTTGGCCTTTTGTCTTGGGTTTCTGTGAGACCAAGATCTTATCCACATACAGTAGCAGGGAATGTTCTCTCTGGCTAAGCAACAGGGGTGTTTCAGGACCTTTTCCTCCTCTTCCTCTAACTTTTCCTCTCCCCTGTGTCTCTGTCTAAAGTCTAAAGCACTTAAAACTTATTGGCCTCCACTTTATACTTGGTCGATTTAATAGTTAACATTTATATCAGAGGCTCAATGTGGCAAATGTTTGAAATGCAGTATTGTGTGCAAGAAAGAAAAGTAGCTACTTACAAAGCCAAGTACTATTCAAATTTCAACTTTTGTTTTTACGTAAAAACATGACATCAGGCTGAAGTGGATCATATTGTATTGGTAGCCAAATCTACATCTTGTAAACTTCTGTCATGACTAGATAAACGTGTGAAACGTTTGATAATTCAATGCAAAATGAATTTCTCTAACATGTCTGTGTTTTGTCCATTGTGCAGTTGTTACTGGTGCCACATCTGGCATTGGTAAAGCCTATGCCTGTGAGGTGAGTTTCCAACTTCATTCTACAACAATTTCTCTCCATTTTGGTGGTCCAAATTGGAAGTTAGAAGCTTGGCATAGTTGGTTGCTGTTTAAGATCTCGACAATGTAGAGTTATTAAACGTGCCTGTCTTGCATGTCTCCTTCTAGCTGGCAAGAAGAGGCCTAGATGTTGTGTTAATAAGCAGATCTGATGAGAAGCTTCAAATGATTGCCAAAGAGATAAGTGAGTGAAATGAAAGTGTTGTTCTCCTGCTGTTTTCCAGTTGCAGTGAACACATTTGTTATTCCATGTGCAACTCAAGCAGAACTAATCCTAAATATTCCTCGTCCCCTTCAAAAGATCAATACGGACGAAAGACTCGGACCATCCAAGCGGACTTCACAGATGGTCAAAGTATCTACCCTGCTGTAGCTGGAGAACTACAGGGACTGGAGATTGGGATTCTGGGTAATAGGTCAACTAATTACAGATGTGTTCAGATGTTTATAAATTGAGAAGTATTGGAAGCAATTTTTCTAGAAAACATTGACAGATAAAACAGCAGCTGGATTAAAAATAAATAAATAAATAAATAATTAAAATAAGTCACTGCTGGCTCAGAAATAGTCCAGCATATAACCCCCCATGAGCATGGTGGGTGGATTTTGCAAAGTTGACTTTCCCCCGTTTTGAGTCTTTGTGCTAAGCTAAGCTAACTGTCCCCTGGCTGTGGCTTCCTACTTATTATTACTGACTGAGAGTGGCAGCAATCTTCTCATCTAGTTAACTCTTCTCAAAAAAGCAAATAAATGTGTTTATAACAATTCCTTTAGAGGCTGATCCACCTGCAACTGCTGATTTTAATATATAAAAACATGGTTTTCTACCTTTAAAAGGCAAATTCAAATGGCCAAATAGTTGAAGGGGAGAAGAATAGATCAGTTAAAGATTGACAACAACTGTTTGTGTCTTTGTAATCCACACAGTTAACAATGTAGGAATGGCCTATTCTGATCATTTTGCCTATTTCCTGGAAATACCAGATGTTGAACAGGTAACGTTTTCACCATTTTCTGAAGATGACACAATGGGTAATTCATTTTGACTGACTCAGGCTGTTTCAGATCCTGTTTGTCTCTAATGTACAGTATAACTCGTAGTTTCTCTTGTGTGTTTGTTCTGACCAGAAAATCACTCAGATTGTCAACTGTAACATGCTGTCAGTCCCTCAGGTAAGATATCTATGTGAGGATTTACTGGCTATGTATTTATAAAGTCACCTTCTCCGCTGTATCTGAAAACAGTTTGAGTATTTGTTCGTGGCCAAACTGCATTAAAAAAGATGATTTCATATTTGTTTCACTCAGATGACCAGACTGATTCTTCCAGGCATGGTTGAAAGGTACTGTCAAAAACATCCAGAATTTAACAGTTCATATAAAGTAATGAGACTGTACGATGAATTTTAGAGTTCCAACACCGATACCAGTGTCAGAAATGCCTCAGATACTGCCTCAAATACTGGTATCAGTATTGGCGAATGTGTAAGTCTATGAACCGATCCGATACCACATAAAACATGTATTTTAAAGAAGTTCATTGCTGTTCTTTTTCAGTTATGACACACTCTAAATCTAGATAATAAAAGAAAGATATCCAGCATTCGTCCATTGTATTTGTTGTATATGTACATGTATTAACACCGGTATTGGATCTGTACTTAGCATCGGCCGATACGCAAGTAAGGTATAGGTAGGTATCAGAATTAGTTTCAGGAAAAAAAGAATGTTATTGGAACATCTCCTTCCCAGAGGGACAGGGCTGATAATCAATATCTCCTCCGAAGCCGGCGTCCGTCCACAGCCTTTGTTGTCCCTTTATTCCGCCACTAAGGTACTTCCTGATACTCGGTTATTTATGTGCACAAATTCATTCAACCACACCCTCATCAGATCACACCATTACACATTCACTGATGAGCGTGCATTTTCATGGCACTTTGTTTTGTGACTTTGACTTTCCTCTTTCTTTCAGATTTTTGTAACAGCTTTTTCTCAGTGTCTGCATGCTGAGTACAAGTCAAAGGGAATAATTGTTCAGGTAAAGTATATGATATGTGTACTCAAGCTGGAGGAAATGTAATAACATACATAAATCATCATCTTACAAAGTGAACAAACATGTGATTCAACCTGTTACCAAAACAAAAGAACTTGTCAAAAGATATGCACCATTCAATCTGAGTAACACACACAGAAAACAAAATTAGGTTTGTGTGTGTAAGCAGTCAATGATTAATTAGTACAGTTTGTTCTGCCGGTCTCATTGACTTAGGTTATACGATGAGATAAACTTTGTTGACCTTACTAGGAAATCTCGTCCTTTATCTTTATATCTTCCCCTTTTTTTTTAATTTACTGCATAGCTGCATCAAACACACCATGCTTTAGAAATCTCTGCACTGGAGTCAGTGTTTGTCAGTCTCAGTGCTAAAACTCAATATCACTTTAAAAAGTCAGCAATACATTTTTGATGTTGCGGAAAGTTCAACTTATCCAACCAGTCATTTTCTCCGCCCAGTGTGTGGCTCCCTTATTAGTGTCCACCAACATGACGAAAAACATGAGCGTCAACTGCTTGGTGAAGAGTGCTTCCGGGTTTGCGAGTGAGGCCTTGAACACTGTGGGTCACTCCAGCTACACTAGCGGCTGTCTGTCTCACGCACTCCAGGTCAGAGAGATGAGTGACTGTGATCACTTACAAACTGTCAGCTGCTATGAAATCTTAAAAGGCTAACCTTTTCTTTCCTATCATCCTACAGGACATGGCTCTAGCAATACTCATGCCGGACTGGTTTCGTATGTCACCATTCCTCATGAGAAAGCTACGGAAGTTTGCAGAAGACAGAAAATATGATATAAGAGTATGTGAGGAAAAGGACAAGCTTGGTGAAAAGGAAGAGTAGTCTTGCCTGCATCTGCATGTTGAAGTTCTTACTGGCATGCAAGTTCACACGTGAATATGGCCTTCATAATAGATTATCTCCACTTCTCAGATAACTCAAATGATTTGAGGTAACTATAATAACTGAGCTACACTATACACTATATTCGGTTTGTAATTATAAATTATGTATATTTAATTATTCTCAATTTTTGCAGACATTTTGATTTTATCTATAGAGTAGATGTGCAGGGTAGCATAACAGAGTTTCTATTATTATTTATACTATCGCCCTTGACAGATATACAGACACAAACTATACTGCTTTGCATTTAAGAGATCTTTTAAATAAATATTTTTTGTTAAGATCTTACAATATTACATTTAGAAACACAGCTACACAAAACATTTGGCATATATTTATACCTATGACCATATATATAAGTAAGACCATTAATATACAGGAAACAGTCCTCTCACGCTTTCTCACTGATCGAGTTAAAAAAAAAAAAATAGAACATGCCAAAAGGTTGTGCAACTTTTCACCAATTTCTTATTTGGTAAAAGCTTAGTGTTGCCCAGTATAAAACAAAATGTGAGAAGAATGCAGTAACTTCGTTCTAACTTTCTTTTATTCTGTATTTTGTAAATAGGGTAAATGAATTGCTGTGTAAAAATGTGACTTATTTTGGTGTAAACCTGGATTTGGTCTGACCCATCGTTGTTCCTGGTCCTGACAGAGACTGGATTAAAGTCACCATCACTTTAACAATTTTTTTTTTTTTTCAAAAACAAAATCAACATATATTTTTTCAGGTTAGCGCAATAGCAACAAATATCGTTCAGCATTCGGAAGTAAAACATACTATATGTAACGGTTCCCTTTGTGAAGACTAGAGAAGCACATGTAACAGGCACAAGACATGTTTGCAAAAAAATCATGGATGACTTGGTCCAGCAACCAGCAGAAATGTGAGAATGTAGTAAAACAAGCTGCAAAAATACAGAAGTTATGATTTCTTAAAGCAATGCCATTATGAAACTGAACCAGGACAATATGTTTTTTCTGTGGTCAATTGTTATGGCAAAACAAATTCATAATTTCATCCCTGAAATTATGTACAGCCATTTTATAGTCAATGTCTGAGACAACCCGTACTGCTCAAAACTAAATGTGTTTTTGTCTTTGACAAATTTTTAATTTCTGTCTTATGTGAAAAGAAAGGCCTAAAGCCAATGCAAACAGGAGGCTATGTCAACATCAACCACGCCCACAAAAGTTAGTATTTCCCCCATTTCTTGGCTCAATCACCAAGCCAGTTCAAGTATATGTAAATAGGAAATATCCTATTTGAATGCAAAAAAAAAGCACTTGACTGTGACTGTGTAAGCTTTGGTAAAACAACAACTAAAGCTTATTTAGGTGAACGTAAAGTAACTGTTGCTACATCCTGTAACTTAGCATCCACTTTAAATTATGTGTTCATTTTACATGTAACAAGAGTTTATACTTACACAGATAAGACTTTAATATTAATGAACAAAACCCATGACTGCACAAACTCACAGATCAGTGTATGTGACTGAGGTGACACCGTGAATCAGAAGCGTTGGCCCCAAACTATTGGTCACTGCTTCCACCTGAGCTAAGTACTGCTGTGACTGGCTGCGGTCACCAGAGGGTCGAGGTAAATACAGGAAGCGAACA
This sequence comes from Etheostoma cragini, assembly GCF_013103735.1. Taxonomy (NCBI): domain Eukaryota; kingdom Metazoa; phylum Chordata; class Actinopteri; order Perciformes; family Percidae; genus Etheostoma; species Etheostoma cragini. Next base: position 10,858,999 of record NC_048419.1, on the reverse strand, counting down.
GCGGCTTGCGAGCTGTGCTCCATCAACATACTGTTCACCGCGGACAGGAAGTCCTCAGACAGAGCTTGTGTTGGCTCTGCAGGGAGCTCCCAATCTGGCTGAACGTGGTGCTGCACCACAGAGTCCCACGGAACAATCTTTATCGACGCCCTGATCCTCAGCTTCTTCAGCAACTCTCGGAACGTCTCTTCGTTAACCACCCAGCCCTGGTCGTTGGACTCAGTCTCCACATTCAGGAAGATTCTCATTCTTGCATGGCGCCATTTGCTTGACATGTTGAGCACGCACGCCATCTGCAGCAGGAAGAGGCTGCACACATCCTCGTAATCCCGGCTGCCTGGTTGGAGCAGGTTGAGAGGCCACACATCTATTGTCCGTTCTGACCCGTCCACCTTGCTATCTTTACCCTCTCCCTCTAACTGGAAGAAATAGCGGGCGAGGCACACATTCTTGTTCATTTTAATGGCGTCAGAAATGATCCCTACATACTCCTCTGGTGATAGCCAGCGTGGGCTCTCCACATGTCGGACTGGGGGGAAATGGGCCTGTAATGAGGGCAGATCAACCCCGAAATTATATTCGCCCTCACTCCCTTGACCCATCGAAGAGTCACAGAATGCAGAATCTTGTAGGAAGAAGTCCTCAGGAGTACAGCTGTCATAGAAACCCAAAATCAATGTGTTGGGCTTCATGCCACCTTGTAAAGGGAAACAGAAGTGCGGATAAAGCAACATCCTAATGTGTACTGAATGTGGCCATGGCAGGGATAAGAGAAATCAGAGCTCACCTAGGCCTGTGATGCGCAGCAGATGCTGTGTTCCCTGTCTGACAGACAGAGACAGCGTCAGGTCTACAAAGGCCTTCACACCAAGTTTATCAACTAGGCTCAACCAGAAGTTGTACTGCTGCTGGACTGGGTCTGATGGCAGGGAGTCTAAAACACAGGAAAGGCTCAAATAAATTTACTGCATGGATTTGAAGAATACAACGGTAACATATATGTTACATGTTGTAATACATTGCTTTACTTCATAGACAAAATACTACTGAATACCACAACAGTGGTAGTAAAGGTACTCAGGCACATTACTTAAGTAAAAATACCACAATGTAAAAATTCTGTCACACGTAAGAATCCTGCATTTAAAATCACACTTGTGTAAAAGTACATAGGTTTTATCAGCTGAATGTTAAAGTAAAAGTACTTGTTCAGCAGTAAAATGTCCTCTGGACCTAATAAATTATTATATATTAGATTGTTGATAGTGTTAGGTGGACTTTAAATATAGTTAGTCCAGTGGTGATATTGGTTGACTAATCTTTATTTTTCTAACTAATATTGGATAAGTTGAGCTCTTTGTAAGAGGACCCCAAGTCAAAAAGGTACAATTTAATCTGAAAATGAAGTACCTACAGCTGTCAAACAAATGTAGTAAAGTCATTATTTCCCCACTGAAATGTAATGGAGTGTAATATAGCATTAATGAAAATATTCAAATAAAACAAAACATTCAAATTTTAACTGTAGTATTTGAAAAATTGCATTGTTTCTAGAATTTGCAATGTATCCTAATGGTCACCAGGGGGCAGAAATGCAAACTGGGAGTAAGTGAATGAATTAAATAATATGTCAGCACCTTCCTTTCTTAATTGTTGGGGTGCATCACACAATATAATCTTACGTTTAAAAGGTCTCTGTGCATATTTAGCAAAAAAAACAAAGAGCTAGAAATTTGGCAGAATTTAAAGGATGGCTGGTTTTGATATTCTCGGGTCCAATGCAACAATGATACAGAGGAAACGTATTATCTTATTAATAATGCAAGAGAAACAGCAGATGGAAAGTAAAAGCCCAGGAGGTAGTCTTCCATGATGGTGCCTGTGGACTTCAGGTGATCCACTCAGATCTGTGACACAGTGATATGCAACCTACTTTAATATTTCCTGCTCATGAACTCTCATAATGAATGATAAAAAAAATAATCCCATGATATCATGTTGAATGCATCAGTGAAAGGCATCCAGAAACATGAAAAGGCCAAAAGGTGAGTTTGACTTGGCTACACTGATTCAAAGATAAGAATAATGTCATACTGTTGGCTGCAGATTGCCATCACAGACCATCCACAGAGAATTACCCAGATCTCCCAGCTGCACGTGGCCCAACACATACAGTCCTCCCTTCTTCAGCTGGTTGATGAACAGGATGAGCTGACAGGAGGAGCGAGGGTTGGCCACCATTAACAACATCTGCGGCCTCCAGAACTTCACATGGTCCTTCCTCACATCCAGCATCAACAGATACTTGCGCACCTAAACCAAAAGGAAGACAGCACTGTTGACACACTGAAGCGCATGTCTGTTGAAGTGTGTCTCTGCATAGGTCCAGATACCTGATGGAAAATGAGAGCCTGGCTGATGTAGCCCCAGCTGCTGGTGGGCGATCTGTAATGGAGGAAAAGCAGCAGCAGTAACAGGAGAACGATGCTGCCTGAGGAGTACACGGGGTTAATGACGAACATCATCACTAAACAGCTGAGGATGCCCAGCAGGCAGGTGTGCCAGGAGAAGAGCTGGAAGGTCGGTCTGTTAAACACACAGAGACAAAGAACTAAGGCCACCGGACACATGAAAAACCAAGGCAGAGAGAGAAAATAAATATGACTTTTACTGTCCAATAAAATATATGATGATAATAAAGTGAGGCTGATTGGGCTGTTAATCTGTATAATGTTCAGGACTAGTGCTAAAATGTTTGCATTTCAGATCTCACTACCTTAAAAATTAGCTTTTCTCTTTTTTGATTGAGCAATTTTAGATTCAGCATGAAAGCCTAAAACATATTTAAATTGCGATACATTTCCCAAATAACCGGTGTTATGACTTCACTGAAGGATTTAACTACTGGCTGTTGAAAAATAAGATTGCAGTGCCTATTTATTCCTTATCTTTCTTTTATTACCTGAAATTTGGTGCCGATGCCCACTCTAGAGCCAAACAGGCCAGGTCAACCGCAGCGTAGGCAAGCAAGTAAAAAACAGTCACCAAACTTGCTACAGCATTAAGCTGTCCTGCAAACACTACACACTGAAACACAAACACACCACAAACCACAGCTCAGGAAACCAGTTGTACATCTGAAATATGCGACTGCACAATGCAGAAACTGTGCTAACTTGTGCCAGACCCCAGGTGTACAGCACTGCCACCCACGGATTCCCCGAACTGGATGTGATGGCAGCCGGAGCTAATGGCAAACCTGTGAGGAAGAACAAAAGCCTCTTAATATAAACAACTGAAAAAAACACCAATATGATGAGCAAAAAAAAACCAAGCCTTACCAAAGAGGTGATCCAGAGCAAGAGCGTGGAGGATACGGGACGCTCCAATCATAGCACACATCGCAGCTGACAGAGCAGCGCAGTATATCCCGATGGTGACAAACGGTGGCCAGATGTTTATTTTCTGGAGGAACCCATAATCCTGAATCAGCAGGTTTCTAAATAATAAAAAGAAACAAATAACTACTAATTTGATTGTTGATCTCTCTTTAGAATTTAGACAACACTGCCATGAACCATCTCCGACCTGTCACATGTGGCGCTGACCAAGATGAAGAGGAGGACATAGACTGTAAAAGTGTAAAAGACGGCTACGATGGTGCCTTTAGGGATGGAAACACTCGGAGTCTTCAGCTCCCCTTCAGAGACATGCAGGATGAGAACAAACATTAGGTTGTTTATGTCTGTGTGTACAATGCAGATTTACTCAACGGTAACACACTTATGAATACATTTCTTGTTTGACATTATTCTGCATAACGACATGGATGTAATTCAAAGGTAAAAGTAGCAATGACATGATGGAAAGCTACTCCAGTGATTATACATGTAGGACAACAAGCTATAACCTGACATGTTGGCTCCGGCCATAATCCCGGTGCAGCTGGTGAACAGGACGGCAAACACGGTGGCAAATGACATGACAGAGTTGGTGCTGTAGTCCAAAGAATAACCAGCTGCAATGAGAAAAATAAGGAACAACAGCAACACCTTTAATAAATGTCCCCAAATTTAGAAGTGAATTGTAGCTTTGCTGGTTTCATATCCTCACTTAACATCAACACTCACAGCCCAGGTTGTTCCTCAGAGTGGTCGCGCTGAAGCCTGTGTAGCTGACGTTGTAGTGGACAGTTTGGTTGTCAGATCCCTTGTGGGTGATGACAAAATCCCGAGGTTTGACTGCCACAGAACTGATGAAGATGGACAGCAAGGATACGGTGACCACCAGCAGGATGACGAAGGCGGTGCGGGAGTAGATGTGGGCGCCCACCAGACACACAAGCAGACACAGCAGAAGGACTACAGAGGAGTACAGCACTGTGTACCAGTAACTCTGAGGAAGCACCCGCAGCCCCTCGGAAACAGACGACTCTATAACAGAAGAAAACAGAGAATTTTCAAGAATTAAAGTGGGATGTGTACTAACTGAAGTAGGTGAGGTAGTTTAGTTAGCTAGCAACTGAACATAATCAAAATCTTACCAGGATCCGAACCGAATATGTCAAGTATCGCCTCCACAAGACCAAGTACATACTCTCCACATGCAAATACTTTGGCCAGGAAGAACATCAAACCAATGCTTCCTCCAAACTCTGGGCCCAGAGAGCGACTTATCATGTCTGGTCACGTTTTACTAAGGTTGATGTTTCAACTGAAATGAGTGAAACTGTGGGCAATATTAAGAAACATTCAACAACACAGGAAAAGCAATGGTTCGGTTCCTCTAAGGATACAGTAGGCTCCACCACCTTGTATAGCACCGTTGGTGGAAATGGCACAGATGGACAGTATTGTAAGAGATATAATGGTGTAGGCTACAATCACCATTAATAGACCCTGTAACAGCCCCGCGTGACCAACCACAAACCCTGCAAGAGAAATCAGATCAGTGTTAGTCACTACTGTACAGCACAATGACTCAGTTATAATGTGTGCAATTCATACAATCATCCACTGTCTACGACCAAATACAGCTTTTAGTTTCCCCGATGTCCCTTACACAACGCATCACTCACCGGTTCTCAGGAACAGCACAATGCTGAACATCGAGAGGACGGTCGGCACCATCACTCCGAAAAAAGTGTTTAGTTTTCGAGGGTCTTTACTTGGTGTCTCGGAGGCGGATTCAGGGGTGGCGTCCGACTCCCCGCCGCACGCCACTGCTCTCACAGCCAGACCACATACCCCTGAGCTGATCAAAGGGGTGCGTTCGTTCGACATGGTTGGTGAGAAGAGCCTGGGCTCAGTCTGCTTACCTTGTGAAAAAAGAAAATGTACGAGAAAGAAATATGACTACAGAATTGAATTGTAAGGCAAAAGATGCTTGTTAGCCACTAAAATGTAAAACAATGTTAATTGCCTGGTTTTATAGCAGTCTGTATGCTTAGTGGAGAAGAAAAGGGTTGGATTTGGAGATAACGGTCATAGCCACTTTAGGTCTTTCTGTTAGCTTTGTCATCATTAAGTTATACAGGCAAATACATCTCTTCTTTTACTTCCTACAAACAGTTCTCCTTTTCCCCGATATGTTGTGAAAAAAGCCTACGAGGTAAAGGATGTGACATGCCCTGCACACAGTCTACTTTTATCTAAGTTGTTGCATCGAATGTATGTTCTTGTTCTGACAAAGTGAGACCATTCATTAGTCACAAGGAATGATATGTCAGTGTTATCTCATAAATGTATGTAGTTTTATAATGTATTGTTCTCGCTTTCAAATCAAAGGTTGCAACAACCCTGCAAACACACACACAGACGTTTGTTTTCTCACACCCATAAACACACACAATGATGTTTTGACCCTTTCAGGCATTTCCAATAATAGAGATCATCATGTGCCCACAGCAGAACATGTCATGCTCTGCCTTGTGAATGCTGCCAGCATCACATGTGTGAGGCTTTTCAGCAGCTGAGAATACTTTTTGATTTTGACAAACCTTCAGATTCAGTGACTCAACACACGTATGCAAAGGAAGTCAAACAAGTCTGTCAGCACTCAGGTGCCACATAGTCCCCTGTTACTACAATGCAGTACCTGTTCTGTTACTTTATACACAGTTACTTGTCTTTTTTGGTATTGTGTAGAAAAGGGATGTAACTAAGACATGCACGGAAATGCCACCAAAGACAGCCTGTGAATAAAGATTGCAACTCGCTCTTATTAATAAAAGCTGTTGCTCACACCTCAGGTTGGTATTTGGAGTCAGCTGATTCGCAGCTGCTTGCCTGTTTTTACATCAGCTGAGCAGCCCTGGAATGCCCCTCTGCTCAGGTCACCTTGGTTGTTCTTTTTCCTCAGATGAAAGTGTTTGACTTTCCCCATTGTTTCTCAAGGAGGCAGTTACATCACTAAAGCTGCTACCAGGGTCTACTTTACCATATACTCCTCTCTGCGAGTTATTAAGTCAGCTACACGTATCCAATGATGGGGAAACCCAAATTAGGACAATAGTTTTACACAACAAAACATGATGGAACGTGAAGGGACATGATCTTCTAATTATTACAGGGATTACACCCAGTCACTTTTCCACATTACCAGTTTCTTTTCCACCTGGTATTTTCACATTATTTGGACAGCAGTTGAAAATATTAGTCCATTATTCAGTTAATTTTTAGACAGAAAATTAACCAGCATCTATTTTGATAATCAACTTGTCATACATCATCATCATCATCATCATCATAGGTATCATGACTCATTTTTCATGCAGAAATGCCTTAAACTGGTTACAGATGCTAAGATGTGAGAATTTGCTGCTTTTATATGTCTTTTATGATAGTTAACTAAATATGTTTGAGATTTAGACTGTTGGTCGAAAGGTCAATTTAAAGCTCAATAAATTAAATGATTAGTCTGAAGAATAATTTAAAGAATAGTCAATCTTGTAAATAATCACTGGTACAGCACAATTTGACAGATTAAAGTGTGTTTCCAGGGAGCTACCGTAGGCTGCTGTATCCAACACTGGCTGACCAAACATCTTTTTTAACCCTTGTATGGTATTCAGGTCAAATTGACCCATTTCAAATTGGAAGAAAAAAATGGTACAAGTTACATTTTTTCTACCTGAAATCAATGACCTTACCTTATCTTCTGTAATAAACATGTTTTCCTGACTCTATTCAGAAAATGATTCTGGATATGAACACTTGTATTTTTTAACATAGTGGATTTTTAACATGAATTATAACCTTATGACAAAAAATAAATCCCATTTCCATTTTTAATTGTGTTCTAGTAGAGTAGACTGATTGCATTCCCTAAACATATATGTTATCTCAGTTGTTTCAAATTGAGATAAAGACAATATTTGTTAACAGATAATGAAGTAACATTTTATTTCAGAATTGTTTTTAAAAAACCTAAATAAGTCGATGTAGAGGGTCCCGACCATATATATATATATATATATATATATATACACACACACATATACACACACACACACAACAATTACACAACATACATCTGATTAGAACCCCATCATGGTGAGATGACTTGCCTGAGGTGCAAATAGGGAAGTTGTATATTCAATGAGAACCGTATGCACTAGTCCACATCAATACTTATTTTTATAAAAGGTATTGTCGTTGATGCTGGAAGTGATATTTAGCCTCATAGTCGTGCCCAGCAGCCGACCTACTTAAGAGGCCATGTCAGGGTCCACGAACCCTACTTCATAAACAAGTCAGTTACCAAAATAAAGCACCGTTTCCGTCACATTCTACTTACGTAGCATGTGAGGGTGGAGCAAATGCGGCATTAAAACTTCACGTCTTGTGGGTGGCAAAACTGGTAAACACATGCTAACAAATACGCCTCATTTTCATGTGCATTTGGGGTAAATGTGTTTACGTTTTGAGGCTCTTGGCCAGGAAGGGGAAGTGGCCGCGGCAGAGATAAAACAACACACCCGGCGTAAAGTATGTTCCTGTTCCTGCAGTGTGTCATTCAAACAGCAACAGCCAGGGTATTATCGGCCAGACGCACCCTGTGTTTCGTTAGTTATCCCCTGAAATACTGAGGCTAGTTAAACTTACCTCGCGGAAGCTTCCCGAGACAGTTTCACACACTTCCTGCTTCTTTTGTGGCCCACTGAGTCGGTCTCTCTCTGCTCGTCTCAGCGGGCTGTTTGTGGTGGGAGAGGCCGGGTCAGATGCGCAGTGGACGGTCAAATGGAACCGCTGCAGGCCGGACATGCAGAACTGAGCTGTCCCGAGAGTTGGATGCTGTGAAAGATGTGCTGCCCAATAACAACACAGCAGCAGTGGCACGCCTCGTTCTCTTATTATTTGTTCAAAAGTGTCACGGGAGAGTAGAAACCGCCCATGTGATTGCCGAAAGGGGAGGGCAAATATGCCACAAATATGAGCAAATGTAGCCTGCTTGTCTAAAATAACCACGCCCATTATTTGCAGTCAAACATGACATCATCAATAGTGAAATAACTTCCAATAAGTGCACGTGAAGTGGTGATTTCAGTTGTATGCACTCAAAAGAACGTGCATGTGCACAGGCTACACATAGGGCCTATATGAGCATGAGGCGCTGATGTAAAGTTATAGTTGGACTGTAATGGCGCTTCTCCACACCAGGGGTCATTATTGTGACGGAGATTACTTCAATAAATAGAAGGGGATCATTATGTGGCAGGACTAACATGATATGGCATGTATGGTTTACGTTAAATAATGTAAAAAAAAAAAAAAAAGTAAAAAAAAAGGATCTTTTCTCAAAGTAAAAAAACTGAAAAAGTTTTTATCATTCTGCTGCCGTGTCTTCCAACAATAAACAAAAGTGCCAAAGTGAAATGATTTCTGGGCACAGTCACATTCAGAGAAACACAGAATCTAGTATAGCTAGGCTATCTGCCTTTTTATATTTTGTTTCATAATCTGCTGGACTGTTAAATCACAACACCCTCCACTGACCAAAACATTGCATTACTAGTTTAAGTTATTTTACTTGTGTAATTTTGAAAATGTGTAAAATTGTGTAAATTGTGTAAAATTGTGTAAAAAATGTGTAAAATTTTAAAATGAGCTCTCTTTGATTTGTTTAACAGAGACATATATATATATATATATATATATATATATATATATATATATATATATATACAAACATTTCAAAAGATAGACACAGTATGTGTCCCACTTCACTGTAAAGGCCACTCTGTGTGTGTGTGTGTGTGTGTGTGTGTGTGTGTGTGTGTGTGTCTGTGTGTGCACACTGGATGTTTCCACATCACACTTGTGTCAATAGCATTTTTGATCACGACTGGCCCTCAGACCCACTGTGATGTCACAAATCCTGAGCTCAGATTAAAGGTGCAGCTCAGAGAGACTTTCCTTCTCCAGCAGATAATATTTCATGTAATACCTTTCTAGTGTCAAACTCAAACTCAGCTCTCATTCTTCACAGTGGAGCGCAAAGAATGATTTCAATACAATATTGTTTGATAAAATGGAGGGTTGGATTTTTGAATCACATCCAAATCTATTTTTTTTTTTATACATCTTCTACAAAATCTCAATGAGCCCCCAGACTCACTGATCCGTCTCAGCAGAGCAACTGTAAAATGGCCCCTTATCCAATCATCAGTTCAAATCAGTTCATTCTCCCATTTCTTGTTCCTTCGGCCTCCAAAATCACTGGAAATGGATTATCTTCATTTGAAGTGGAGAGGATGGACAGCATACTGCCATGCTTTCTACTTTCCTCATTATGCTGCAACCTGCAAAACATAAAGTCATCATAATTAATTAAAACGTTGAATTTGTAGGTACCCCTCGCCTAAAGGATCAACAATATGTCTCTGAACTGAAGAGTCCATCCATGTGAGAAAAGGATCTCAAACCTGCAGAGTGGTCTGGTCAGGGGGGGGGGGGGG
>NC_048419.1:10840561-10849031 GCF_013103735.1 Etheostoma cragini | reverse complement strand
TCATGGTAGTATAGGCTATTAAGAGATGGGTGTGGTTGAAACATGCTTCATGCCCGGATTTGAGGATCCTTCTGCAAGCGCCCACCGCGTGATCTGGCTGCCTGTTTCTGAATAATGATATTCGGAAAAAAACCAAAAAAAAACAGGAACCGTGTGGATAACTGACCGAGAGGGCCGCCTCTCTTTATACTGGGAGAAAACCCGCACACTCGATCTACTGATGGGTTGATTTCTTGCAACCAGAAGCTTTTTTTTTTAAATGCCATTACTTTCTATTTGAGGCCGATTTGTACTCAGAAATTCATTGTTGGCTCGGAGGCGGTTGTCCTGATGAAGTGTCAGCAGAGGGAGGAGGAAGCCAGAGAGAGGAAGGAAACGAGGATAACGTCACGAAAAGCAGACTCGGAGTAAAACGGACTGAATAGTAATGGACAGTGCTTGATGCGGGCCGGGGACCCCGAGCTGAATTGTGTTTGTTTACGTCGCATTGGACAAAGATGTTTTTGTTAACTGATCGGGCGTGAAAAAAGGAGAAAAAACATTTCGAGGAGGAAACGGCAGCACAGCAGCAGCAGATTTCATCTTTTTTCAGAAGCCTCCGCTAAAGCAGAGAAATGGAAATGTGTGTAGCCCTCCTCCGTTTGCCTGTTCGCTGAAGGATTTGGAAACAGTCTAATCGTGATACACGGAGCTTTAAGTGGATCCTATTTTTTAATGAGTGAAAAAGACATAGGCCTGTAGCTAGATCTTTTTTTTTTTTAGGGGGGACGTTGCTTTCGGTTTTTCCACGGCAGAGAAAAAAAAGCAGCAAAATCATCGGGGGAATTAACAGGTAGCCACCCATTATCAAACGCTGTGACAACCGCTGTAGGCCAGCCCATTGAGTGTAAGATGGCTGGGTGATGATGTGCCTATTCGTGGCATCATTTTGACTAAATGAATTGAGCTACATCCGCATTTCTGAAGCTCAGCATCTGAAACAAGATGTGGTCAGGGCCTTCATCAGCCGCTGTGCTGATCAATATGTGATGTAGGCTGCATTCACGGGGCCTGCCTTCATGTTCAAATACACTAGGAATCTATTAAGGCTCCAGACGCTGAAAAAAAATGCTTATTGTGGTTTTCAATAGGATGTTTGAATCTGTCTTGTTGTACCCGCTTCTTTCTTTACTGCGGCTTTTATTTCCGTGCGGAGCTCCCAGGCCAGGCCTGCATGTGTTAAAACCTGGGAGGGAGCAGGCAGAGCCGCACAGTTTCCCTGACATTAACATTTACTCTGTCAGACATGCTGTGGCTGTGGGCTCTGCGCTCTGCTCCAGTTTGCAGATGCCATGTTAGTGTCGTTCCACATCAGATGTGCATCCAAAGGGGTGGGGCCACTCACACTTTGGCATCATGCTCTCTGAATTTCTCTCTCCTTGTGTTATTAAAGGTGTTCTCGAAAGGCCAGTTAATGTTCAGGCGCTAAGAATATGCTTTATTCTAATGTCACCTTCCTCATCAGTATCATCATGGAGGAGATAGCCTCTGGTTGGCTGCCAGGCCATGCATGAGTGCAGGTGGAGTCTGTATGATATGTGTCTTTTTTACCACTGTCCACTGGCATGACTTCAGCACAAATCTGCTCGCCCTCCAGCCGCCTGCATCCGAGCATCTGGCTGGACCCATCTAGGCCTGATCTCTGATGCGCACATACATACACACACACACACACACACACACACACACACACACACACACACACACACACACACACACACACACACCGCATTTCTCCTCATTGGCTAAATGAGCAGCTGTGCCAGGAGACTCAGACCCATGATGAACCCTTTTTGGCTTCCATTAGTGCCGTGTGATCCATCTGGTCGCAAGTCCCTCCAGGGAACAGTGACCTACTGTAGCTAATTGCTCTTCCTTTGCATTGTGCACTGTATGCATGTTTGCTGTGGATTTGAATTGCTCCACAAATGCAAATAGAAGCTCCCTGTTTGGGAAGCTGTTTGCATGTGTAACTGTAGGCTATCAGGAACAGGAAATGCCGCTTCCTGCTGAAGGCTTGATGTGATGTAGGCCTACAGTGTGTTTGACCCCTGTTTGCCACATCTTCTACCATGTTCATTTTTAGAAACTGCAGTGTCCTAGGTGACAAAAAAAGATGACTGTGTCCAGCATTAGCACAGGTTTTGATTTAATACACAACCTGTAAGTGCATAGTAGAGTTCCCTCGGCTTTAAAGGGAGTGTTCGCTCTGCTTGGTAGCGATGCTGGCTGTTGGATAGCAGCTTAGTCAATACAGATTATTCTCCTCGGTTAAACCAGGCATGGTTGCAGAGCCATAAACAGATTACATGGTTTATTCTCACTGTGTGGGTTCAGTAATCCTTAGAGATTAAAATGTGTTTTTTTATTTTATTATTTCTTTCTCAAATCAGGGCCAAACAGTATTTTACGTAAATTATTTGACTTAATTGATCCATTTTTGATGAAAGTGGACTCCTGGATTACTGGATTATGAAAACGCGAAACTGTGCTAATCCCAATGGGCCTCAGTAATATACTGTACATCAGCAGTCAATTACGAGATTATACTTCATGTCAATCAGAGTCTGGTATTTAAAGTTTGCCCATGGCCAACAGGTGACGGCCCTGACAAATCCAAAATGAGTGAGTTGGAGCAGCTTCGCCAGGAGGCAGAGCAACTGAGGAACCAGATTCGAGTAAGTCAAATGTTTTTATAGTTCAGTTTTCATCTTTAGGATGATAATACTGATATATGTAACATGTTGTGTAATGTCTTATTTTTTCATCCTATGACGCCACGTCCACCAGGATGCCAGGAAAGCATGTGGAGATTCAACCCTGACACAGGTAAGTGCCACTTAATGTCCCAGGTGGTAAAGCTACAATACGTGTCTAAATAATGTTTTGGGTGGCTCTTTGGGGACTTTATTTTAGTTATAACCATGTGTTTGGCGACCATTAATGTGGAAACATAGTAAAAGGTCATGGGAGACACTTAATTGGTTTTAAAGACCCGGGAGTTTTTAGGTTCTCATAGAAAAAGCAGAGCAGCTTCTCAAAATCTTTTTTTATTTTTATTAAGTCTTACACTACTTATTTTGTAACGCACAGATTGAAAAAATAGATTCATTCAAACTCAATTTCCACCCACATAGAGTATAACCATACTGGTTTACCATAGCCCTGTTCTGTGCTTTATACATTACTAAAATATTATTATTTATAAAAAAAGTCTTGATGACATATTAGCTGTCCCTTTGTTATTTTGTCTTCAGAGTATTATAGCTTACAACATTGTTACAATCTCAAGATCTGTCGAACTTTCTATCGCACACAGTTATCAATACAAATAAAAGGGTGAATTTCATTTGAACTAATTATTTGATTAACCTCTCCTCACTAAACTAGATAACTGCTGGTCTGGATCCTGTGGGGCGGATTCAGATGCGGACCCGACGTACACTCCGGGGCCACCTTGCCAAGATCTACGCCATGCACTGGGGCACTGACTCTAAGTGAGTACCAAACATTTTGTTTTGGTGATTAAAGCATTTCACTTTGCAGGTGCTGTACACTATTACATTATGGCTTCATACAATATCAACTAAACATAAGATAATATATTGCATTTTAGTTACCAAGCTACCAAGCTTACCAAGCTTGTGCAGGCTACCTAGCCATTCTGCAAAGTGTTGGCCTAAATGAGGTCTTTGCCTGTTTACACTGTGCTGTGTGTTTAGGGCTGATTAGCAAATGTTAGCATGCTAACATGCTAAACTAAGATGGTGAGCCTGGTAAACATTAACAATAGCATGTTAGCATTGTCATGGGGATAGCATTCTGATGCTAGCATGTAGCTCAAAGTACTGCTGAGCCAAAACATCCAAAAGTCTCTCTTTTCAAACCAGTTTTAGGTCCAAAACTATGGAATCAAAAAAGCATGAAAGCTGTAGTGTAGTTATATTCCACATGTGTGTATTCTAAAATATTTGGTAAAACCAAAGTGTTCAGTTTTCAACATCTTGCCTCATTACAAGTTAACAAGTAACTGTGGAAAACTGGGATGTTTTCTTCAAATGAAAGTCAACAGATAATAAACACACCAAGCCAAATTGGACGTCCATCGATAGATATGGTATGAAATGTTTGAACGTTTGTCTCCACAGGCTTCTGGTTAGTGCCTCTCAAGATGGAAAACTGATTGTCTGGGACAGCTACACCACTAACAAGGTACAGTCAGCTGAAAAATTCTCATCAGCTGAATAAATAGTCACACTTGGCCTCTATCCGAACTGCAAGTGAAAGTAGGGGAAAGTCTTTCTCTTGTAGGAGTGTGGTTGATTCATAACAGCTTTCTTTGCAACCATTTTAGTAACGGATTTTAAGATTTATAGCGGAATTAGCATTGGATTTTCAGTGTTAATAATCATTGTTATGCTGTTATTACAAGAGACCTTGCATGGGGGTTCCTTCTACTCCAAAAGTTAAATGCCTGTTGCTTCCAAATACCTTCCTAGATACATGCCATCCCCCTGCGCTCCTCCTGGGTGATGACCTGTGCGTACGCCCCCTCTGGGAACTACGTGGCCTGCGGAGGCCTGGACAACGTCTGCTCCATCTACTGCTTGAAGACTCGCGAGGGCAACGTCAGGGTCAGCAGGGAGCTACCTGGCCACACAGGTGAGAGAACATCCCACTCTCAACCACTCTGACGAATCAAAATGGTGAGAGGTTTCAGGCGAGCGTGCAGCAGGCAGTCTCCTGCCTCAAGGGAAAGCTCTGCTCCCAAACCCCCTAAACAATGGGGATTTCATTGACACGGTTAACTTATTGCGGGGCAGAGCTGTCTTAATGAGCTGAGACATCAACTCCAGTCTGCGAGACTGGTTTGTGTCACTGTAGCTACTGTTCTGCTGTACATAATTTGCAAAATGGGCTGCAACTTAATATCAAGGTGTTTATCGCGTGTTCACAGCAATGAGCTTCATGAGCAGCAGTAGACGTTTTACCGGTTTGGCCTCTCAGGCTACGCACAGTCTGCCAAACTTAATTGATGGATATTTGCTTCTTTTTTGGAGCTGAATGCAGCCTGAGAGGAAGGCTGCATGCATTAGTACCTCTCTGGATATTTTTGGTTGATAAAAATCAATTAATTTCGATGTAATATTTTAATATTGTATCATATTATATTGTCCTAAAAGGACACTAGACAATTGATAACAGATGAAGCTTTGGGAAAGATGCAAATGCAATGTTATCCTCATAAAGCATCCGGTGTGTCGAGGTCTACACCACGGAAAGCACGAAAAACATTTCTATCATGAATTGCTATTTTCTAGATTGATATAAATGTGTATGAATGCAGTAAATGACATTTACTTCACTTCTCTGCATAAACCCTAAGGTTTTGTACGTCCAGTGTACTGATACAGTAACAGTTCTATTTTGTGTTTATTACAGTAGACGCTAGCAGTGCCACTCCACAATCACCTTTCAGTTTCATTCACTTCCACAACACAAACTCACCTGTACTCTGGTCTCTCAGGTTACCTGTCATGCTGCCGTTTCATTGATGACAATCAAATCATCACGAGTTCCGGAGACACCACATGGTGAGCCTACAAAGATCAAAACACAGACAGTGTGCAGTGCATGTTTCCCTGAGCAGATCAGTGTCTAACTCTGCGCTCTCTGCCCCAGTGCACTGTGGGACATCGAGACGAGTCAGCAGACCACTGTTTTCTCCGGCCACAGCGGTGACGTCATGAGTCTGTCCCTGTCGCCCGACCTCCGCACCTTTGTGTCGGGAGCCTGCGACGCCTCGGTCAAACTGTGGGACATCAGGGACAGCATGTGCCGGCAGACCTTCACGGGCCACGAGTCGGACATCAACGCCATCTGTGTGAGTGTGCCGAGGCTTGTGACAAAACTACAAGTTGTCAAAAATTGATCGGAATATGAGTAACTCATATGTCTATTAGAAATTCCAATTGTCTGCCACTGGGTATCAGCCCAGCAGTGGTCTAAGGTGGCAGTCCTTCCCTCCCGTGTACTGTACGTTTAATACACGATCAACAGAGCAGCTCCAGGATGTGTGTCAGTGATGTCACACACAGTCTTGTCTCCAGCTTTGGGGGGATTTTAAACTCAGAGCACGATAGAGGATTATCAATTAACACCATATCTGAACCTCCTGCATCAGTCCAGACTCCCACTGAGCCTGAGCCTGGACTGATACACCACAGAGGTTAAATACGATGTATGACAGGTAGACAGATTCAGTATTAAAATATGACAATCATCTCTCAGATTAATCTGATTCAGTCCAAGAGCAGAGACACCATTAGCCAATGAGAACACAGTTTGTCGTATTAGGGCATGTAGGGAACTCTTCTCCTACACAGAATCACCTGCTTGCCATCTCTTCTGAAGAGTACTTTGATGTATCTGTACCCACCCCTCCTGCTGCTCATCCATTTTCCTGGGTTCCTCCACAGTTCTTTCCCAATGGCAGCGCCTTCGCCACAGGCTCAGATGACGCCACCTGCAGGCTGTTTGACCTGCGTGCAGACCAGGAGCTCAGCCTCTACTGCCATGACAACATCATTTGTGGTATCACCTCTGTGGCTTTCTCCCGCTCCGGTCGTTTGCTGCTGGCTGGTTACGATGACTTTAACTGCAACATCTGGGACGCCATGAAGGGAGACAGAGCAGGTGGGTGGAAACAGCTGTGTACTGGTGCGATGTCAAAGAATAAGTCTGAAAAGGTTCAACCTGAAGCTCAAGCAAGGGTTACTTAATTGTGGAGTTACCTCAGTGAGACATCAGGGAATATTTTTTGTTTGTATACTTCAAAGTAAAACCCACTCTTATCTGACCAGCACCTGTAATACCTCACTCAAAAACCAAGTATAAGTGCGTTTGGTGCAAAAAGAGTGACGGAAAAGTTATAGATAACATAATGCTCAATTTCAATATGCAATTCAGAGGATAATTTGCCTCTTTTAAAAAGAATGAATTGCTCAGAATTCTATATAAATAAATAATATACAGTATGGTATATTTAATCATTTCAGGGTAACTGACTAATACTAATCAACGGAGGTGATAAGAAAATATTTTATGTCTTTACTTTGGTATTTTCATGCAAATGACTCCAATGGGATTTAGGTGAAAAGTGGAAAGATGATGGTGAAGAGTTTTTGTTGTTACTGAAACAAAACCAATAATCCATAATAATGTTTTAATGGTATGCACATCATTGTGTGAACCTACAAAATGCAATATAAAATTATCAGAATATGGATTTACAGAACTAACGCTCAATGTTTTTTTTTCTAATTTTAGGTTGACTTATGAGTCTTTTAAAAAGCGCTCTGTGCCAGACTTCCCAGTGAATTCACACGTGTCAAGCCCTATTTTGTTAAAAAAAAAAGTACATGTTTGGTCAAAGAGCAAAACATTTTACTGTAACAAGTCTTCTTTTGTCTGTCCTTGTCCCCCCTGCAGGGGTCCTGGCCGGTCATGACAATCGTGTGAGCTGTCTGGGCGTGACAGATGACGGCCTGGCGGTGAGCACCGGGTCCTGGGACAGCTTCCTTAAGATCTGGAACTGAGCCACATACATAAACAAACACACACACACACACACACACACACACACACACACACACACACACACACACACACACACACACACACAAAGACACACACAGCTCCCCTCTTGGGACAAAGTTTGCACCCTGTATTCACTGTATGTAAGATTCAACAGATAAATTGCAACATTGTATTGTACATAATATATATGACTTAGGTATGAGTTCTCACACACACACACACACACACACACACACACACACACACACACACACACACACACACACACACAAAACGCAGTACATGACGACACCTAAAACACCTAGACCTAAA
Organism: Etheostoma cragini; assembly: GCF_013103735.1. Lineage (NCBI taxonomy): Eukaryota > Metazoa > Chordata > Actinopteri > Perciformes > Percidae > Etheostoma > Etheostoma cragini. Next base: position 10,841,081 of record NC_048419.1, on the reverse strand, counting down.
CACATGCCCACACTACCTACAGCTCATTTTAGTACAGAAACACACACACACACACACACACACACGCACACATAACTTTTAAAACTTTAAAAATGTGATAAAATACAGTTGGATGTTCAGCTGCTCAAATAAAAAAATAAAAAAACACAAACGCCACTATTACCTGAAGCCTTTTAACACGTCTAATACGCTCATTCACACAACACACACACACACTTTTTCCTGAGAGATATTGCTCCTTGAATTAAACAGAGGAGAAGACGTTATTGGACAATTCTGTCTTTGTTTACAATGAAGTCCAAAATGCACTTCAGACAAATTTTTCTGTACTATTTTTGTCTCAGTACCACATGTATCTCTGTGATGCTAATGAGAAGGAAGAATGGTTGTGGAAAGAGAGTCATGTGAGTCCATTAACACTGAAAAAAAAAGACAGGATGATCGTCTGAGTCCAAGGAAAATATCAACTCTTATTTTCATCTGGCTCAAAACATTATATAGTCACTGTTTTATAGATATG
>NC_048419.1:10826144-10840551 GCF_013103735.1 Etheostoma cragini | reverse complement strand
CCCCCCCCCCCCACACACACACACACACAATACATCTGCTCTTAAGTTTTTTGTTTTATTCTTCTTTTTTACACTTATTTTATTCATGTTCTCCCTGTGTGCCTCAGATACACTCTAAGGATTATTAATAGACAATATTGATACAATTAAATTAACAAAAAAAGATCTGAGATTCAAAAGGTGGGTGAAAAAAAATAAAAGCATTACTGTATAAGACATCTTAATAAAGCAGGAGCCAGTATTCATACCTTGACTTTGTCAATGTGTTATCTGGACATTACGATGGTGTAATTGTACATAATATTAATAAATAATAGCCTCTCCTGCCACTTGTTGTGTATTTATTTTAATGTATTCACTTGGAAAGTCATTAACTCAAATAAGGGTGCATTCAGGTGCAGTTTGACTTATAAATGGTTGTTTGGGTACTGAATGGCTACACATACATTGACCTATGAATAAATTACCAATGGTATAGTTTTTAAATAGCATACAGTGAGGAAAATCTGTATTTGAACACCCTGCTATTTTGCAAGTTCTCTCACTTAGAAATCATGGAGGGGTCTAATATTGTCATTGTAGGTGCATGAAGAAAATCCAGAAATCACAATGTATGATTTTTTAACTATTTATTTGCATGATACAGCTACAAATAAGTATTTGAACACCTGAGAAAATCATTGTTAATATTTGGTACAGTAGCCTTTGTTTGCAATTCCAGAGGTCAAACGTTTCCTGTAGTTTTTAACCAGGTTTGCACACACTACAGAAGGGATTTTGGCCCACTCCTCCACACAGATCTTCTCTAGATCAGTCAGGTTTCTGGCCTGTCGCTGAGAAACACGGAGTTTGGGCTCCCTCCAAAGGTTCTCTATTGGGTTTAGGTCTGGAGACTGGCTAGGCCACGCCAGAACCTTGATATGCTTCTTCCAGAGCCCCTCCTTGGCTCTCCTGGCTGTGTGCTTCGGGTCATTGTCATGATGGAAGACCCAGCCTCGACCCATCTTCAATGCTCTAACTGACGGAAGGAGGTTGTTCCCCAAAATCTTGCAATACATGGCCCTGGTCATCCTCTCCTTAATACAGTCCCCCTGTCCCGTGTGCAGAAAAACACCCCCAAAGCATGATGCTAACCCCCCCCCCCATGCTTCACAGTAGGGATGGTGTTCTTGGGATAGTTCTCAATATTCTTCTTCCTCCAAACACGGTTAGTGGAATTATGACCAAAAAGTTCTATTTTGGTCTCATCTGACCGCATGACTTTCTCCCATGACTCCTCTGGATAATCCAAATGGTCATTGGCAAACTTAAGACGGGCCTTGACATGTGTTCTGGTTTAAGCAGGGGAACCTGCCGTGCCATGAATGATTTAAATTCTTTGGAGCATCGTTGCTCACACTGTGCTTACACACAAAACAACCAAAACAAAAATGTACAAACTAATAAATACACACAATATTTACATACTCTAAACAGAACAATATAGAGGCATGAGTGAACAAAGAGATCAATAAAAATTATTTAAATATGGAGCATAGTGCAAGGATACTGGGATAAATAGTATTATGTTATTATATTACAATATGAACATTATGGACACTTCTGAAATAGAAAATGAGAATGATGAATGAATAACAAATAAGAGAGATGTGAGAATGGGAATGATGAGTAAATAGCAAATAAGTGAGATATGAGAATGATGAATAAATAGTAAATAATAAGTGAGGTATGAGAATGATGAATAATACTAAATAAGTAGAATAATAAGTGGAACCAGTAAACAGGTGCTGTAGAGACAGTGATTACTGAGTTATTGACCAGAATTGAACCTGACACTGACGAAAAGAAGTCAGCTGTTCATCAGAGAGATGGCTTGTGAGTAGAAACTGTTCCTAAATCTGTTGGTTTTGGCGTACAGTGCTCTGTATCGCCTACCAGAGGGGAGAAGCTGGAACAGGTTGTGTCCGGGGTGAGATGGGTCTGCAGTGATGGTTCCTGCCCGTTTCCTGACTCTGGATGTGTATAAGTCATGAACGGAGGGCAGGTTGGCACCGATGATCTTTTCTGCTGTCCTAACTGTCCGTTGTAGTCTGCTCTGGTCCTTTTTGGTGCCAGATCCAAACCAGACAGTGATGGACGTGCAGAGGACAGAGTGGACGATGGCTGTATAGAAGTGGATCAGCAGCTCCTTAGGCAGGTTGAGCTTCCTGAGCTGGCGCAGGAAGTACATCCTCTAATGGGCCTTTTTAATGATGGTGGCTTAGTTGGGCTCCCACTTCAGGTCCTGGGATATACTGGATCCCAGAAACCTGAAGGATTCCACAGCAGACACAGGGCAGTTGAGTATGGTGATGGGGGGGAAGAGTGGGGGGTCTCTTCCCGAAGTCCACGATCATCTCCACAGTCTTGAGCGTGATAAGCTTAAGGTTGTTCTGACTGCACCAGAGAGCCAGCTGATCCACTTCCCGTCTTATTGTATTACCAACATTAACCTTGGAAACGGTGGTCACAGCTCTTTTCAGGTCATTGACCAGCTCCCCCCATGTAGTTCTGGGCTGATTTCTCACCTTTCTTAGGATCATTGAGACCCCACGAGGTGAGATCTTGCATGGAGCCCCAGTCTGAGGGAGATTGACAGTCATGTTTAGCTTCTTCCATTTTCTAATGATTGCTCCAAAAGTGGACCTTTTTTCACCAAGCTGCTTGGCAATTTCCCCGTAGCCCTTTCCAGCCTTGTGGTGGTGGACAATTTTGTCTCTAGTGTCTGTAGTGTTGGAAAGCTCTTTGGTCTTGGCCATGTTAGTAGTTGGATTCTTACTGATTGTATGGGGTGGACAGGTGTCTTTATGCAGCTACCGACCTCAAACAGGTCCATCTAATTTAGGACAATAAATGGAGTGGAGGTACACATTTTGAAGGCAGACTAACAGGTCTTTGAGGGTCAGAATTCTAGCTAATAGCCAGGTATTCAAATACTTATTTGCAGCTGTATCATACAAATAAATAGTTAAAAAAAATCATACATTGTGATTTCTGGATATCTTTTCTAGATTATGTCTGTCACAGTGGACATGCACCTACGATGACAATTTCAGACCCCTCCATGATTTCTAAGTGGGAGAACTTGCAAAATAGCAGAGTGTTCAAATACTTATATTCCTCACTGTAGGTACATTTTAGCAGGTACAAGTTCTAGTTTGATATTCGTATTACAATGACAAGAAAACATTTATCACAAACAATCACTGAACGCAACCCGTGCCTTTAAGAATCTCAGGTGAAATTATGTTCAGTGATTGATTTTCAAAAATAAAAGTAACATGCTTAATTGCATGAAGACCGTTTGTCCTCTAGTGATCTAAAAAAATATCCCAAACAAACCAGTATAATAGCAAGTTGGAAGAACACCAACAAGTAACAGGAGTCCAAGTTGTAGTTTCCCACATTAAACCAAGTATTGTATTTAATCAGAAATATGTGGATAGAACCTTGACTTTCCTAATCACCAATGAAATATTGTCTCAAATATGGGGATAAAAAAACAAGCCATCTGTGCTCAGGTCACAGCAACGTTGTTGAATATCCTTCCCCATCACTACGAATTGTTTAACAGACCAACAGTTTGGGAAAGGGAAGTTTACTTTGTGTGTTTTCTTTATCTGCGGATTAGTTAAACTTAAATGTTTCACACAAGGAGAGATTTAGCTTATTTTTTCGGATTGAAGGTTTTTTACATTCAGCCACCAGAGGATGCTGCAGCTTACTCGGAATCTCAGATTCACAGATTAAAGATGAAACAGGGTTTATTCAATAACAAAAACAGAATCTTTTAGTCAATCATTTTAATCCATTGAATGGCATACCTGTGAATATTAAACTGGGTTTCCTGTGGAGTAGTCTTTTGATTATACACACACACACACACACACAAACTCAGTGACAGGAACAGGTCTAAGCAGAGTTTAGCACCATCATGTGGTTAAACATTGACATGTTTCAGATTTTCACTTCAGTAATTTGTTAAAGGTCCAGCACACCCACGGTAAACCAGTACGTTATCTTAATTATTCTCCCTGGAAAAGTCTTCTGTGTTCACACTGCATGATTGACATCTCCTTCACTTTCCTCTTATCTTTGATGATCCTGATAGGGAAGGAAAAATAACACCTTTTTATTCTTTTATTAGCAATGGAAGTCCAGTGACCTCACGTAATCCCAATTTCTTTACCACCGTCAACTCTAATTCCTTCAAAAAGTATAGATTGAATACATTTCGAGAGTCAAAATGTAGCCCCGAAATGTAAGTAACAGAAATTGAAATCAATAATATAGTGGACATTTTTCAGAATACAAAAAAAAGAAACAAGACTAATGAGATTAAGGTATTTAATTTTTCAAACAATGCTGTATTAAGACATGAATTCATTCAGCACAATCTTTTGAAAGTTTAAATTTGATCAGTCTATGAAATACAATCTGGAGTTAACCTCTCACAGACACAGTAACACAAACGCGCGCACACACACTAAAACATTGCAAAGATGTTTACCGTCTTAAAAAAAGAAAGAAAGTTATTGAAAAACATTAATAGATATTGTAGTTCTGTCCAAAGCTCCATCATTTTAGAGCTCCCCAAGTTTGATCTGCCTCACTCCGAGCTACAGCTGCTAATCCATTCACACGTTATTGATTAGAAATATAAGCTATGAGAGAGGAGTGCCTCAACAGAATATTATCTTTTCATATTAGACTCCTTAAAGGCGGTTTCTGGGACTTCATTATATAGCAAAATAAAAACAAGCATCCCAATAGGTGATTGTGTTAAACTGAGAGAGACGCAGTTATATGAAGTGATTACAAACAAAAGTAAAGTACAGAACAACTTCTGCAACAAGCAACACACAAACCAGCCTACATTCAGTCTGCCAAAGGCCACTGAAGAATTGCTTTCCGTAGGACACACGGACACACACGGACACACACACACACGGTTTAGGTTTGTTCAAATGCTTGTATTGCTTATTAAAAAGAAATGTCGTCTGAGAAGTCTCAAGACTATGCTCTACACCTTTAGCGCACCACCTACAACTCAGTGGTGCCTCTTTCTTTCTGATGCCAAACTTGTTCAGAGCTTAAATGAATTCAGCAAACAACTCTGCTCCTGCTCCTGCTCCGACTGACACTGACTAAGGAGTCGTAAGGGTCCTTTAATGGCTGTTGGTACAAAATAAAATAGCACTTTTAAACCTTAAGGTGCTTTTAGGGAACTCAACGAGCAGAACTACTCTCCTGTGGCACAAACCACAACCCATTATAAGAATTTATGTTGCATTAAATTAGGCTTAATATTTGGAAGTGACTGCCTCAATCTAGTAGATGACATCCTGCATTACACGTAGATATACATCATGTCTGTTTTTAATTGCAATGCTATCCAGAAAAACAACTGTCAGCACAAATCAGACAATAAAGATGACTAAATAAAAATTATGGTATTGTGTTTTGTAATATTTTTAGTTAGACATCATCAAATGAAGTAGTTCGATGTGCCTCACTGAGCTTGTGCACCACAGCAAATTGGTACACAGTTAAGTATTCCAAGTAAATTCTATGTTATGCAACATGAGCTGTGTTTTAAAGGAGAACTCAAACTATTGTACACATCACAGTCTGTTTTAACTTAATTTGTTAGTAAGTGCACTTACTGATGTTACCAGGCAACAGCTGAGATGATGCAAACAAAATGGCACAGGACATGTCTGCTCACCCACTCTCTGTACTTAGTGTTTGGGGAAAACACAAAGAGTACTCCAGCAATTGAAATGCTATAACATGGTTGGACTGCCAATGGATAGTAAAACAAATAAGAAGTATCAAAATCAATGCATAACATCTTTAGTCCCCCCCCCCAAAAAAAAATCTCGGTAAAATCTGATGGCTACATTACCCACAATCCAAGGCAACTGCCGACACTTTGGTCAGAGATTCAGGTGTGTCGTGCTATTAGCGGCTAATTTATACTTGAGCCGCTAGCCTCATGCAGAGATGAGGAGCAGCTAGAGAGATCTGGTAAGTTCACTTCTCTCTTACTCCACACCTCCCAGATTGTTTTCATTTTCAAACTTGTAGTTTTCAGCCCCAACTGCCGCTGACTCAAGTGGAATCACTTGAGGTAATTAATCACAATTCATGCAGCTCCTTTTGGAATCCCAAATGGCTTCATGCAAGCTTTTTCCACATATGCAGTAGTACTCTCTAAGACGTGTGAACAGAATTTGATGTGAGTATCAGTGGAGTTCCCCTTTATGGACTTTCATACCTGGTGACAAAAATGCATGAAACTTAAGTTGTCAAGAAATGATGATTAAGTTGTTGTTTTTGCCTTTATTCTGGAATTGTTATTAATTGATCAATGCACTTTTCCCTTGCTAAATGCTGCCTTTCTCTGATAGCCAAGAGCCAGTAACTTCCTGCAAGGGCCATCACGCCCGTCACATCACCAATGCACCACCTGTGTGATGTTTCCCATCATCGCCTGAGCACATTAACAGCCTGTCAACTCCACACAGGCAATTTACACCAGAGGCCAGATCGAACACCAATCTGTGAGTCACCACAAGTGTCTGAATCAAAGCCACATCTGACTGGTCTGGTAAAAAGAAGACAGATGACCTTATTTGGAAATGCTGCAGTAATTGACAGTCTACATACACACAGCTGTTTCAACAGACCACTTGTTTCACTATAACCAACTACTTAGACGGATTACATACTGACGAGTTTGACGACTGCTGAGTGAATAGGGAAAAACAAACTCCATCTCTCCATTACAATCAATGCTAGCTTTGACCTCTCTACCTTAAAATACATTGTGCTTTGACTAATAGAGCAATACACAGTTTCATATAAATACAAATCTGTCTTATAGATGTACATTCACTTTAATTTCTCAATATAGACCAATTTACATGTTTTATAAAATAGGCTTCTCAGAATATATGAAGCTACTTTCTCCACTACAAGATTACACAACTAACATCATTTAAGAACCAGTTCTTTTCTAATCTTTGCTGCAAGAACCGACATTTTCTGGGCAGACATCTTAAACAAGAGTTGGAATTTGATCCGCCACATGTACTAAGTTTACTCTACAAACATGTTTCACACGTATGGCTTTTCACTCTGCTGGCTCCCACTGTGAGGAGATCCTTTACACGTCACACTGGATTAATTGGACATGTGTTAATTTATTTGTTATTGCATCTTTCTGAATGGATTGTCGCTTTTAGGTAATATTCACAGTGCCAAAAAAGCATTTAAAGTTTACTACAGGATAATCTGGATTTGACTTCAGTGGCACAGGACATAAATCCCCATATTGAGGAAGAAAATATAGTTGTACCTTTTCTTCATGAGATTTCAAGCAAGAGACAAGTGTGTGTGTGCGCGTGGGGGGAGGGGGTCCTTATATCTCTCACCGTCCCAAATCCAAGGCACTGCTTTAACTGTAAACATGCCAGATTGATAAAAAAAATTATGATTTGACCATAAAAAGCATAAGTGCCAGAATTCCTGGTGGACTGTAATTGTGACATCTGAAATGTAAGTCATGGCACATGACAGATATTCAAGAGTAAAAACACATTTGATAAAAATGGGAACACAACTTTGATAATGTACAATATACTCTATTTTAATGGCTTACATGCACACCAAGTATCTGTTAAAGATATATTTGTAAATGTGTGTTTACTGAAGTAAAAGTGCTTTCCATGCCCATTTATGGTTTGTTTTATGGTCTCATCATAAAATTAACGATCTATTCATATACTCTTTGATTAAACTCTCTGCCCTAAACATATACTGCATTCTTAATAGCTTTCCTTTTGCCTTTATGAAATATATCTTCTCAGCAACTTTTAGCAGACTACCCCATTGATTACTAGCCAATATTCCTTTCATAATAACCAAACGCTTTTTATACCTACAGTTTCGCACAAAGAAATACATTTGCGCTCTTTTAAGAAGAACATGCCAGCTTCTATTCATAAGCATGTGAACTAACAACTCCATGCTGAGAAGACGCATACTTCTTCTGAGTAAAGAAAAAAAAAAACTTGACTTTAAAAATGTCCAGCTGTAAAGCACTAAACAAAAAGCTTGATTCATGTGTTGACATACCCATTGCCGACTGATAATCACCAAGCTACTTCCTGATAACACTATCTCATACTTCTACTGTATTGCCTGGTGTATGAGAACAAACACAAACAAACACACACACACAAACTTTCTCCCTTATGTAGTTCCCTAAACAAAGCAGGCAATTAATTTATAGTCAAGATCTATAGAAAATGCCAAACAGCTAGCAAGTCAGCTAGCTTTTTGAATGTATATTAGAGAAAGGAACATTGGTTAAAGATCTGCAGGACGAGGAAATTCTTTATAGTTGCCATGTAAGCAATATTTCATTTGGCCTGGATTTATACCCCCCTTGCAGAATTTGCTGTGAACTTTGGCAGAGTGTATAGATAAAAATATATTAAGTCATATATTAAGTCTCATGTGGTTCAGCCGTCCTCTCCAAAGTGCCTGATGAGATGGAGTCCTCTGGGGTATTGCAGAGTCGCCCTACATAAAAGCTTTCTACTGGCCTAAGACAATTTATGAACTGTACCACACTAAGACCTGTTCTACTGCAATCCCCTGAACAAACACTCACACAAAAAAGATCCACACTAACAAAATAGTCTAAGAACTGAAATATAATACAGCGGAGTAGATCACTGTGGTAGTAGGGTGAAAGAACCACAAAAATGATCTCCCTTAATCACTGTAATCTCAGTGACACCCCCCTTTCAGGTTTCTCCAATGTGACATAACTCGTGCCCTCTCTCTCTCCTCTAAAAGGTGTCATTGTACTCCTTAACACTACCACCCAAATATACAAACCCCCCACCTTTTTAAACAAAGACTCCACAGAATAGCATATATTGCAATATAATGGCAATATAATTACAGTGAAATTAAGAATACCAGTAGGCTAATATCAATGCAGAAGCACTACATATAAATACCATTTTTTTGTATTTTGTAAATCTATGAAAACAGAAAAGTTTAGATACAAGCCTGATGAGTCAAATAATAAATTCACCTAAACCATAGAAGAAGAAAAAAGGCAAAGCAGGAGATTTCACATTACTGATTCTGAGTACTGCACATTTACGAGACTTCTGATTGGGTTCTTTTTTTGTGTAATTTATTAATTTTTAAAATGAAATCTAGTTTTGCTTTTCAAGCATTCAAGGCTTACTTGCTGTGATTAAGAGTTGCAACAGCATTTGCCATTCAGGTTGGAAAAAGTTAGTGAAAGCCGGACTTCAGGTTACTGTCTACTATACATAAACAAAAAAATACTTCAACAAGCTACTTTGTCCTGACTGTAATGTCTCTTTGTAATATTTTTTGTACTACATCCTTCCGTTAAGCCTCCCTGAAATTGTGAGCGCTCCAAAACATTGGGGGTTCACAAGCCACTGGAGATGGGCGTTCCAGCATTTTATTATTTGACGTCCATGTGTGCAACACACCAAATGGAGGCTATATTAGAGGCCTGCAAATGATTCAGATCTAAGTGTAAGGTGCTACCTATTTACAGCTTCATTTCAACATACAGTATTGGTGAATAATGCCTTCTTCAAAACGTACTTTAGAACCACACAGGAATGTGTTTTTTAAAACATACTTTACAATTAGGAACTAATCATTTACGACTGAACACAGGTCCACCAAGTAAAGGAAATCAAGACAAGAATATTTACAGTACAAATCCATACACTGTAGATGGTATTAACATTTGATTCCAGAGATAATGTTATCATGGAGCCTCTGTAGAAATGATGGAGTGTTTGTGTAAGCTGGAATAGATTGAAAGAAAAAACTGTGTGTGTGTGTGTGTGTGTGTGTGTGTGTGTGTGTGTGTGTGTGTGTGCAGGTGCGTGACTGAGTGAGAGCGAGCTGGAGATAAAGGGAGAGAAGTGTTGACATTTGTGTGCATGCGTTTGAGAGAATTTCGGATGCACTTGCTTCTCTGAACCCTGCTGGGTTCCACACACTGACCAGAGCAGCTGTTCCTTCACCAATTCATGATGCAGTTTCTGTTCAACGTCATGAAGTACACCTGGCTGCTGCCTCCAGACCGCACTGATGCAAAGAACACCTGATGAACAGCACAGACACAAAAGGACATGCATGTCTTCAAACAAACAGCTACTTTTAGTGACCTTACTGTCCCACACTTTAAGCATTTGCAGCTTTCCCACCTTGTCATTTCTCTCACAAAGAAACTTCAGCCTCTGAGCTCTTTTGTGCATGAAGACGCCATCCAGGTGGCCAGTCTCCACAGAACGGATCTCAATGGCCTTTTCTCCCCATCCCATGATCTGGTTTGAGCAGATATGAGCTGCAAGGAAACATGTAACATTATAATGCAAGCAGGTTACAGTTTGTACAGAGGATACATCCACTTTTATAAATGTCCATTTAAGTTTGTTTTCGGATTTAACCCGCACCAACAGAGGTGGGCATCTCGCCCCACTGCAGGACCACGTCCTTGATGATGCGTCCGTAGGTGTTGACATAGACGCCCTCATCTTCGTAGCACAGCAGCATCTCCATGCCATCTGAGCTGGGCAGGAAGACAATGGCGTGCGGCATCACCTGGCTTTGGATCTGTTAGGCAGGAAAACAGAAGGAATGAGCTCTTGAAGGTTTCACAAAACACTGCTGTCTGACAGCTGGACAACTCACATGAACTGGGATATAAATATCATAGTTGTTTCCAGAGTCCACGTCGATGGCATGGAAGCCAGCACAAGAACCGTAGATCACCTTCAACCTCTGCCCCTCTTCCACAGTCAGGTCGACCAGGACAGGCCTGTGTGGCAGGTCTGCAAAAGACTGGATAAAAAGGAGTGGAAGGGGTTTGGGAGCAGTGAGTGAGAAGATAATCAACTTGAATGCTCTTCTGGTTGACCGATCTTGCATAACTAATGCAGTTTATAGAAAAGGGGGAGACTTACCTTGAAGGCCATGAATTTGTGATACGGTTTGGGCGCCCAAGCATAGACTTCCACCGCATTCTTCAAAGCAATCACCAGAAACTTTATCCTCTCGTATTTCACTAGATAGAACAACCATAAGGCCATCTGACATCAGATACTTGTAATCAATAATTCACTGTTCCAAATGCATTTATGAGAACTTCTCCAGAGTGAAATAGACAGCAGTGATAAAACAGCCATCAACGGTAACTCACCCACTTTGTAGTGCACGCAGCCCTCCATCTCCCCCACAGTGGTCCAGCCCTGCTTCTTCTCCACCTCAGGGTCATTGTGGAGGATCTTGTTCCTCAGCCAGGCCAGGTAGTAGACACGCACTTTGTTTTTCTTGCCTTAATAGACACCGTGAGATATCACTTACAAAAGGAGGCTAATACCAGTAATGATTTAAATGCATTTAGAGTGAGGTTTAAATCCTATTTCGACCTTATTAAGATTTGCAAACTATACACAGAAGAGCTGGGAGATATATAACCAAAATAAGTTGAATATGAAACTAGATATAGCCTAATATGTAATTTAAATTGTCTTTCCTATGCGGGAACGTGTGTGGGCCCCCTTAATGCTGCATGCAGCTTTGATTTAATTTGTCTGCTTTACAATTACTGACACACAATTCTAAACTTGCATTTTAGCTGTGCAAACATGTTGACAGCATTTTCTGCATATTATTAACACTACTACTGATTGCTATTTGAATGTTATGTGTTAATATCTGATTAAAGCATCATAAATAATCAACAAAATATAAAATTATTGATTAAGTTTATATTAAAACCTATTGGTATTTCCTATTTGTTAAAAAAAAATATTGTGGTATTAGCATTTGTCAACACCTCCAGTCCCTAATACTCAGTGCACAGAAATAAAAGCTTTCCTGCAAAGCAAAATAATCACTCTGAAGGAATTAGCACAATATGCCATCTAGTGTTTGGCATTCCATTAAAGACGGTAGTCTATGCCAAAAGTCCAGACAGCTTTAACCAACTGCAGTGAGAGCAGAATGGTGATGAGCAGCAGTAATGACCTGATATGGTGATGAGCAGGTTGAGGCCCTCCAGGACGTCCATCTGTTGGAACCTGCGGGAGTTGATGAGGGGGTAAACCTTGCCCTGACCACTACGGTCCAGCAGCTTCAGACCGTTCTCTGTGCCCACCAACAGGTTAACACCTGGGGACACACACATGCACAAATTAAGATGATTGTAATTTTTGCAATTCTAGTCACAGCTCAGAGTATTGCCATGTGCTCAAAGTACAGCAAGATAACTTTTATCTCCCAAAAAAGTAATAATAAATATATAAAATAATAAAAAGGTTTTCATGGAAAGCTGCTAGTGAAAAGAGGCTGGAAGAGCAGATTTCTGATAAAATTTGTTGTTAACTTTACGCTTCCTGTGGCTCTGCACGGCTCACTGAGAAAGCGTGTTTGTTGCTCTAGCTGTCTGTATGGTGTCTTGTTGACTTCTGTCTGCATAGTTTAACCTGTACTAATGTCTTGCCGTTTCCTGTCCAAAATCCTCTGGCCAAAAGAAAACAGTTGAAATTAGCCAACTGGCCAACACTGGCACATTTAAAGAAATGTTAAGTAATGGGTGTTGTCCTTCATAAATAAAGAATATGTTTTGAGTCTGTTACCTTCATAATCATATTTTGAGTAATAAATTAGGTTCAGGGATCTAATGTTGCTTGGTGTTTAATCTTTCTTCAAGTATTGAATCTGTTCTCACCCCAGAGCGCAGCACACAGGATCTCAGAGTTGAACCTCTTCTTGTACTTGCGGATCTCAGGTGTGTCATTGGGTGGGCGCGTGTTTGTGGGATTGACATTCACCATGGATCCTTTCCTCACCTCCATCTTAAGCTGCTCAAACCTCAAGCCTAAACAGGGAGGCCGCAATGGAAATGGTTTAATTAAGGAAGGAAAGCACAAACCATGGTACAAAGCTTGAAACTGGACACAAACCTCCCATTCATCTTTTTGTTTTTTCTTCTATTTTTTAAAAAGGTAATTAATGTAAAAGAAAATATTCTCTCAAAAAAACTCAGCACTATTTATTTCCTAACGTTTCTTACTGCACAAGACATGATGTTAAAGGTAAAGGTAGTAAATACTAAGATAGCTTAAGGTTCAAGAATCTCCAAGCAGATGTGGCTGCAGGTCTGAAAAGCTGCAGACTCACCGCTGACGGACATGTTATCCCCTGTACCTCCTGGTGTCTGGTACATGCCCAGATCCACAAAGGTGGTGAAGGAGGATTTGCCAGATGCTTTGACCAAACCTCTGGACTGATACTGGTGGAGCAGAAAGGGTGTATGAGTTTTACAGTGTTGTTTAAGTCATGACATCATGACACAAAGTTAAAAACTGATATTTTTTTTGCCTATGTAGCAATAAAACCACAGTTTAAAGGCCGACATTTATTTTAGATGGTCAATTAACAGACTGAACTGATCGTCATGAAATTTAAAGTATTATGGCTGGACTTCATAGCTGGAATGACGACGGAAAGGGAACACAAAACAATAAATCAGGAATTTAGGACTGATATATTTAGCATCAGTATAACCTACATCATAAACAGAGTCCTTCCCAGGGGAGGAGTGAGTGGCTGAATCAGTAGGGGAGTGGGAGGGCTGCACCACATCTGGCAAGTTAGTGTATCCATTATGGCTCCGCTTCTCTGGGGTCTTTCAGGTAAAATAGAAACAAAAACAGACACGTACAAAGACAGATTTGGATCAAGGATAATCTGCTGCTCCAATTACCAGGATATGACCCGTTATGGTTAACACACCAAAGTAATCATAAGAAGTGAAGACACATTCATGACCCACTTGCTTTAGAAAGTCAAGTTTCTGGGAGAATCAGCCATTAATAGTTATGTTATATTTTTGATGTGCCATGTGCATGCAATGGAAACACAAAAACAACCTTGGTCTAGAGTTCTCTCCTGCTTTCTGTCACTGTCATCTAAATAGTTATCAGACCAGCTCAGCCTTTAGCTGCTGTCCACAACCAAAAGTCATCTTCTGGTTTTGGTTGAACAAGAGTTGGAATGATTTACTGACACATAAGAGAAACAGGCAAAACAAAAAATACACTACACTTTTTGAATGATAATGACAATCTAAAACACTAGTTTTAGACTATGACTATGAAATGACTAAAAAAGATCTATCTGCACATCAGATAAATCTTCAGAACAAAGTATGGAAACTGAAAGGGCCATTTATTACCTATTCTTAGTTTTTGCATACTAATAATATATATATATATATATAATT
>NC_048419.1:10819512-10826044 GCF_013103735.1 Etheostoma cragini | reverse complement strand
TTAATAATATATATGTACATGGTGTTCTCACAGTTATATTTCAAGAAATGTATTAATTTCCCTAGGATAATCTACACCTTCTATTTTGCCTCAGTTACAGCCACCTCTTTCACATACTCATGGGTAAATGAGAAGAATCTCATTTGCACAGTGGTAAAAAACGTGACCTGAAGATGATATAAATTGTCTAGTGGTGTTACATGTAGGGCTGCCACTGTTCTAATGTGATGCAGCTGAATTTTTGTGCTGTCAGTGAGACTCCATTGAAGAATTTCTTTAAAAACAGAAATCGTATTTACGTTAAGTAGTAATCGGAATCCTCTGTGTGATGTTTGTCATTTCAGTTATAACTTCGGTTAACTTAATAACTGCAAATCTTTCCCTGACATTCAGTTATGTCACTGCAGCTTGGCACAAATATCTGACGCTTCTTGCATATTAAAATGCACAAATACACAAAACTATTGCACTTCAGTGAAGGTGACACTTCCCACAATCAGCCCATCAGGACCCGCCTGCAAGGTGTGTGCTGTCTTTTACGGAATTATATTTCTGTCTCTCCAAAAATCTCAAAGATCTTTGCCAACCTAACACAGGGTGGCTTTGGGCATATACCCAATAAAAAAACAATAAACATTCAGTTGCAGCATTAGTGACACACAGTTACTGTAAATGTGTAATAACTGGCTCGCAAAAGTTCTCATGGTCAACTTTGTGTTTATCCTGCGAGCCTCCCAGCAGCATTACTTTTTCCGAAAAAATGACCAACAACTGATGTGCAATATTAAAGCTGATAGCAAACTTGGCACTGTAATGTACCTGTGCTCCTCTTTGATTAATTTATTCCCAAGGGTTTTTATTACAGTGGTGCAAAGCATTAAATCTAACAAACTAACTTCAGTTAGAGCTAGGCAATATGTAAAAAAAATCTAATATAACAATATTTTTTGACCAAACAGATCACTGTTGATATCGCGGCAATATTGTAGGGTTGACTATTGGTTCACAAAACATTAACAAAACGAGAGATTTCATAAATAATCACCAATATTGTGGACACAATAATTAAGTGGATAAAGGCAAATAATAGAACATAGAACAATAATAGAACAAAATTTGGAAAATTACATCACTTTACTGTAATTTAGCCTTTAAAACCAGGAAGAGACAACACTCGTGTCACATCACGATACTACAATATCCAAAATATAAGACGATTATTGGTCTCATATATTGATGTCAATGTAATATTTATATATTGCCCAGCCCTATCTTCAGTGAACCTGACAATCATCGATGTTTTGGTCATCTTAATTATTTTCTGCTATCAATCTTCATTAAAAGGTAAATGGAAAATGGCTTTACATAATATTCTTCATTTGGTCATGCAACTTTGGAAAAAAGAAAAAAGTGGACCTGTTGCTCCCATCAGGCGGCTGTGTGTCTTTGACGTATACTTGATTTTCCAGCAAGTCACAATGCATTTTAAGCATCATTTTGTGCACAGATGACTCACCCTCTGCACCAGCATGGTCTGATCGCCATAGCCCCCAGCTTGCTCTGTCTCTCCCCCCTCGCTCTCGTCTTCATGAACCACCATGGTGTTGACTGAATCAGTGTCTGCGTCCCTGTGTCTGATCAATAGAGGAATAGAAGTTAAGGATGGCACAACACCTTAAGCTTGATAATGGGAAAGAGTGAAAAGAGAGAGTTTTACAGTAAGTATTGAATACTTAATGCAAAAGTAAATTTTGTAAACATATCAAAAGCATTAATGCCATCTATTTGTGCGTGTTGGTGTTACCGATCTGTGGGGCTTTCTTCTTCCTCGGCTCCTTCACCACTCTCACTCTCCTCGCTACTTTCGCTGCTTTCCGAAGAGGAGGAGTAATCATTGGCCTTGACTGGGGGCCTTGGCTGCTCCTCAGCACGCTCCTTGGCAAAGAGGCCATGGTCCTGCACACACATACACCACCATTTACTTTAAGAATGTTTTAAACATAATCTCAACTATCAAAGACAGTAATGCCACAAGAGCTGGGCAATATATTGATATTATATCCATATCATGATATGAGACTAGATATCGTCTCAGATTTAGATGGTTTTAAAGGCTGCATTACAGTAAAATTAAGTCATTTTCTGTTCTAACACTACAATATTGTTGCGGTATGGAAATCGAGGTATTTGGTCAAATAAATTGTGATATTTGATTTTCTTCATATTGCCCAGCCCTACATGCAACAGTAATATATACAATGCTAATATGAAAGACAATCCAACACAAGTCAGGGTGAGGGTTTGTCAGAAAGATGGGCTCAGAAAGAGTAAGGGGTGGGAGCGAAAAAACAAAACAAAAAAAACACGATTCAACACTGTACTGATACACAGACGCCAAGCATCTGCCTAGAATATATTTGTTGGTCAGTTTGTCTTTTTGACAATACCCTTTTGCATTAATAAAATTGAAGTGAGATGAACAAACAGTCATTTATCATTTTAGATAAAACAGATGTTGACAAAGTTTCCTTTTGGGGACATAACTTGAAATTGGGAAAAATTTGAAGTTGGAAAAAATGTAATAAATTGCAATATAGCTCAGAATATTGCAATATCTTTAAAATCACCAGAATACCATGAAATAAGTATTGTGATGATATTGTATTGGAAAGCCTCTGGTGAATACCAACCCTAAAAAGAGTCCAAATGTAAGTCCGGACTCAAAACTGTCATTAGAGTGTAGGATGTCCACGTAGTAACAGAAAAATTCATTTTAAATTACCGTTATGTAAAGAGGGGAATCTCAATCAAAGACAAAACATGGATTTACCCAATAAATGAAAAAGGAGTGGAGCATGCAATTCATTCTTTACGAAAACGTACTGCAGCCAGTGAGTGAAGATGCAAACTCATGCATGAACACTGAGCATTGCATTACACACAAAAAGACAGTGATACTAACCTCCCCTATAGCTCTTTTATAACTCTGCACAAGTTGAGGTAAAGTCAATAAACCGGGTTAGAGAAGAGGAGAAACATGAAGGGAAACAGCAACAGTGTAGCACATGTACAGGAAAAATATGTGAGGAGAAAACTTTGAGTTAGTAAAACTATTTGTCAGTTTACAGAACAGGTGTGTTTGCGATCTAACAGAGCATATGTACTTTACGTGCTTAAGTGCTTTTTATTTTACAGTAAAATATGTGTTACATGCAATTTTACAGTAAGTTTTATAAGTAGGGGATACTGGAGAGAAAGCAAATGCAATGCCTGTCTGAAAAAAAACACTTACAGCAGGGCGCCCAGGGCGGGAGGAGGTGCGAGACTCCCCTGTTTTATGACGGCTATCATGGGAGAGAATGGGTGAATCCATTTTGGAGGAACCTGCAAATAACAATGTTGTAGGGTGTAGTTATAATTCTGAAATGCAAAGACAGTCTGCAGAGAAATAGCATTGGTGAGGCGGGGACTCACTGAGGATGCGATGCCTCTCTAGAGAGCCAGTCTGGGGAAGATTGGATATGATGCTCATACAGTCTCCTCTCTCCCAGCGATCATTGCGGCTGAGATCTGGATTGCTGCCATGAGGATACATATTAGTTATCTAAAGTATATCTACCACCATTGAGCAGGCACTAATTTAAGTAAATATCTGATAAATCATTTGGCTGTCCTCAGTACCTGGCCCGTACTGGATGCCTTATGCCAGAGGTCAGGTTGGTGTTGAGAGCTGTGGCAATAGACGCTGTCCTCTGGGGAATCTGGGGACAGAAACATCACAGGCTTAAACACCCAGTATTTAACAATACAGTAAATAAGAAAGTGATTAAACATTATTTTTTTTAACTCTTAACACCCTTAATAAACAGTAATTTTCTAAAAGATAGGCCTGCCGTCAGGTAGCCCAGGCAACCCTCAATGCACATTTTGAATTGCATAAACCACATTTAAAAAAAGGTATTCACATAAAGCTTATCCCCAACTGATTAAGAGTTCATCCTCAACTGATCAAGAGTTCATCCTCAACTGGTTAAGAGTTTTCCTGAGATGTAAGCAGTGAGTACAGGGTGGGATCACCACCAAAGGCTGGTCAAAGCAGTGGGTGGAAAAACTGTTAGATCCACCAGCTACTGTACCGTGTAAGGTAAACAGAGTTTTTATTTCCTAAAACGAAGACCTTTCATTGTCAGTTTACCAACTGTAGTTCAGCTAATATTTGTGTGTAGATATAAGAGTCTTGTTGAAAATGAAAGGCAAACTGGGTTTCTGTTTTGGGTTACTGCACTTAGTGGGTTTGTGCACTTACTGCTGAGTCATAACCAGCCACTAGATCTCACCTTAGGTGGGAGTTCCACATCTGGCAGGCGGATCCAGGGGCCGCGATCCTCTCCGATTTGGTGTGCCAGTGGTGCCGGGGTTTCAGAAGTGGGGTCAGAGTTTTGACGCACCAGCTCTCTAGAGTGGATGGGGCGGGGTGTGGGGGTAAGGGAGGGATCCTGGGTGGGGAATGCGGACATGGTCTTAGTGGGCTGGTCACAGAGGGACTGGGAACGAGGGACAGGGGCAGCATAAGGCTTCAATGGAACCAAGTGAGCCATCTGGAACTGCAGAGGACAGAAGCAGCAACAGCACACCAGGAAGGAGGAGCAGCAGGGTGGAAGGAAGAGTGCACAAGACGGCAGACCAAGGAGGAGAAGAATGTAAAGTTGGGTTTGTATTCCAAGGAGATTTGTTTAACATGTAGTGATCACAGATGTGTGGAGATTGAAAAGAGGGAAAAAGATTAAGAAAAAGGAGTAAATAAGGTCAAAAAGACAATGGAAAAGCAGCTAAAGAATTAGGGACAGAAAAGCATTATCAGTTGTATCTTGCATTGTATTTTCTAGGAGGTTATAATAAACAGAATTTTTAACATTTTAAAAACACCCACCTTTCCCTGCCCCCCTTGGGGTTCAACAGGCCTCTGCATTGGTGGGGTCTGAGCAGACTGGGCCCCCCCTGATTGGCTGATTGAGTCAGAGCGCAACTGGATGGCAGTGTCAGAGACAGTGGTGCAAATTTTGGGTGAGCCCTGTCTGTTGAGCTTACTTCGCTCCTCCACCTAAAAATATGGACGGCAGGGAAAGAAGGATGTCCTTCGTAGGTCAATGTACAGTAGTTCGACTGTGGTGTGTAATGCTTCTAAAGTAGGTAACATTGCTACCTCACGGGCCCATGTAGGTTTGTTGTTGGGCTCCAGGTTTTTGTTATAGTGGTAGAGCTGGGGCTTCTTTTCTTGCTGCTGTTGTTGCAAAGACACCAGGTAGGCATGCTCCTGCTGCAGCTGCCTCTGCAGTCGCTCGGACTGACGCTGTTCCTCCAGCTGCTTGCGCTTATACTCCTGAGCATAAAACACACTGCAGTCAAGCCATTGATTGCCACAGACTGATTTCATCCACTGAGATAATACATATTTTGAGCAGACTTTATCAACTCAAAGTGTGTACTACTATTTTTAGTGCAGCAGTCAATTACAAACCCACATCAAAAGAATATTGATTGTGTCTTTAGTTAACCTGTGCTGTATAGTAACCAGACAGTGTAAAAGTGAGTCAGCTGACTTATTGGTTTTTCATTGGGAGTTGTTGGCAAAGGTCTCCCAGCCTTTTCATGGTCACCGCATTCATTAGAAAACAAGAAATAACAGAAAAAGACAGAGAGAAAGGAGACTGTGGATAAACAAACAAGCCACTGCTGTGTTCCTCCACAGTGAGAAAACCCAGCCTGGCACCTTGTGAGCATGCCTCACCCAGGTGCTTCCCTGTGTGGGAGGGGACTTATAAGTAGCCCAAGGATACAAAGGAGGGATTACA
The DNA here is from genome assembly GCF_013103735.1 of Etheostoma cragini. Taxonomy (NCBI): domain Eukaryota; kingdom Metazoa; phylum Chordata; class Actinopteri; order Perciformes; family Percidae; genus Etheostoma; species Etheostoma cragini. The sequence continues at coordinate 10,820,192 of NC_048419.1, read as the reverse complement.
GTATATGTCTCAGAAGGACCTTAGCTAAGGTCCTGTAGAAAAGGACATCTAGGCTGCTCTTCCTACTCTGCTGCCACCCTGACACAGATACAGTGACTGTTTAACATGGATATATATTTTCTTTTTAAGTCCTCCACACAGTTTTGATTTTCATTTTGTTTGCAATGCATTTAAGATCATAGAATGCTGATAGTCCTTTCTGAAGGATAATATAGCAGACAGCTTAATAAAACAAAAGACCTAATTACATATCTAATGGTAGCCTAATTGTCTTCAAATTAACTAACTCCCCAATATAGAATAGCAGAAGAAAAGGTCAGAATATAGATTTAGAACACCTTTGATTAAGCAATGAATTGTGGCTGACTTCACAGTTCCTGCAGCTGCCCATCAAAGCCATGGAGCAGTCCCTGTATATTTGTGCCTTTTGTATGATTTCATTCGATTTTTAGAACTGATGTAGTTCTTTTTGATTCACATTTTTCCTGTTACGATCTTTATTACATTTACTGAAAGGCATGACGGAGAAGCCATTATTGTGAACCAGCTGCAGGAAATGTTAAATTGGCATTTTCACAGTTAATTTAAATAACAGGAAAGGAATGGGATTCATTACAAGTACTTTCGTAATGACTGTTTACGGAAAAACATTTTTTTGGGGGGGGGGGGGGGGGGGGGGG
>NC_048419.1:10706515-10819472 GCF_013103735.1 Etheostoma cragini | reverse complement strand
AGTGTATGTCACGTGATACTACAAAGCAAACTATAGCCATAATGCCAGAATTTTCTGCAGTTTACCAGCAATGTTCCTGGGGGTGTGCTGCCCTTGAACATGGCACTGAACCTAAAAACTACCCCACTGTCCTGTGGCTGACCCTGTGCTCTGGTCCCTATGAAGATACGCATGCACACAGGAATTAGGTGTATGTGTGACCTAGGAATGATATGTGAAAAAACAAGAACAAAGAGCTAACACTATAGCTCAATCCGAATGACAGCAACTCCACTGCTCTACAGGAGCTACCTAAAACAAAGATATCAGGAGTGTGCCAAGTCTTCCCTTCACTGTAAGCAAGATACACTTGCACTAATAAACTGCCCAATACATCTGCCCTCAAAATCTAGGTCAGTGCATGCCTTTTTAAGACATGCCGTAGTTTGAAGCTACATCCATACTCTGCAACATGTAGCGTGTCTACATCAAGGTGCTTTCCATCTAGAACAGAAAACCGTTTATTTTGTTACAAATACAGATAGAGCTTGTAGAATACAGATTATAAAAGTATTCTGCTAGCGTTTACTCCACCTGAAAGCATCGGCCCCAAACACAAGCAGACACTGCAGTGTTTGTGTTGACAAAACACTGCAAAACTGTTTTTTACTTGTCCGATTTGAGGGACTAAGAACAGAGTGTGTCTTATGCTTTTGAAATTAAAAAGCTCCCTGAGGTAATGTTGTGATTTGTGATATTAGGCAATGAAAAAATTAAATTGACCAGACAAAAATAGAAACAAGCCATATCATCGTGAGGGCACACTCTATATTTTTAAGTGCCGATCAATACGATTTTTGGTTTAGTTTATTAAAAAACGTATTGATCGGCACCAAAAAATACTCACTGATGAGGTATCGTAACCAAAGGGACATGGAAACCTCTGCAGTCAAAGCAAGAAATGATAAGTAGTGAGAACTAGTTACCATAAGCAGTGCTTGCTCCTGAAGCAACTGCTGCTGGAGGATTTCTAATTGCCGCTGCTCTTCTTCTAACTTATGTCTGATAAACTCCTGAGGAAAGGTAAGGAGGCAAGAAGGACAGGCATTGAGGTGGGAAAAGAGAAAGGAAAGTTTAATGGGGGAGGGGTAGAAGATAGAGGCAACAGTTATGTAAGGTAATTCCGATACACAACAAATTGTGCCAAAACTTAATTTTATCATGCACCGTCCCTGTTTAGAATTTATAAAAGACATAAATGTTACCATTACAAGATAACATCACTGTTTAAGACTACATAGAGATTGTGATAAATTAAATTAGAATTAGGAATAATTCCAATATTTAGCAGTGCATTGTGATAGCTGTAAGCTACAATACACACATAAAATCAGTATTTGGCACTACAGAGTGTTGATGCTATGATGCCAGACTCTTGTGTTACTGACAGACTGGAAACAGAGCACAAGAGATGCAGAGAGCTCACCCACAGAAAACTCATCTCTGAATAAATACACTAATTTAGACCCTTGCTGCTATGGCAACCTACTCATGGAATTTCACCACCAGAGCAACTTGCACAGTGTTGCTGGTGGACACACCCACACTTCACACTGATTGGCTGATTGCAGCACCACATCTCCTGTAGTTGGTTACCTGCTCCCTCTCAGCCAACCTTCTATCTTCCTCCCGTCTCATATCGTCAATTCTCCGATGGGGACCTTTATCTTGCTGCCTCACCATCTCTCGCTCTTTCCTCTGTTGCTGGGAGAGAAGGGTGACAGGAAAAAGAGAAATGAGCAGAGAGGCTATGTTTGCACAGGGGAATTTATAATGGATAGCCTGCTTCTAAGCAAACCCTCCCTTTATTGTGCAAAGAGCTTGGAAAAAAGAAATAAAAAGGGAGCATGAATGCAGGACAGAGAACACACACACGCGCTCTCTCTCTTTTTTAAAGGGACATTAAAACAACAAGGTTTGTCATTTGTGGTGAAATGACACAAAACACACCAAGTTCTTGTCCAACCAATTGTTGTTGGCCCATTACAGTTGAACAGAGCAGCCAGAGAAGATAAAAGGGGGAGGTCGTGCTATAATAGGCAAGTTCAATCTTACTGCATTAAAAATATTTTAACATATTTTTAGCAATATTGGTGTAAAAAAGTGTGCCTTCTTCAAATCCCACATTTCTCAAACACTTCCCATCAATAAGCAGAGTTACGTAGGTATGTCTTTTAAAATCTTCATCAATGTACAAAACCTTAACTTCAGTAATGTCTAAAAGTGTTTTTAGGTTTTTTATGCATGTTGTTGTGTCAACTGCTACAACTTCCAACTAATACTTACGTACAGTGCAAACATTTTAATCACCAAAGTCAGTAGGAATCTGTATTGTTCCATAAAGGGGTGTGTAAACACTGTTAACAGCAAGTATGAAACAGCATTTAGAGTAAAAGATTGTTTTAGATAGAAACTTCGTCTGTAAAAGGTAATACAATAAAACATTAAAAAAAAGGTAAAGCTAATTACATTTCACTAGTGATCCAGATCTGGGATGGCCGACATGTAACCATTATTATAGGTTTTTGCGTGTATTTTTAACTGTGACATAATTTCTTGGTTACACTGGGTTTTTCCTTTTAGCTTCACTACAGCTAGCTTGTTATCTAGCCTAGGTAAATTCTTTAACCTCGCAGCCATAAAATATTGAATTACCTTTTCACAGTTTCCATGCGTTTTACAAACTTCATAGTCACAAAACAGCTCACTCTAGGCTACAAAATCATCTCACTTGGGGCCAATGTTTGCAGAATAAATAATTCATACTTGTGTTGCAAGGAGCTGGGCTTCATATCAAACAATCTCACTGACTCTATTCGCCACTGTTTACCTACTTATTCAACTATAAATCTTAGTGAACACTGCGTTGAGCTACTGCTGTTGTGACCAGAGCTTTTGTTCAGTCATTGCAACTTGTTATTTAGTCATGAAGGCTTTGTGCAAAGGCCTTATTTCCCAATTTAAATATCTAAACTATTCAAACATTGGTATGCACATGTATTTTTTTTACTCACGTTTATACATTCAGTATATACATAACAATCGTGTAGTTAATAATAATAATGATAATAATAACAATAATAAAAGACAACTGCTGTGCACTTATGACTAAAGCAAGAAATGGCAAACCAAATACATAAAGGGTAAATAGAAGGAAGGAAACTCATATTTCCATTCCTTGGTACAGCTTTGAACTAAAATGTTCTGCCGGTTGCATAATGCATTAGCATCATAAACCTCTGGTAAATGAGCAGGATTCTAATCAATTACTAAATCCCTGACAACATTTGATACCTTTGTATTTTTTAAAGGTAATAGCATGAATCAACACCAGACAAGAAAAAGCCAGACCATGAAAAAAAGCTTCAAGTCAGATATGAACATTTGGGGTTAGTATCTGACATTATGAATGCGTGCTTCTAAACCACAGACACCCAGTGAATGTGTTTTCCTTCTCTGAAGTAGCGAGATGATTCAACTTCAAAAATATATTGCTGAGACTTAACCTACTTTTTGCAAATGAAGTATCAATAGCTCTCTATTCACAGTTCACTTTTTTTTATCCTTTCTTGTGATATACTTTTCTGTATCAGTGCTGAGTTTATGTAGCATTTAATTTTTCAGGTATCAGACCCCATATTTCAGCATTGGGTGCAGTATCGCAATAATCTGGGACAATGTTGGAATGTTAAGTGTAAAAACTTTACAGTGCCCAAAAGACAGAAAGAAAGTTACGAAGGAGTAGTTAGTTTCTTGCCAAGGTTTGTCTGAGGGTTTTGTATGAAAAAATATATACCAGTCTCTTGTCTGTGTGTTACGTTTTAAGGTAGAGCCAAATATAAATTAGCTTAGCATAAAGACTAAACCGCTTCCATGCTTCCTTATTAGCAGACAGATAAGAGAGTAGTATCATTCTTTACATCCAACTCTTGGACACAAAGCTAGTTAGTGTATTTCTTATAATGTTGACCAATTCTGATAAAAAAAGTAGAAATTGATTATTACTTCTTCAAGTCGGCGACGCTGTTCCTTCTGCTCTTCAATGCGTTTCTGTCGGTCATGCAACAGTTGCCTCTTGTGTTCCTCAGGGTCCCGACGCTGAGCAGCCAGTTGGGCCTGCTGCCTCTTGTGAGCCTCCGAGCGCTCTTTGTTCTCCTGCTGCAGACGCTGGAAGTCCCGCCTCAGGGTGGACTCACCGGGCACATTGAGGATTGAACTGATGACCATGGTTGAAGATATGAGGGAGAGGATTTTGCAGGACAATCATTCGCATAAAGAAGTCATGGATTCATACTCAGGGACATAGAATATAAATTGCTATTACCTTGACTCTCGGTCATCTCCACGATTTTCATCCTCTTCATCACTACTGATGTACTCATACTCTGTTTCTTCTATAACAACAAAATAGCATAAAGATAAGTGAAATACTGTCCCAAAAAAACACAATCAAAAGAAAAAATAAAACATTGTGGCATGGTAACCTACAGTATACTTCAGATAATCAGTGTCCATAAAGAGACAATGTACTCTGGGTTACACCCACTCAGGCTCTTTCCATCTCATTTGCTTACCTTTCTCTCCCCTTTTCTTGCGCGTACGGTCAATATGGTCTTTGAGCTGAATTCGGACCTGGCGCTCAGTGGGCTGGTCCCTGATGAAGGAGTGCTTGAGAAGCTGCTCTGTGGATGGTCGGCTGGTATAGGTCTTCACGAGACAGCCCTCTATAAAGTCGATGTATTTCTTGGACCTGGGAGGAATGGGGAGGTTAGACGATGATAAAACAGTGAGGGAGAGTGTGAGGGCGGGGAGGCATGGAACAGTCAGCAACTTACCTGTTATAGAAGTAAGATTCATGTGGGACGAGTTCAATCTTTCGCCACTTGTCCAGTATTTTTTGGGTGTGTGAATTTTTCTAGGAATCTTCCTTTCTTATACAAGTGGGAACTAAAGTCCCAAAGGTTCACAGTTTATGCATAAAGTCTTGTGTGACAGTGAAAGGAATTTGTGCACAAAACATTGTGCCCTGACCCATTTCGTTCTGCGGTGTCTTTACAAGAAATATTTGATAAAGAGGGGGCTCACTTTTTCTGAAAATGCAACTAAAATATGTGCATAACATTATCACTGGGAAATACAATTCAATGCTCTACGATAACCAAGCAATGAATACTACGGGAATGAGGTTGATAATGTTCAAACATGGTGGTCATTAAGCACTTGAAACGGTGTCCTTCCCTCACGTATGATTTTGTATTTGCATCATTGTTCATCTGGGTCACACCATATTGATTGACAGCCTCTTTAGGATTGGAATTATAAAAACATTGTGAAAGAAACATAGCAGTCTGAATGCAGTGGGATAAAAATAAACTCTACCAAGTGTGTCCATTAATGAGCAGCAGGAAGAGTAATAGAAGCAAATAAAAACGGGGTAGGAGAAAGAATATGGCAAAATAGTTTAAACACCTTCAGCTTCTCATATCATATTTGTCTCAATACTTAGACAAAGTATATGGCATCTCACACTTTGAAATCTGAGTGTGTTAATATTCACTTATCCTGGTTATTGTTATAACTGGTTATATATTTGATATCATATGAAGGGAGCCTGCCAAGGGTCTAGGATGGGATATACATCAACAACACAGCAGGATGCTTAATAACTTACCATTTTTTTGATTTAAGTTTTGGAGGGGGATTTCTGGGAATCAGGAAGAGGGCTCTCATTGGGTGCATGTCACACAGGGCTAGAGAAATAAAAAGGACATGGTCAGAGTTGTTAGGTATTATTAAATCCTCCTACCCATGCTGAGAGCTATGATAAAAAGAAGGATAATGACACATTAGAATACAATTCATGTTAGACATAATCATATACTCCCACACCTGGTATCTTGTAAATAATACTAGCCACCATTACACATATTCTTTGTATCCTCAAACATGGCTACAGCTGCTGTTATCCAATCTTTCCTGGTGCCTCTGGCTTATTGTTACATTGAATTTAAGAGCAAGGACTGTGAGTCATTGTGTTCCCAGCGTAGGTAGGTAGCTAAACCTGACTGGTTAGCTTTATACTTTCACAGTAAATAGGCTTTTATATTCTTCTGGACAGGAATTTAATTTCAGCATTTTAAAGGCCACATTAAAACAGAGGGATCACAGCTATACCCATACTATAATGAATGCTTCTTAGAACATTCATGTTTTACATGTATTATACTTAGTATTTATGTTAAGGAAAAATATATAACTATTCACTTGCCTCGCATTGTTTATTCTAATTTAAAGGAATGGGTCACCCACTGACAGGATGTCATTCATAAAGTCTTTAAAAAGAGAAATTAATGAATTAGTAAAACTGTCTTCCATTATTTTCTGTTAATCATCAATTATTCATTCAAAAAGCCATCCTAATAAAAGAAATCTAATCTAAAAGCAAGGGATATTGCAATTGTATTAGGGGAAACATGCTTCAGTACTGAGATTGATAGAGTGAGACACACTGCATAATTTACAATGGTACATAAATGCCAACTTGACAGTTGGTCTGCATGCCTTATGTCATTCAGATAACCACAACATGTCTGCAGGAGCTCTGAGCCTTCATCAGTAATGTAAAAAAAGGCTTTCTGAAAATTAAAAAGTTTCTAAGGTCCTGTGGTACAAATTTATTTTGACTAAGAAAACTGGACTCCCCGACCAGACATGTTTGATAAATAGAAAGATATCCTCCTTGGAATAATGATTTTCATCTGATGTTTTTTCACACATAAAAACGTTCAATTACATTTACTACCACTTCCTCATCGAAAAATCTATAATATATTAAAAAAGGTTTTGCAACTCGACACAAGCCGTCTCCTACTCCGACTCAACAATTAGCCACAGGTGGCTGTAAACACACATTCTGTAAAAACGCAGAGCTCATAAACATTAGCCCAATATTGCACATGTTTTCTTAGTCTACTTTAGTGTTTAATGCAAAACTTAGTTAACCAATTAGAAAGGAGTGTAATTTGATTCTTGCTGGAGGTAGGCTTAGAATAGTTGGATAATAACAACCAGCAATTGGTCAAAAGTAGCAGTCTACATGGCACGATAAGTGAATCATGTTGAGCCAGTGTTTAACGTGGAGTTTCTTTAGCACAGCTGAGATTTATTTTACAAACAATTTAGCTGCTACTCTTAAGTGAGATTTTCTTTGCTTCTTTGTCAGGTTTGACACCGAATCTCCAGGCAAACAGATCTCCCCGCTAAGCAGACCAGAGAGACCTGTGCAATCAGCCTGCACAGGCCAACTGCCAGCTCCAGACTACACTACTTTGATTACAGTGAGTCAGCTGTCCATCTGAACGCACAGACAACAAGATTACATATGCAAGAAAGACTCATTCATGAGGTCACACAATGAGGAATTATCTGTTTCTGAATACTTTTATTTAATTATACATTTACTGTTCATTTTTTGTCATCCTTGTTTTGTTTTTTGTCTAAAATGAACTAAACTAGGTACAAAGAAATGCAAAATTCAACCAAGAACAGGTCAAATAAAAGGTGTGCAAGGGACACTTACGAGGAGCTCCCTCTGCCATCTCAATGGCTGTGATCCCCAGGGACCAGATATCACTCTGCAAAACACACAGGGGACCAGGTCAGTCTTTACAGCATCTTTCATATGCTCTCACAGTAACATACATACAGACACAAACACATGCACACGCAGCTGTTACCCTGTAGTCATAGGTGGAGTCAGGGTTCTCATCACAGGCAATAACCTCAGGTGCCATCCAGTAAGGTGTGCCGATGAAGGTGTTCCTACGCCCAACAGTCCTGTCCAACTGAGCACTCACACCAAAATCAACTGAAGGTGGACAAAGGAATCAGAGAAGGAAAAGATGTGAGATAATAAGCATATTCCTACTTTTGCAATACATCAAAAGCACAACTTTCATATGCTCAACATACCCAGTTTGACCTCTGCATTCTCCGTTAGCAGCACGTTCTGGCCCTTGATGTCTCTGTGGATAACTTTATGGGCGTGGAGGTGAGAAAGGCCCTACACAGGGGAAACAAAATAAAGTCACAATTGGTCAGTATAGAGTAACCTGCGTTGCAGATTTGTTTTGACTGGTGCGACTGGGATTCCTCACCCTTAGGATCTCTCTGCAGATGTAAGCGATCCAGTCCTCCTTCAGAGAGCTGCCCTTAGTGTTTTTCACCAGGTCGGTCACCGAACCCGCCCCACAGAACTCCATCACCAGCTACATACAGACACATGCAAACTTAGTTGGCACAATCACCAAGGCATACTGCTATGAAACCATCAGGCCAAGGGTGCTAGGGTACAACGGTAGACAGACCCAAAGTTGGTCATCATGTCCTGGTGGACTCTTCTTGACAAAGGCACCGTAGTATGTGGCTATATTGCGGTGGTGGCTGTATTTTTTCAGCATGTTGATTTCCGCTTTGATCTCCTCTTCCTCCTCCTCTGTGACATCCATCACCTTGATGGCGGCTAGCTGGCCCGTCTTCACATGACGGCCCTGAAAAGTTGGATCATTGTTAACAATTGTCAGTAAAAAGGAACCAGGGACTCCATGTTACTGAAACTCTTGAATTTTGCCCATTCAGTGTGGTTAATTGCTTCACACATCTAACCGTTTCCCTGTTCTTATTTTACGTTTACTTCTCAGAGTCTCTTATCTTTCTGTCACAGACACCTTTAACTATTCAGACAGCTGAAAAACCTACTGACGTAGCAGGAGGCTTAATGTGCCGTTATTTGAGAAATGAATGCACAGGACACTTAAAGAGCAGGCACTGGAGTGGTATTTGTTGCCAGTTTAATAGCAACTCATCGCACAAGTGAATACTTAAATGTGTTGAATGCGTCAATCTACAAAGAGAGTCCTTAATCATTCAGATATAATATAGCCATCATGTCTCACCTTGTATACCTGCCCATATGTCCCATTGCCGACGACCTCGACCAGCTCAAAGATTCCTGCCGGATCCTGTTGGAGACAGGGGCGGATTCAAACGTCATACAACATGCAGACAGAGCAGGGTCAGATACAATATACAAGAAGCTCCAAATGCATTTCAATTAACTATACTGTAATTAGTTTTTGTTTTAATTTAGGAGCAAAATGAAAAAATATTACACTCAGGCACATCTTTTGTTGTTCTAACTGAGATGGGATGTGTGCTTTGTTCTTCTTTGAATCCGCTACATCTACACTTCAATGCCTGCACTAAGTGGAGGTTATGTTTCATGTTGTTACACTTAAAGGTGCTCTAAGCGATGCCACACGTGTTTTAGGCTTCAACATTTGTTTTCACGTACAGCAAACATATCCTCACTATCCACGAGCCGCCTGTCCCCAGAACACTCTGTAAAGAAACGGGTCTCTGTAGACAGCCCAGGGTCTACAAACAGCAACAAAAACTAAATTTGACCACCTGCACCACGAAGCATACACACAGTATTCCAGTGTTCCAGCCAATAACCGACAAGAAGGATTTGGGGGTGGGGGGGGTGGGGGGGGGGGGGGGGGGGGGGGGGGGGGGGGGGGGGGGGGGGGGGGGGGGGGGGGTGTTGGGGGAGTTAGGGCACCAAAGGGAGAGGAAAGCTAGTCTTGTTTTGTTTGAAAATCCTTCTAACGTCAAAAAGAAGTAACATCACCCAACATCGCTTAAAAGCACCTTTAAGAGTCACCCTTAAGTACAACACTAGAAAAATCCTACTAAACTGCATCTGTTCTAGTTACTGATGCAATCTGGCTTCAGTTATGTTGGCACAAAGGCTGAATTAAACAAGTTTAAAAACAAAACACTGTTGAGAACAGGAAAATAAAACCAGGCCTTTATAATTGTTTTTCCTGTCATTTAATTTTATGCCTTAACAGAACAGTACTTATGTCATACAGTTGCATTTAGATGTGTGTCTGTGCAAAGTGAGCATATATCTATAGACTCATTCAAGAACACTGTCACATAAACACACAAACAAAAGCACAAGGGGCCTCTGTAGAATATAAACCATACATACAAACAACTCAAATGGCTTCTACTGTGTACACTAAAGCAATTTAAATCCAATATTACCATTCCATATTTCCACACAAATCATCTGAACTCAATTTTCCTAGCCACCCACCCACTCACCCACATTCACTCACTACCCACCCACAAGACATTACATGGAGAAAACAGACAAGCAGATAAGTATTGATACTAGATTAGATACAAAGACGGGCATGACATCCACCCTTTTCCCGATTTCTCCATGTTAAGTTTCAATGCACTGAACACGTATTTCACTGACACTAATAATGAGTAGGTTACTTTGACTTAATTATGCAACCCCCTCCCTCAAAGAGACAATCATTTCATGCAATTTCAATATGGCTTTAGGAAGATGTGTGGGTGGTTAGACTGCTGCTTTGGGTTTAGAATGTACAGTATGACCTAGCCTGCTGTTATCCTATGATGCGTTTTCTGCCTTCAACAAGGAGGTAAAACATTCCTTTTAGACAGGAAACATTGATGAGAAAAATAGCAGCATCTATTAATTACTTATAAAAGATTTGGCAGTAACAATTGGAAATGACCAAACATTTGATCCAAATGCACACAGCTCGTATGATAACACACACACACATACTGGCCATATTTTGAAGCATGTTATGACACAAAAGAGGAGAACTGTGACGTAAAATAGCCGGCAAAAGAATGACGGTATGGAAGAGAACAATGTAACGATAGAGTGGGTGGCAAGGCAGAGGCGGTAACATCGTCCACGTCCAGCACCGAGAGTGGGATGAGAGGAACGAAGTGGTAGAAGAAGGGGAAGGGTACAGTTATGTTCGAGAAATAGCACCACCAGCACACACAGTCAAACAAATTGTTGGCGAGGATTACAAAAAAAAGGCAAGGAAAGGACAGGGTAACTGGAGGCGAGATCTAGTCAGCCTGCTTAAATCATAAAAATGGGCTCTTGCAGTTGCTTTGGATAGCATGCTGGTGTATTGATGTGTGAACTCAACGTATTAAAAAACCTCATGGAACAATGCAATGCTTTTTCCCTAATATCTACCTCAGCTCAACAGGGTATACACTCTAAAAGACATTGGTAAAGGCCCATGGGGAAGTTGACCACACATTTCCTGCAGGGGTGTCAATTTAGCTGACAGAGGAAGTCTTCTAAAAAAGCCTGGGCTATCTGTGGTTACACAGCTGCAGCAGTAGTCAAAATCACACTCAAACTCTTGTCCCTGAATATCATTAGAGAGAGTTTCTAGTTATCAGGTGCTTTTGAATGGCTTCCTAAATACTCAGGAAATGGTTTTTTTCCCCCAAATATTCAACTAACTAATCCCAACAGCATGTCAGTTTCTCAGCAACCACACATCATTTCAACATCACAGTTGAGGATGAACAGGATTAACTTTTTTTGTAACGTTTTAATCATCAAGACGGCCATTGTTGGCTTATGCTACCATTTTGGGCCTGGTGTCAGTAAACACTTTGTTGGCTACACAACATCCATCCAAAGTTAGAGAATATCCACCAACTTTGTGGTGGTCATCGAACAAGAACGACCTCGTCCACATTGTTGAAATCCCTTTAATATTGAGCTATATGGCACTGACAAATCTTTAAGAGCCTCTCCTTTCTGTAGCCTACTCCGAAACAACACACTCCCAGAACGCATTTTTATCGACTCGCGTTTAATGTGCATTTGATGTGTAACTTCTACTGGTGTTTACAATAAAACTTTTGAGCTTTTATATTGTCATACTACAGCATTCATTTAATGTACGTTTTTTTTATACCAAGCATAGCATGGACAGTTTCAATGCAGCAACAACAAAATTACAAGACTAAATCTCCAGAAGGGAAGGTAGTCCTTGTGATTCAGCATCCACTATCTGAGATAAGACACATTATCAAAGTTTCTGTTTAAAACTAATAACCATAGCCGGCACCTGTTTTTATGTTAAAGAAATCCACAACAAAACAGGTGAAATTCATCAGAGATTTTTGTTGGAGAATGACTGTCACTTTTTTACTGTCTTAGTTCTAAAAGTGAAACGTGTGCCACCTGTAATCTACATCATTATGCAGGTGGCTTGACTTTATCTAGTGCTGTTGACATTGGAACAAAGTGTTAGAGCACAAATGCTTTGCTGTTGCCTGTGTACACTGAAGTGTCGTGCAATGCTGGAGTCTTCCTGTACTCTGTAGCAAATCTCTAGATGAATGCTGGGATTGACCGTGGAGATGTTGTCCTCTAGTAGCGCTATGGAGCTATTTCACCATGAGTGGGTCCAAGTCGTGTTTTTCTCATGTGTACACACAAGGACGCGCATGCATGCATGTGAACACGCTTGAGGTGCTACAAAGTCCTGCCAATGGTTTCACACAATTCCACTAATCAACAGGTGGCAGTGACAGCCAAGATATGCTGCAATGCGCCAACAAAGGCAGGGAAGAAGACGTCTGCTAGCTAGTAAACAATGCAAGATTTAAAATGTTCAAAAAATTAACTAAAAAAAACATCACATCAACAATAACAACCACTGAATGTTCAGCGCCCCAACCAATAAACATTTGCAATATTCAAGCATTACTTCAATTTACTGCCATACCAGGTCAAATTTGTGGCTTTCAGAAAGACAACTTTGGGCCAAAACACTTAAAACTAAATACTTCTATTGAGACTAATAATCATATTACTGAATTTAATGAAGTGATTGTACCTCTATTCAAAATGTAAAATAAACACAGATGGGCAGTCTTCTCACGTTGCCATTTTATACAGATTTATCATAAAGAGCTGGGTCAATTCTAACAATGCGCTGGGATTTTGAAAAAAGAAATATTCTCGGGCTAAGAAAAGAAGATAAACTACTCCTGATTTCCTAAGCCCCATAAATCTGTGAAAGACCCTGAAGTGCTGCAGAGTTTCCTGATATTGTCGGAGGGCAAAGGGAACCCTGTAAATTGACTAATCCTCTTGGATATTGTTAGAATAGCTTGTATATTCTGCTGCATTTTACTTTTAAATTTGAAAGTGTTGGTCATGCTGATTTTTTCCCCATGTAGTTACCCATCAAGGTGAAAGCCAGTTCTTACAATAGTGTTTAATCAAGTATTTCTGATTCTGAATGAAGCCACGAGCACATTCTGAGTAACCTTTGCTCATTTAAACTCCAGACAGAGATTAAAAATGCCACCTAATATAAAATATGGTTCTTGTACTTCAATGGGGAGATGGGGCTATAGCCTGTCTATTCAAAAAAGCAGTGACGAAATGCATACAATCCCTTTTTATAATGTTAAGGTTACTGGTGCAACACAAATACAATTTTGATGCTTTCCACTGAAATGGAGAGATAAATCAAAAGGCAGTGCCCAAACTTTTTTCTCATTCTGCAACTGTACCCTTGGAAAGAAGATTTGTCATTAAATGGGAACAGTAGTAACTAGGTTTTCTTTTTTTATTTGACTTAATTTCTTGTCTGGCAAATTGGTTCTGATGTTAGGAGAAAGTCCAAAAAGCCAGGTTGATTTTTAAGACTGAGGCCTTCAAGGTGGACCACTTAACCAGGGCAGTAAGCCCAGGACTTTATGATTCCATCCCTGATAAAGTCTGAAACAGTACGGTTTGTTTTATAAATATATACTGCAGATAAAAAGACCAGATTAAAATTTCAAAAGCAATATTGTTGGAGGATTTGCCATTCTATTTGGGATTGCTGCTGTCAGGCACCCACATGAAAAAAAACAATATTTTGACAAATAGCAATAATTTAAACAAGAAATTGTGTTTGTGCATTGCAATCTCAGAGTTTCGGTAGAGAATTAGTAGTAGAAATTATATATTTTTTTTAAATCAGCAAAATAACTTCATACTTATTGCTGTGTTTCAGGTATTGTTTTTCATGGCCCAGGAGACAAAAGCAGCAACATGTTTTGTTTTTTATTAAACTAATAAAAAAAAAAAAAAAAGTGGTCAAGGCTAGAAAATTCACTTCATTCTTTATTTAGTGGAGAAATCTGAAAATATCTTTGATGGAAATCAGTGATACTAACAACACAGCTGTCCATAGCAATAACGTTACCGGGCCAAGGGATTTTAATTCCACCTTCACTTTGTTGCGTGGGTGTTGAATGGTCGTGATTGTGTCTGAGGCAAACTGACACTTCAGTTCATATGACATAACTAATAAGTCCGTCTGCTATCATTTTACATTCAAGTGCCGTACACGTAATGTATAATAACAATACTCACCCTCAGAGCTGCGAGGTCTATGTCATCCAGGCTTCGTGTGGGGGCGTTTTCAGACATAGCTGGCGAAACTTTGAACCTTAGCTAACAAGTTAGCCAGCTATTTTATCAAGAGTTACTTGGGGAAATGTTAAGTGGCTGCTAAACCGAGTTCGCAAGGACTTATCTATTGATAAAATATAGCAAACGGGCTGTCCAATATGCTGAAACTGTTGCGGAACAGCGCGGTAACGTTAGCACTTAGATTAGCAAACACATCGCAGATTGAGCTGCCACACAGACGCACCCAGCTGACTAGCTCACGTCAACTCTGGCCCAGAGCTCTAATGTTATTCGCAGTTGTCTTACTGAATGCAGTTTAAAGAAATGTCAATTAACTGTTAACGTCACCGTTAGCCGGCCCTCGGTACCGTTCTAACAACTGGCAGCTTTCCAATGCGATGCACCTCCACTGTTGTTGAACACCTTGCTGCGTTCATTTTAACGAGACGCCGCGTCTCTGCTGCTGTACAACATTCAGCTAATGTTATCTGTGATAAAAATGTTGCGTGTCGCGGAGGACAACTACGACATAGGTATGGTGTGCCACTGAAACATTCCTTGTTAAGCCGTTAAAGTAGAAAACTACATGTACGGCTATAGCAACGCAATGGTTGTTTTTAAGGAGAACGCAACGTCTGATGTGATGGCGTCCGGGTCCGTCCGCACCGCACCAGAACCGACTGTCAATATGAGCTTTAAATAAATGTCCTCCAGGAATATTAAGACAGGTGCGGAAAATGAAAATAATGGCCTCGTTTTAAAATACGCTTATCCGCGAGTGCAGTTGTCAAAGTTGTTAACACGAAAAAAAAAATATTCCTCAATTTCGACCAGAGCGCGCGTTCATCCGTATACCGATTCAGGTGCGTGCATGCGATCAATCCAACGTTGCTAAACTGGTCGGCTAAATAGTCTTTTCCAGAATAAACTTTCCTTCGTCCATTTTCTGTGTTGATAGTCGCGCCTAGCACTGCCAACCTTCCGGGGAGAGCGCAGACAGGCAGGCAGGCAGGCAGGCACTATTTTCTCGACAGCCACCGTAATACTTGTAAACTGGGGCCCTCGAGTCTTACGCCTTGCTTCCCTTCTCCAGCGTTCAAATTGTATGACTTTGTAGTTGTAGTCCAACACTACAGACACGGTGCAGCTTCAAACAGCGGCTATCAGACAAACTTGTTTTTTCGCCATGTTTTGCTTCCCGAGTCCTCCCTCCCACTCCCAGCCTTGTTGTAGTCTTGCGGATTTGTACAGACGATTGGCTGCACATAACACTCCTCAAGTGTTTTCTCCTCTCGCACAGCTACGGTGCTTCATCAGGGACAAATTACCTGGAAAATTACAGTGGACCTCAACCTACGCAAATGCCTCTGTCTGCAGAGTTGAGTATTGTCCTCTCACCTCTGCAGGGACGGGCACAGACATTTGGAGGCTTTATTGCTCCATCCCCCCCACCCCCGTCTTCAAATGAAACATAATACTATTCTGAATAAATTAATGTTCAATGTACAATTAAGAATACTAATACTTGGTGGCTGGGTTAACTCAGTTGGGAGAGCTGGTACACGTATAGATATGGAGTTTTACTCCTTGACCTTTGACCCTTTGCTGCATGTCATTCCCCTTCTCTCTCCTTCCATGTCTGTATCTGCCCTGTGAAATTAAAGGCCTAAAATGCCCCCCAAAAATTCTTAAAATAAAATGAATAGTATTGCGCACAGCATCTAGCTTTCTCCTTTTCACACTTTTACTGACATGGCTCTTTCTTAGTATCTCTCTAAAGTATTAAAGATGTAGCTGTCATTAGATAGCTGTCTGATTTGTTGCGTGATGCACTGCATGCTCTTCCTCACTCTCTGGTCTGGAGCCTTGTGCTGGGGCTTCATCTTGAATAGAATGATTAGAATCAGAATTATGTAATTTATACAGTATACTGTATTTTACACAGTTAAAAACGCACAAAGACAACTGGTCACTAGTGCAGCCAGTTTGTCACCTTACTTCCTGGTTTGCTCCCATCATAACTACAACAACCACAACAGAGCAGGGCCAGGCTGTAATTGCACAAATGACCGCCGGGAAAGTTTCCCGGTGAAGGACAGTCTAGTAATCATCTCTCTAGTCTAGATTATACATATTTAAAGTGATAACAACTAATTACTTTAAAAAAAATAGTAATTCTGAAACTCACAAGTGGAAATCAATTTTGAAAATTCACAAGTTGAAGTCAATATGGAAAATTGAATGAGTGAAAAAAAAGAGTAGAAACATTTTATCAACTCACCAAACAGGAAGTGACACATAACTCAGCTAAAACGTCTCAGAGGAGTTTGAACCTGCAGACGTTTTTAACCTGGTCTAATGGCATATATGTACTAGTGGCCACGTTTTTGCAGTGCTACAAACACGTACTGTCAGGTACCCTATGTTCTGAATTTTGAGAAACAACTGTCCACTTGAGGTCAGAAAGAGAAGAACGGTAATGTGGCTGAAATGGGTTGTACTTTATTATTTTATATTATTAATTGTAACATCAACATTATTTCTGAAGCAGTTTGTTTTGTATGCATAAGCGCATTTTAGCATATTATTTAAGCAGTTGCACATTTTTGTTTTCCCATCCTGTACATATTCAAATATTTGCTCTTTTATTTTATTCATATTATTATTTCATGTATATTGGATGTATGTATTTTTTTCCTAGTATTTAATTTATATTTATATTCTGTGCTTTGTGATTGATTTTGCTGCTGTAACACCATAATTTCCCATTTTTCTTGGGATCAATAAACATCTATCTATCTATCTATCTATTTATTGTGAGCGATGTATAATCCAAAGCAAAATTCTTCATATGTGTCCTCATACCTGGCAAATAAAGCTAATTCGGATTCAGATTTTTGAAAATTTCAGCATTCACATAGAAAAGAGGTTTATTTGAATTTTTGTGTTAAATAGTTTTATTTTAACATATTTCCTGTAAAATATGTTTATTTGTGTGTCCACTCAGTTTCAAAATTTCTCTATTAAAATAACTTCTTTCATCCAGGAAGAAAAAGATAGCAAAGGATGTTACTGTAAGTTGCAGTAAAGAATCAGTGGTTTCCAGAGGATATAAGTAGTCTACATTATCACAAATATTTCTTTTTCCCCTCTTAGTTTAAAGCTTGTAAAATCTGTCTCTAGATGATATTAGTATTTCTGGCTGTGGAAAGAAATTTTTGATTAACACACATCGTGATAGTGGTCTACAGTCGAGATTTTAGGAGCATTGTATATAAAACTATGATTCTCAATGTAATATTTAACGTAAACATGCCATTACATAAAATGCATGTTTTTTCATATTAAGATTTTTTTTATGTTCATGCCGTACGATCTCACTTAAAGGAAACCCTTCATAAAAGGTTTGACATTTTAAAATCAAAGTAAAAGTAGATTTTCACTTTCAAATTCCAGAAAGAACAAGTTTATTGTGAAAATAAGAAAAGTAACAAACCTACAAAAGTACAAGTTGACTGTACTTACACGTAAGTGAATGAGTAAGAATATGTATCATCTCTCTAACCCTGAGTGTTAGTAACCTAAACATCTCTAACTTTAAAAGTAATAACCTAAATCCACAAGATTTGAATACACAAAGGTTTTACAACGTGGGGACTGTTAATGGATCATAGGGAAAAGTAAAAAACGCAATCATCTATTAGTAGTGTATTAGTAAAACTATATTGGTAATGCTGCATATTAGTTCAATAAAAATAAAATTCATGATAGAAACAGTATAAGGTCACTCTCAGTATACCACAGACATTTCTTCTGAATTTTTTAAACAAAGAATAACCCTCAAGGCAACCATTTTGTTCTTTGTAAGAGAGGCTAGATAACCAGCTTCTAGGGCGCCTTGGATCCCCCAGTTGGAGTTGGTTAATGTGGCGCGGGAAAGGGAAAGGGTCCCCTGCTGGAGCTGTTGCCCCCCGCAACCCGATACCGGATAAGTGGACAAAGATAGATGGATGAATGGATGGATGGATGGATGGTGTGCAATGGATTAAAGTGGCATTTTAATATCTTCTGAAGGAAAGTGTGAACAGTTCTGAAGCCATCCATCCATCCAAACCTTTTTGAACAGCAGATGGTTTTCCTTGCTGCTCTGTGAAAGGGGCTACATGTAGAGGCAAGGCAGCATTCACGTGGGGCACTTGGCATCTGTTAGATTCACAGATCCGTGTGCACTGAAAACACCTTGGTAGTTTTGTTGACTTGTGGGTATGTGTTGAAGGGTATGAAGAAGTCTCTACAGTTTCACTGGCTTTGTCATAGGTTCAGCAAATTTAGACTTTTTGGGATTTTGAACTGGATGATCACTTCAAGTCACCATTAACTTCAGGTATTTTTAAAATACATTGAAAAGGGTTTTTACCCCCACAAGTCCAATGAGATCACCAGCGTTGGTTAGGAATATAAAACATACAGTAAAGTCCCCTTCAGAAGCTTCATATGCTGCCTATTGTCTGCCTCTTTGCTGGTAGTTCTTTAAACACTCTAAAAACCTTGACACTGATACAACATGGCATGGATGTGCGTCATGTAAGACACCTTCCAACATGTAAACACTGTGTTTCCCCAAGTGTTCAATCTCAGGTTACAGCACTTACTCATTTTCCTCCCACCTTGGTCTAACTCTTTTTCTGTCAACCATATCTTACAGCAAAGGAATCATGCATCACATTTTGTTATTATAAAACTAACCCAGGTCCTGGTTTTCTATGTGAGAAAAGGAGCATCTAATGTATGTTCTGCTGAATTATTACATATTTCCAAACTGGCCAATGCAATATTTAAAAAGGGGGATGCTACATATTGGTCCAGTACAAGACTTGCTCAATCCAGTTCCTCATTGCTCAGTAAAGGGAATTCAGCAAGTTTCTTTATGTGATTTTATATATTTAAAAAAAAAAAGATTGTGGTGTGAGGCTAAAAACATGACTCAATGTTGCTTGATTGGAATTGCACCATGAATGAAAGTCATTATGTCACAACTCAGTTATAGAGCTATGGCCAAATGTAATGCCTAAATAAAAAGTCTGGTGCATGTAAACTAATAGCAATAAGCAAGACATTTTATGGCACCTGGACACTTAATTGTGGAGCCCACATGGAAATGGCTGACGTAGATAGTGGGATGTTCTGTTCTGCTGACGGAGGTGAAATAATAATTCTATCTAGTTGTTGTTGTGCCTTTAAAAGACATAACAATTAAATCAACCTAGCACCCTTTAATTATATTTTCCTCCTTTTCTTTCCCTTCTCACAGTTTTCCTACCCGTTCTTCCATCCAAAAATATTAAAATTACTTTGCTTGCACAGAATCTATTAGTCCGATTTCAATACTACTTTTGATTTTCTAGTACACCAGCTCTATTCCAGTCACCTCTTTATATCTGTCACCATAACAACCACAAATGTTCTGACAGATTTGCTGGTACTGCAGTAAGAGGTGAAGCCTCAGAGGGAGAGAGAGAGGGAGAGAGAAAGAGAGATAGATAGAGAGAGAAAGAAAGAGAGAGAGATAGCGAGAGAGATGGAGAGAAAGAGACAGAGAGAGAGAGAGAGAGAGAGAGAGAGAAAGAGCCACCCACCCAAAACCCTTGCACCAATAAATAGTAGTACACTATGTTCCCAGATCATGTGAGATGCTTGATTTCCAATACAAACTTGCAATCCTCTCCTGACTCATACAGTCATTAATTTGTGTTTAACATCACCGCCAGCCATGCAGTTCAGACTGCACTGTAGTGCAAGATATGAGACAGTTCATCATCATGAATAAACTGGCCAGTTCAGGTTAATCTACTCATTTTCTAAAGTTCTAAAATCCTAATAAAAATCTACATTTCAGTGGTTTTTTTGAGGTTAGCTCTTTGTCAGTTAAAAAGACAATATAAAAAACATTAATGATGCACAAAGAACTTGGGTTGCAGTGCTGTCTTTTCCTCACCGTTGGAGTGGCAGTGCTACTTTAGGGTAGTGTGCTGAACATTACAGCAGCCCTTCGACTGTTACATAGTGGTCTGATCCGGTCCTGGGCTGTGGTTATGTCCACAGGCCGACAGGAGCCATGCCTTCTTTAGTGCCCCGTGGAGGAAGCAAGTTCTCCTCACACAGGAACCTCAGGGGGAAATGGACCAGCAGCCCTCGGACAGCCTTCAGCTCCTCTACGGCCTGCTCGGGGTCTGTGTCACAGAGGCGCTCCTTGCTGGAGTACTCCTTCAGCTCTCGCATGTTGTGGACAGAATTGTGGGGCAGGCATTTGAAGACCTGTAGTAGACAGGCCGAGGACAACAAAGGAGAGGTAAGAAAAACTTAAACTATACATTGCTAATGTTAAGAATAAAAAGATTGTGTTTTATGATGCATCAGCATTTATTTGATGTATACCTTGTCATAAATGGTGGCATTCAGTTTAGCAGGTGCATTCCAGTTCAAGAAGAAGAATTCATCGCTGATTGGATCATCAACATTGATACTTGGGTCTGAAGAAGCTCCAACAAGAACACTGGTGGGGGAAATATATAACGGCCAAACGTTCAGCAAGCACGGTGCATTCAAATATAAAGCTTCTGTCACAAAATGGTTCAAAGTTCTTAGCTATACTGTCTTTGCGTAAGGGGAATTATGGCTATTTTTGCACAGAATTGTCATCTGAGAGGATTTTCTTATTGATCAGAAAATATATAGGTGGTTTCTTTACTTGCTAGTTTGCATTTGCTAGCTGACACTTTCAATAAATGCAAACTAAACTAGTCTCGATGTTTTTCATGACAGGCAGATAGGTGATACACTCTCTTTTAAACTGTATGGTGTCTACAGGTAGTAACCGTTAACAGTCATACAGTAACAGAATGTGTTATTTCTTCCTGACCTGAAACACTGTTTCCGCAGGGCGAGGGTGAGGGGGCCTGCCTGGTACTCCTGCCCTCCCATGATAGAAAGGACACGCTCTTCATCTTCCACAAACACCGCCATCTCACTGTCTCTGCTGCCCAGCATGCTGCGGTCATTGATGTTGGCGGATCCTGCAGCACAATTGGAAAGCAAGAGAATTAACAATCTGTCTTTTCAGAAGCATCACTCGCCAAACCAGTATTTAACAAATTAAGCAACAATCCGAATAAAATAGCCAATACAAACTGAAGTATTCCTCAGAATGACTGCTGCTGCTTTTTTTTCTAGTTCTGCACAGTTTAATCTGTATATTTAATGCTCAGAAATGAATTTGAAATGAAATTTTGCAGGACTATACTCTATATGAAATAAAATCTGTACAACTCAAAGCTGACAAATCATCATCATGGGGCTGCGGAAGAAGTTCAACCTTGGCAAACAGAACACAGATTTATAACTTTTGATTCATGTTTCAGCATTTAAAGCTGGTTAAAACATTTTGAAAAAAGCAGGCTTTAAAGTTTTAATCCCTACAATTTCAGTCCTGGCATTACATGTTACTACCTGTAAATGCTTCTTAAAAAAAGCCATGCAATGTTTGGCAGGTTGAACACTGTTAATTTGAACAAGCCGCAGTGGGAAATATTCGGTTAGCATTAGCAGTAACTTAATACAGCTTTAATACGGCATTAGGAGAGTGAACATAACACAGTGAGGCTGATATCAATGAGATAAATCACAAACCGTAACATTGGATTACATGCATGCATTGTTTCTTGGGAATCCCTTGTGTGTAAAGGCCATTTGAATCCAGAACAGGAACGGCAAGCTCAATGATGACTCAAGAGCAACATGATCCTCTGTCTGTATTCTTTGAGTAGTTTGTGACTTTTGCCAGTCCCGACTTACCAATGATATAGCAGCGGTCATCGGCAATGAGGGTCTTGCTGTGAACATAGATGAGCTCTGTGACAAGGGACTGGGAGAGCTGGGAATGTGTTCTCAGGCCGCAGAGTGTGATGTACTCCGTCCACAGGTCCTTAACTGGGGGCAAACCAAGATCACATGATTCACAAGAGATAATGCAAAAACAGTGAAATGTATTCAGAAACTCACATAGATGTGAATATGATGTGAAAAGAAGAAGAAGAAGAAGTCAAGGGTGAAAATGGAGACTGGTGGGCAGATACCTAGTACCAGTAGCTTCAGTTTAAAAGGAGCAACACAAAGAGAAAGAAAAAACATATTAGAGAAGAACAGGTGGTATTTTATAATGTCAGGTGGATTTTTGTGTGGAAATGAGAGCAGAAAACTCACCTTCCCGAAGTCTTGACAGGATGGAGTACTCCCCACGGCACATGGTCCTGGGACATGATTATCCATTAAAATGACATAATGAACCCAATATAGGATAAATACAGTATATTAATAAATCATAAAAATAATATCTATATATATAAAAAAAATATAATACAATAATCATGTGGACGTAACATTCACAACAAACTTGGAAATCTAGTGGATGAATACAAATAGTAAGACTTTACAGATACTGTCGTGCTGTGTACTGGCAGTAACAACAGGGTGACTGGGCTCGTCAGAATAAAAAAGGGATACAGTGTATGAAAAGGTTGCATGGACACAAAACCTGTGATCCACATTGCTTTAACAGTCAGTAAGAGAGCTGAGGAAAATCAATTACAACTCTACATCTTTGGAGCCAGAAGAAAGTTCAAAAGGTTGTCTCGTTATTGTTTCTTTTGGTTCTTGTAAGTTATAATGCTTGTTCTGGTCTGTGGGCAGAGTGCAGAATGATAATGGGAGGACAGGGCTCTCACCTGAAAGTGAAGTGCAAAATAGCTTGGATGGCATTTCCACCTCCTGCACTGATGTCTCCCTCAAATCCAGGAAGTAGAGGAATAACCACAAACACTCTGTACTTCTTCTGCTCTCTGCAGTAAGACACAATATTGACATTTGCATTGTCTCCAAGTGTACGATTCAAACATTAATACAAGTGGACTACTCCTTTTACTTATATTTCTATTCTGTTACGATTTGTTAGGCAAATGCCGGAATGTACTCTTTTTGAGTTTTTTAAGCTACATGAAGAACTGCTTTATAACTGCAAGGTTCAAGAATGTGTGTGTGCAAAATGAACAAAGCGCCGCATAAATCTGTTTAGTACACTCAAACCAGACCTGTGTGCACGCAAGATTCGATTCACAATTGCATCACCGATCCCATTATGGACATTCTTCCCATCGGCACAGCTGATGAAGAACTGGTTCTGAAGGCAGAAAGGAGGCAGATGGTGGCTCGGTATGAGGTGTGGGCTAAAACAGGTAGGTACTGTAGCTGGCAAGGACGTGACCGAGCAGAGACACACATTGGCCACAGAATCTCTCAGTAGCACATGAAATGAACTAGTCAAATAGTATATAATTAAGTAAGAATCACGTGCTGAAACATCAGAAATAAAGGGAGGCCAATCAGTCTATACAAATGTAGATGTAGATGTATTTTTATACATTCTTAAGTGTTGCTACTTACATTACATTATAATTTTTGCCAGGTCTGCTATGATTTTGACAGTCTGTTTAAATGCTCAGATGTAAAACTAATCATTAAAAAGCATAGGTGGACATTATCAGTAACGCTATCAGGTACATGTCTGTCTGTATTACCTCGATGTAGATGTAGTGCTCGCTGTTCTCGATGGTGTGGATGTAGGCCTTGAGGATCGAGTTTTCACAGGTTCCAGTAGACCAACGGTCGGCAGAGCGCAACACCTACAAAATTAAAAAAAAAAAAAAGACATGTCAGTTAATGAGACATGTCTTCAGGTTTGTAAGCAGTTAATTAGCTGTGTCTTCTTTGCATTACACATCATAATAACTTGCCAACACCAAATAAACTTTAAGTGTAGGACAAGAATGACCAGAAACGTAAGAATTATCACTTCTTAAATACACTAAATATTTGTAAGCACTTTTAAAGCTTCTGCTGTATTATGTACTTGTAACAAAAACAAAACCTGAAACTGCTGCCATCAACTTGTAGTAATTTAACACAGTGATGTACTCAGCTTCTTTCTTGCATTCATTTCTTTACTCATGGGGGACACTATAAGTTCTACAGCACTAGCTTGAATGTGACAACTGCTGAAATACTGTCCCTGAAACCTGAATCAAACAAACTTGATTGAAAAGATAGAACATGATAGGGAGCAAGGGTTAGGGTTACAGGCTACCGCCCACAATAGAAGAGTAGAATACACACAGCACATTCTATTGTTACCAACACGCACTGTGTGAACACTTTAAATCAATAGCATGAGAGTGATAATGATAGCCTCTGTCATGACAGTTATATTGCTAATGCTGGCCTTATCCATGCACGGACCACATTTCCCATAAAGTCCGTTGCAAAATAGATGCTCTCCCCCATCCCCGTCTTTGGCCGAGCATGTTTTTTCTCTGGCTAAACTGAACAGGAAAGACATGTTGAAAGAGATTTTTATTCACAGGCTTTACTCTTGTTCCACCATCTGCCATTGCAAAATACTTTAGCCGCACTTCAAAAGCCAGAACAGTGCTTCTTTGTTGTTTGTACTGTAAAGAAAACCATTTGATTTCCTGCTAGATCTGACTTTGTGTTGCACAATGTAAAATGCAAAGTAGAAGCCTTTTTACAGTAATTACATTTTATTAATTTCCAAAAATAATATGGAGATGACCAGCAGCATGGTTTCTTTTATAAAAAGGGCAAAACATGTGGATTTTCTGTGCTGTCTGTGACACAGACGGCTGTTTCCCACATTCCAACATAAGTGTTCTGTGTTGTCATTGTATGTGTGTGTAAAGAACCCAAGATTGATGTTCTGTGTGTTTTCTGGCTGGCTCTAGTGTAAAGTCTATCTCTGGTGAGCCTGTTTTACAACTGGCCACCGTTCTCCGTCTGAACTGCCACCCACAGTGAACAGAAAGAAAGTCTGATTGATCTGCATCACTAATATCACATGGGATATTTGTATATCTTTGTCAATTCACACTTTATTCTGTTTGATCAGTAATGTAGTGATATAATAATAATAGCCTGAATAGACATGTATATTTATTAATGTATCAAGATTTTATGCAGCATCACATAGCATGCACATTGTCCATCATTAAATGTGATATTCATATATGCATTTGTTCTGTTTTCCTAATTAAAATCCCACAACCGTTTGCCTAGATCAGTGACTTTGTGTTTGGTGATTGTGCGTGCATAAATACCTGCACTTTTGCCTTCTTGGATTCAGGCACAGTGAATGAGAGTGAGTCAGCAGTGCAGTGAGACTTGGGGAGAAGGTAAGGGTAGAACTCGTCCTTGTACTTGTTTTTGAAGATCTAAAAAAAGACAAAACGAATAAATGAAAGCCAGATTTGTGACCGTCCTGTTGGTCATGTTTCACACAGAAGCCTTGTTTAAAAGTTAGATTAAGCATGTTTTACTACTATCTGGGTTATTCTTTTGTAGTTGTGGCTAATTAAGCAAATATGTTAGCAAAGCATAACTCACATAAGAGTGAATTTCTTATTTTACCACCAAACTTTACTTTACACCAAAATCTTAAAAATTAAAATCTTATACCAAGCAAGCTTGTCAAGTGAAATTATTTTGTTTGAGTACCTTTTACCTCAGATTTAGTCTTATTTTTAGACACCCCTTTTTTGCAGTGAACACAAGTCAGGTTTTAATAAATATAAAACTACTTGTTAAAACTGTTTAAACATCCAAATAACTGCTTTAAATAGTTACAGTAAAATATGTGTAAAAATCATCTGAAGCTTGTATACCCGCCGATCTGTCAATAGCAATAATTCTCCAGTCTCTAAAGTGATGAGGATGTTATAATATTGCGCTAACCAGAATCAGTTTTATTTGCCAGGTATGAGGACACATACAAGGAATTTTGCTTTGGATCATCATCATTGCTCACAATGGGCTTATACATACAAAACAAACAATATATGCACACTATGAACAGAAACAATATAGATACGCGGGAAATATAATTATGATGGGTATTATTTTAATTATGGAGCATAGGGCAAAGGGTGCTGCAATAAATAGTATTATGTAAGTATTATATTACAATGTGAACAGTATGAATATATTGAAATTCAGGCCAAAATGATGACAATAAAACCTAGGTAGCTTTAAAATGACAGAACTTTCCTTTGAGTCTGACCTTGGTGAAGTTCCAGCGCTGGATGAAGTGGCGGGCTACATCCCTGGCAGCTCCGCCATGAACAGCGGCAGACAGATCCCGCCACGGCATGCGGGGAACTTGAGTACGGTCGATGTTATCTGGAAATAAATATAAAAAGAAATCATATCAACTCCCTCTTGTCAGAGCCTCTGCGTTTGTGTGTGTGTGTGATACTGAAGGAGATTTCGATAACATACCTTCAAAGGGTCTGTCCAGTTGGACCCAGTCTTTCCTGATAAAGTTGCTGTAGTCTTTGCCAAGCCACAGTTTATTGTTGTAGGTCAGATCATAAGGGTCCAGCTCTGCTTGCTTGTCTGGTTCAGGACCATCAGCCGCACCATTACCCTTGATAACAGAGACATCTGTTAGTGTCTGCAGAGATTGTGACATATTAAAAGAACACTGGTTTTTGGGCGCCTGGATAGCTAAGTTGGTAGAGCGGGCGCCCATATATAGAGGGTTACTACTCATTGCCGTGGGCAGGGTTTTTGTCAATAAAAGGCTTAAAAAGGCCCCAAAAATAATATTTTAAAAAGACAAACACTGGTTCATGAACTACTGTAAACATATTCATGCTCAAATAGTGGCCTCAAGCTAAAAAGCAAAATGTCTTACTGCTTTTTCTTCTATTGGCTCCCCATCGGTTACACTGTTGGCCGTCGAGCCCAGGTCAGTTAGCCGGTACTGGTTGGTATCCCACCTCCCAAATGCGAGGTCAATCCCCCCCACAAAGGCCACCGTTTGGTCAATAGCCACCATCTTTTCATGGTGAGCCCACAGCAACACCACAGAGGATACATGGTCAGGATGTCGCATTACCTGATGAACATAAGGGGTAAAGTTGACATTAGAGCATGAGATGAGCCCTCTGTTAACATATATATAACAACATATAACAGATTCACAACTATTCAAACATATTTGCGTTTAACAAATATGTATATATGGCATTGTGACTGACCTTGATGTTTGGGTGCATATTCATAAGAGTCCTCTTGCTGTGCTCACTATTAATACCAAGTGCTAGCTCCACCTCTTTGTACAGCAGGACACACACTTTGACTCCTTGTTCCTTCAGGAAAAGGTTTAAAAAGAGGCAACATTATTTGAAAAAAAGATCACCCAAGGTACTGTAAAATATGGAAATCATTTACTTTGCAGAAAAAGAGTACAAGACAGAGAGAATGCCTACTGCTTTGCGTTTGAGGATTTCATCTAGACGCCAGTAGTTATCCGTAGCTGGTCGCTTTAGAAACACTTCAGGGCTCAGCCTGACAGAAAAGACATTAGCATTATTCACATAAGAAATACACTTCATCTGTAGCTCAGATATTTAAATGGTACAACTTGGTAAGACAAAGCCTCTTCATTACTTATTATTCAGATCTTGCTGACACTTACCACCAATCTGTGATGAAGATTTCCTCCCTGGCTTGTTCGAGAGAATCAGCCAGATCTGCAAAGTAGCCACCTCCATTCACATACCTACAAACAATATCCATGGACCATAAAGGTTTAGCAAATAATGGTGAAATGTGAAGACAGAAAGTTGTATTTCTCAGGTAGAATACGTATCTGACCATTTAGTGAGTGTGTTCTCCCGTGGTGGAGCGAACCCCTCGAACCGATGCACTTTGAGAAAGTCACAGGTTTCTGCTAGCCGGTTGATTTCATGACTCCACCAGTGAGTCTGTCTGTAGCTGCTGCACTTGATGATCAGATTCCTGGACAAAAACAAACAGATATTGTGAGCATCATAAAGGCAACATTACTCCAGGCATGAATATATGCTCTCAGTGTGCAGGCAACACACAGCTGACCTACCGAGAGAAGTTCTCAATGCAAACTCCATATCTGGTGTCTGTGTGAGCGCGGCCCACTTTCACTTTGAACTCTGGATCAAACAGCAACACAAAGTTGATGTGGCCGTTGTCTCTGTTCATATACATCAGGAAGGAGTCTTTCACCACCAGCCAACGCCGTGACCAGCGAAAACAGAACTGATGATGGCCAATGCAGTTCAGGCCTTGGATCCGGTGACCCCCTGACCTTTTGAAGATGGGTCCCTCCCTGAGACAAGTTAACACAATTAATCTCTATCATGCACTTAGTCTTTCCCCCACTTTTCCTTGTATGTCACACACTCTCAAGAATTTTGCCTACAAGCCTTTGGGTCCGAGATCAGTGACAAAGGAGAGAGCTCCGACAGAAAGGAATTCCATCTGAAAAAAAGTAGATGAGAAAATAGCATCATGCTACATGACATCCACTTTGTACGTGCGTATGTGTGTTTTTGTTTTAAAGCTATTACCATGCTGTGATCATTCCTACAAAATGAGTTCTCCAGCAGACCATTAAGGTACTCCTCAAGGTATTTCTGCAATAAAAAAAGAAGGTAAAGAAAACTTATGTTACACATATAAGAGTTATACAAATTTTAAATGCAACTTGACACACAACACCTAAATTGGCAAAGCCACGTGCAAGTGACTCAATGGCATTGCCTAAAGCTGTAGTTTGAAGTTTATGAAACTGGCATTGATCATTGATTGAGAGTTTTTTGTTGTGTGGACCTGATTAATTACAATTTATTGATGGTATAATTTGAAGGGGACATATTATCTGCATTTACAGATAATTGCTATTGAGAATAATAAAAATAGATAGACAAATAGATAGACAGATAGACGGATAGATAGATAGATAGATAGATAGATAGATAGATAGATAGATAGATAGATAGATAGATAGATAGATAGATAGATAGATAGATAGATAGATAGATAGATAGATAACATGTCTTATAACAACCCTTAATGGGCAGTTTGTTTTAGGATAACTTAATTAACTGAAAATCAACTATTACCTAATTTAACACCGTTTTCAAAAAAAATGCCCAGCATGGTACACCATTACCAACTGCAGAACTTCAACCTCTATTATCCAGAACACAGTTAAACGTTTTATATGTTTCTCATTTTCAGGTTCATACTTGTTCTTTGGATTTCTCCTAGATTAGATCAGGGTTATATGCTTTAATGTTCAAAAGACACTTCATTTTTCTCATATTGTCTGTCTGAATATACCTGTATAGCACCTAAAATGCTTTGTTTAAGCCACCCTTACGAAAAAGCCTGGTGGTCAGATTGGTCAGCAGTTCTCCATCTCTGTACCATCATTGCAGCCGGGGAAAGACTGTAATGGCAATGTACTGGAACCTTCTACCTATATATTGCTTAGATGTGACATCCTAACCATGCATGAATCCTGGCAGCTTGCTTAAAAGCCGGCTTTATAATAAAAAAAGGACATGGAAATCTCACATTTTTACAACATGGGACCTTTGAAATGATTATCTCTTTAAGCTCTTCACAAAAAGTGTCAGTCCCAAAATATATATTATGTATAATATTTGCTAGTATTAGAATAGCTTATGTTGCTCAGCCTGAATTAGGACTCCTCAGCAAAGACCAACACAGCAGTAGTAGTATGTATCAATTTTTTTTGAATAAAACACATTTAAAAATCTTGTTACAAAAACAATTGTGCACACATCACTAGTCGGTATGTGTACTGGGTATTCTATACATCTATCTGATTGACTGGGTTGATACCAATTTGCTGGAGGTCCTCCTGGTTCGTTCAGTCCCGTGCAGGCTGGGCATTTCCTCTGACATGGCTCTCAGCTGCTGCCTCTCCTTTGTAAATCTTTGAGAGAAATTTGAATATTCAAAATACCCAGTGCTTCAGAAACATGTCAAAAAGTCATCACACGGACGTTGACTGCAAATATTGGAATGATTAAAAAAACAGATTTGTGAACCCCACCTTGCCAGAGGCAGCAAGTGAAGCATCATCTTGTGCTTGTAAAGGTCTCGATGCAGCTCCTGAAAGTGCTTGTACTTCCTCTTCACTGTCCACTGGAAGTGGCCATGTGTTAGCTGCACTGTGTATAGGGTGCCTACATTGACCTGGATGGACATTATTGAAATGATGTACATGAGTATGGTGGTTTAAAATGAGACAACATTGTACATTCTTAGAGCTTTGTTGTAAATAAATGGAACTTGTGGTGTTTTTCTCAATGTTATACACCACTACACATGACCTTGTAGAAATGTAGAGTAGCATGAACATGACAACGTGCATAAATGCTGACAGTTGGCCGAGGTTGAGTAAAATGTCATGGTAAGCCAATCAGAGGAAGAGTTGGGCGGGTGTTCGAAAGCACGCGTAGCCGGACACACAACAAACAACACAAACGAGTCAGTCAAAGAGAGACAGGTATGGTGTTATGAAATCAAGGAGAGGGGGAACTTTTACTGCTAAAGATTTTCCACTGTGGTCAGAAAACAGTGGCAACTCGCTTCGAAGCTAATTGCTGTCACTCTCTCATTTCTCTTGGTCTATCTCTCACACACACACACACACACACACACACACACACACACACACACACACACACACACACACACACACACACACACACACACACACACACACACACACACACACACACACACACACACACACACACACACACACACACACACACGCACACACACACGCACACACACACGCACACACACACTTTAAACATCAAGCCACTTACGTTATTTGCACTACAAAGAGTATATATATTTGTTATTTATTTTTGCTATAGTGCTCAACAAGCATCATTTAATTTTGCCCAGTTGTGGCAGCTATTGTATTATTTGTATTTTTCCACTTGACATAAAATCTACATACATAGCAGTTGATTGGAGGCTAGTCTCACTTTTCCCCTCAGCAACATTACAAGATGTGTTAAAAAATTTGTGTACATTGTTTCTATTAATAATGTATTGTATTAAGTGTCCATTTCATTATAATATTCAGATTTATCAAAAATAATTTATTTTAAGTTCCATTAAAGAGTAGTGGAGGTGGGGTCACATTTGAGCCTTTAAAGATGTACTTGAAAGTTACACATAAGTTACTTTCTGAAGTAACTAGTTACTTTTTTATAATTTGTAACTGAGTATCTAATTTAGTTACTTTTTAGAAGAAGTAACTAGTAACTTTAAGAGCTGATCCTGCTGGCTCAAAGCAAAGTTCAAATCCCCAGACAATAAAGGGCGGCTGACAGTTTGATCTGCAGTTTTACTGCTGTCATAGAATTGGTATACCATACTGCCAGTGTAAAGGACAGTCAAGTTTAACTTCAGGGCATTTTCAGTCAGGCTTTAAAAGATTAGATATTCAACAGTGAGCACGGGTTGATCATGAGTATGTCTATAAAACATACAAACAGTTTCGACATGGTTATAAAGAGTGACTAATTAAAGATAAATTCTGTGATTTCACCTCAGCCTTTTCTAAAGCTTTCTAAAAAATAGTAGCTTTCAGATGAAAACTACCAAACAATTTTTTTTAAAACAGGTGTACCTTTGAGCGAGTAGTGTGTTTCTCTGTGTTCTCCACTCTGCATGTAACAGGGATCCCAGGCATTAGGGGAGGTATCCCCTCCTCTTTTACTTCAGGAAGATGATGCACCACAAGGAAGGGACGGCCCTCTGTGATTTGGAAGATTTGGCCATTTTAATAAATAAATTCTGAGGCAGCCAATAATGTTTCAATGGTAATGTATTTATAAAAAGGGACAGTTGTTCTTACCACTGCTGGACATGAGGCCATCTATCTCGTCTGGACTCAGACCCTGGGCGTCACGCGAAAAGCGCCTTCTGGACAGGTTTTGGGCCGTGGAGCTCTGAGCCGCTGGCTCTACCACATCTGGGCTGGCCATTGCACCGCTGGTGCACGTGCCAGCTGCTCTGGTCCAAAGACAAGAGAAAAGGGAGTTTCACATTTAAAATCCAGAGTTTGTGCACTTTTTTTTTAAAGCATTACAGTGGCATGCATGAGACTACTGATCAAATTAATGTGTGAATGAGACCATTCTACAGAATGAGATTTTAAATTCACAAGCTTGAAGTTTACAGCATTTCATCGCCTCAAAGAACAAACAATAAAGTGATTCAGTATTCCAGTAAAGGCAAAAGGGAAGTAGATTGCAGGCAGCCCCTTAATGAATTGTAACTCTACAGAGTGCTAGTTTTAACTTCCTTTATTGCATAATTAAAATATCTTTTATATCATAATATATTTTATTTATATTGAAGAGATTCAGTGTACTGTATACACTGCTTATAGTTTATCTATTATATTCCTATTCACTGAAAATAACATCAATAGAAGCCGCCACAGCAGAAGTTGCTTTAATTTGGGTTGCATTAGGAGCAGTTGCAATACCAGGTGCTGACTGAGTAGCAGTAGTAACAGAAACACTAGTAGAAGTAGTTGTGTACAAGCAGCAACAGCAGTACTATGGTTGAACCAGCATAAGCAGTCAAAGTAGCTAGTACCAACACAGCTATTACCCCTGGAGAGACACGGCTCAGTTATCTGAAGAGTCAGTGAAATAATCTGACAGGACAATCTAATCCTTGAGGAGAGCGACATGATTACACAAGAACGAAGGGATTAACTCAATAGCAATAGCTCTTTGAGGAAGAAGCCTGTACGAAATAGAACAAGCCTTTAACTCAGTCTCACTCCATGTTAGAAGTAAATGTTAAAATGCCATTAATACATACATCGCAGACGTCTTTTGGTATTTAGCTGTTGTTCAGGTCATCGACACTGCGACATACAAGAAGTAGGACACAGCTACCAGTGGTAGAAAAGAGTGTGTGGGAATCCTTTTGTATAGTGTGTGGGAAGATATCTTTGACTTGCAGAATGTTTCCTGGGCAACAAGGTAAAGGGGAGGGAGGGTGTACGTGTGAGAGAGAGTGTGTGTGTGTGTGTGTGTGTGTGTGTGTGTGTAAAAGGAGCAAGAGAGAGAGAGAGAGAGAGAGAATGTACAGACTGAGTGGACACAGCATGACCATAAAACCAGGCGGTCACAGTCAGAACAGACTACCCAGGGAGGATAGGCTGTGTTCAATTTGACATAAAAGAAAAGTTGAGACCTCCTACCAAACTGTGAGAAAAAGAAGAGTTTTTCCATCTCCCTGATCCTCAGAAACTGCCCTGTTTATGTGGGGAGA
Source organism: Etheostoma cragini (assembly GCF_013103735.1). Taxonomy (NCBI): domain Eukaryota; kingdom Metazoa; phylum Chordata; class Actinopteri; order Perciformes; family Percidae; genus Etheostoma; species Etheostoma cragini. Next base: position 10,785,796 of record NC_048419.1, on the reverse strand, counting down.
AAAATCAATGTGCAAAATATACCGACTGTTGCCATGCACTAAGAAAAGCAAGCTCTGTAGTAAATGTTTCTGACTTGTTACACCTGTAGTGTGTTGTGTGATTAAAGTGTATTTGTTGTCTTGTGTTTATCTAGTTTTTTTCCTGGTGTATTACATATTATGTATTTAGTCTCTGTGTTTTCTCTTGTCTGCTGTTGGAGTCTTGTTTTATGTCAATTGTAGTGTTCCTATTTTGCGATAGGGCATACCTTGGCAGAGGTCTGCACTCTCCCAGTGCTCTTCTAGTTCCCTATGTAATTTAACTGTGGCAATAAAGTTTATTTTAATTGAATTGGGAGGTTGGGAAGTAAGATGATGATGAAACATCTAAGAATCACATCTGGATCCTACTAAATGACTACCATAATTGACTGAAAACAGTGAAAATATCAATGTTTAACTATAATTCCATGAAAAAGAAAACGTATTTTGTATAAGACATTTTATGCTGCATTCACACACACTGCGGCGATCCTAACTCCGCCAAAAACACTAGTCTTTCCATTCATTTTGAATAGGGATATAGTACCTGACATCACCCTGCGGTGGCCTATCATGTGACCGGCGATCAGACTTGGCAGTTTGTTGTTGAGAGTTCCGTACAGTAAGTTATACAAAAACATCACTGTCTCTATCGCTCCAACAAGGAAGTTTTAAAACATTATGAGTGTAAAAAAATGAAACACAAGCACTTAACTGATTGTTTCTTGCGACAACAAAACACAGTTGCCCCATCTCTTTTCTTTTTCTCTGTGAAATGAAGCAGCTTTCAAGTGCGCTCAGAAATATTATGTAAATGTTCTATAAACGATCTGTCAGAATACAATAATTGGGAAATAGTAAGTCTACATTGGGGGTTTAAATAACCCAACAGGACATCACACAAAAAGGACATCTAATTGACACTCCCGCCACCGCACAACCCTGTGGAGAATCACTGGATTCCTTTCTTTTGTGAGAAGGGGCCCTTACTCTGTTCTCTTTTTGTTTAACTTCAGCATTCTTGCTGAATTTGCTTTATCGTGCCTCTAAACGTTCCACTTTCGGAATTGCTCTGATGCTGCAGGAAACTCCGCTGGATGCATGTCTTTTCACCAATGTCCGTTTAGTTCCGCTTTCTTTGTGTTGGAATTTTAAAATGTGGTGGATTTTTGAGAACTAATGGTTGATTGCTCCTCAGGTCTCTGCATGGTGAATTGAGACAGCTAACTAGATTATTCAAATCTGAGTTTTCTCTTGCACGGCTATTTCACAGCTCTGTGAAAGCTTAGTTTAGGACTTTTTTTTTCCGGTATGCCTCTACTATCATCTAGTATTTAAACTTCCGAATGTTTTTGGTAGAGTTTGGACTCAAAATATGTGACACTTTACTGCACTTTAAAAATGAATAGCCAGCAGTTTTCTCTCACACACTTGGCAAATTGCTTCACTTGTAAAACTCGTAAAATCACAAAAAAAGTGTTTTCCATCTGTCCACTAAATGCAGGAGAAACTACACAGGAGCTTGAGTGGCAATGTGCATGTAAAATCAGAGTCAATACCGAACACTAGGTGGGTATAGTGCATCACCTAAAGGCTATACACAGCATCAAAAGAAGGTGTGGCAATAAAAACAAATGACAATCAAATAAAACAATCACTAATCAATCTGGGATCAATCATCTCTCTATAAGTGTTTATATACATATATACTGTATATTTGTTTTGTTTAAAAGGTATGCCCTCTGCCTTATATTTAGTGAATTCAGTTTCAATTAAAGTTATTGCCTGTGTACACCCATAGGTTTATTTATTTACTTACTTACTTTGGTCACTTGATAAGAATGTCTTCTGTAGATTCTTTCTGATCTCAGTTACTGTAGTCCCAAGTATTTCCTTCATCACACGTGTTGCATGACTTAATTAAGTGTTTTGTTGTTTTGAGCTGAGTTTCCATCATCTGCTGAAAAAACTATTGAACTCCCATCCAGATCGATCTGCCCCACACGTTGCTGGGATTCCATCAAAAGAACAAGCCATATTTTATTTCCTAGAAACCCCATATTAATTTCCCCTTAACTATTTCTGAAGTTTTCCAAGAATTCTTTTGTTGTTGTTTCTACTTCCAGTCCGCCATAAAAGTTGACAACATTAAAATTAAAATTAACTTCCAGCTGTTAAGATGTGTTGACAAAATACTATTTTGCCAAATAACCTCTTTGGTCTGCTGAGTGTTATACGGACTGGGATGTGGATGATTGTTTACCCTTAAAAAGGGCAGAGAAGTCAAGTGTTGATTTGACAAGTTTTTCTTGTTTTTTAGAGTGAAATTGTGACTACCTGCAAAATACATCACTACCCACCCAGAGTCCTCTACTGCATGGGCCAAATTTGTCAGAAGGGAGTGTATTAACTGAAAGCCAAGCCACATGTTACACACCAAATGGTCATTTGAGAATAACTGTTTGCGTTTGTATCAGTGGTGCTTGTTCTACACATATTTTGAACAACACTGAATCAGTCACCACTTAAAGTTGCCAGCAGCAGTGACTGACAATGCTATGAGAGATTTAAAGCCCCTATGTGTAGGATTTGTCTATTTTCTCTACTACAAACAAAAACATAGACCATCAAAATGATTAGAAAGTTGCTGTAATCACATGGAAATACTCCACATAACGGCTTTAAAGAAATTGAGACCAGCTTTACAATGGTGTTTTTTTCTGCCTACCTTAAGGCTGCATTCACACCAAATCAGGCACTTAGGCAAAAATGCCAGTCCTCCCGTTCTTTTAAATGTTGGTAGTGTGTATAGACTGCAGCAGTGGGGCCTGCAGGGGATGCCTAAATGTTTAACAGAATCAACTTTTAGACAGGGCTGCCCCCTTAGTCTACTACACTTTTTGGGGGGATGGGGGTAGAGTTAAATGATATTTTTTGTGTTTTGAGAAGGAGGCCTATTGATATTTAAATGGGGATGAGGCCACAGCAAAAAGTCCCACCAACAAAGCATGGTAAACGAGACAGGGTCCATGTTTCAACACGGTTGGGTGGGTGGGTTGTTGACATTGCCGCAGACCCCTGCGGCCCCTGGTTTGACAGCCACTTTTAGAGCAACGCAAACCAACGTCACCCTGCGGTAGCCAATCACATATTCGTGAGCAAACCAGAATGAAGTGTAATTTTATGTTTCACATATAGGCTTAATTTGGCCTTGTGCACCAGAGTAAACCCACTGTAATGATAGGCATCACATTGGAAAAAGTAAAATTAAAAGCAGACAGACTATACTTGGGACCCAGCACTCTAGCAGCATGGCTATATGGTAGCAGCCCATGAGGAACACAACAAAGACACAAACGGGCCATTTAAGTGACACTCCAACACCCCTGCGCTTATCGCCTGATTTGGTGTGAATGCAGCATGCATAGTTGAAGTCCTCAACTTGCAAAAAATAAAGTAAATGTAAGGTGTGGTCATTACAGCCTTACAGCACTGCTGGGTGTGTTTACAGGTAAAACAGAGCACTAGTGTCAATGTAACAGACTTGGGCACATTCTATATGATCTGATTCATTTAGTACTCTGCTTGAAGTAGACCTACATTCTAATCCTAAATTATAAAATGTTAATAAGGTTATTCTCTGTCAGCATTTCTAGGGGCAGCAAGGTAGGCATACATGCCGAGTAGCATTGATTTAAAAAGGTCTCATTTTGAAACCATTCGCCTGATCCATACACATGTTGAATGTCCCTTGCTGTAAAGGACAGTTTCACATTTTTTTTGTTAAATCTACCTGATCTTTTAGAAACAATATGCGTGTGACATTTAAGACAGTAGTTCTGTACAAGAGTCTGAAACATGCGACCAATGACAGGATCTGTATGTGTCATACATTCCAATGACTAAAACAACAGTGCTGAGTCAATAGTGTCTGCGCCCATCCGATTCCCCCAAATCTGCACAATTGTCGCCTTAAATTTAGGAAGTTCCTTCCAGAACGATTCAGCGTTGTATCACGTTTAACCCATCGCATATAACCCGTCGCATAAAATGATAAGTTTTGAAACGCATTAAGATTAAATTTTGGTCATAAATACGCACTTTTGCCTCTTTTTTGAGAGTTGATGGTAGTTTATGGTTGGCTACTATACAGCTTACACACATGCGTCATCAGAACACGTTCCCTTCATTTTACACCAACGTCTGCATACATGTATGACTCGAGTTACACCACCGAGACAACAGTGCTGTATAATTTTAAGTCTCCGGAAATCAAGATTGAATGTTGCCTAGAGGTTGAAAATGCTGACAGCTAGCTATGTTTGGTCCCTTTTGTCGTCTCCACCCATGACGTTAGCCTGGGTTCATACAGCGCCGCATTCCATAAAGAAACTACATCTCAGTTTTAAAAAAAACTACACCACAAATGATACCTAGCGAAAAGTGACATTTACATCACACCCGCTTACGGTACCTAGCTAGGTAAACGTGCCTCGGTGGGGTGAAAGCCGCAGCTGGACAACTTTCCATCGGCAAAGCTACGCCAGTTTAGCCAGGGGAGTGCAGTAACGTTTTACCTACGTCTTTAGGCCTAAAAATATACTTACATATCAGTTGAAACACGCCACAACTCAGCAGCGCTATTCCACACGCATGATAAAACGACAGCCTATATGCTAAAAGTTGTTTCGTATTCAAGCCTGTGCTTAGTTCTTCTCCCCGTAGGTGATGCACGATTTAGTCCCTCCCATGGGTTGTCTAAGTAGGACAGAGTGTGGAAGATGAAAGAAAAGGAATCTTAAAATGTGACTGCTTTATCACAAGACGCGATCATGCTTATTGAGTTCTTATTTTTAATTCGATTTTTTTTTTTTTTAACAAAGTCGCAATGTGTTGTGAAACCAAAGAGGCTTTTTCATTTATTTATTAATGGGCCTATTTGTGCTGCGCTGTATAAGCAAGCATGCATGAAGCTGTTCACGTAGTAAGTTGGGAGCTGAACGCCAGATTGGGAAACAGCTGACATGATGTTACCGTGGTCTCAGAGACCATTTAGAACCTGGATCTTTGGTATTGGTATTTGACTATTCAGCACATCCATACAATCAAGGTCAAGGAACAAATCAAGGGATTTCCGGTTAGCATTTTCAAAATAAAAACGTTGGCAGCGACTATCTCTTTCTGACAGCCATTGCATAAAAACACGATTGTTTGTTAGATTTTTTATTTTATTTTAATTTAGTGTCAATTTTACGATATCTTAAAAGAACTATGTCTTCTGATATTAAATTGAACACGTTTATTTAAGGACTATAGTTTATATGTGCGCCAGGTGAGCAGTTCTCATGCACTGAATTCTGAGCCAATTAGAGATCCGGCATGTGGGTAAACCCCGCCCACTGCCGGCGATTTGATTTCTCCCTGCTGCTCGCCGTGCCCATTCATAAATCCACCGAGCTTGGCTTGATCTGGCATCCGTGGGCCTACATTAAAGGTGCACTGTGAGATCCCTCATCCTTTCACACAACTCACACTTAATAAATTGATTAGCAATTCACGATGCACAAAACAAAATATTTATTTAAAAAAAAACATGGCACAATGAATCTAGACAATGTCCCTTGGGGCCATCTACCTTTGACTATAATTTCTAATAAATAAGTCATAGTAAGAATAATAATGATAATTCAGAGTTAGCTGGCTCAAGTTACAGCACAGGTTCTCCACATAAGACATAGCAAATGCAGGGAAACGCACCCAGACTTTATCAGATGTTTTGCAGTGTGATACATGGACAATTCTTATGATTCCATGAAAGATTGACAACTTTAGCACAGTACATGTAAATAAAACCAATTTTTCAGTTAAGGAACCTTCTGTATTGCTATTTATGAATCCAGTCTACACAGTGCTTGTGGCCTCCATGTAGTACATAATGCTGTTGTAGTTTTAATTTGAAAGATTCTTTGCTGCAATAGAAATAACTTTCACGTCATTGTGGTGAATCGCCTTCAGTTACTTCCCTTCAAATACACTCATGTCCTGAAGTCTGGACCTGCTTAAACTTACACTGTTGTCTTTATACTACAAAACAAACATAATTTGTAAATGATGATGATGATGATGATGATAAAGATGATGAGGATTTAAAACATCACTTATTTTAAACTAGACCTGATCCACCCTTTTAATGTACACATCCAAATAACTTACACTAAGATAAAGAACTCAGAACTAAGTTATAAGTTAGAATGAAAACCCTTAGCTGCCTGACAAGTGTTCACAAAGACAAGTCTGAGTCTGAATGTGAACCCATATAGATATGTTGTTAACTCTCTGTTGTAAAAGCCATGCTAACTAAATCTTGAATTTGAGCCCGGGACTCAACGAGCAAGATTGCTCAGCCTTATAGACAGCATGAGGCAAAGTGACCCTTGGTAAGGTTTCCTCAGACCAAAAGTTTTTTTTTTTTTTTTTAAATTGGGGCATATTTTTTGTTCTGCCCGGGAAATGGAAAGTCAGGTGCCCGGTTGAAGTGTCCTGTTAAGAAGATCCACACTGTGCCAATGATAAAGAGGAGCATGGCAGCCCAGAAACACACCTTGTCGATCATCTTCCCAATCAGTACCCAGCTTTCAATTTCCTGTATTTGGAAATAAAAAGAATATAGATTCAAGAACTAAGATAACATAAGATGGCTGAAAAAAATACAGGAAAACATCTAATCAATAAATATATAGAAAAAAGAATTACACAGTACATGTACTAGGCAGATGAAGCTTAAAGTAACACTCACAGATCCAATGTTATTTTGTTGTCTTGTACTCTCAGCAATAAAGTTGCAGGCATCTACACATTGCTTGATCTCGGGTGCAGCTTGAGCCAAACTCTTGTACAAGTTGGCTGTACTGCTGACATCCATGTTATCCACTAGGGAGAAGGAGACACTGACAGTTGGAAAACAGCATGCCACAGCATCACCTGAGGCAGACACAGGCTTCTTTGATGGCGATGAGGCAATGGTAAAGATGTTAAATGACATACAATACCTGTGTAATGCACAAATATGTGGTTAAAATAAAGGATATGAATGAATTTGATTCATACTACACAGAAAACAACTTTGTAACATAATATTTACACATAAATCAAACTGGGTTTTAATGGCCGGTCGGATTTCAGAGCTGCGTCATAGTTTTGAAAATAGACGTCTTACCTATCGACCGTGTGAGACCATGCCTCTCTCTTTGTTTGTCAAACATCATTTCACTGCGAGGTTGTTTCAGGACATATTCCTCTGCTCTCTGCATGAGGCCGAAGGAGCTGCGCCGCCGCTCCCTCACTCCATTTACCTCTGTTGTCACCTCACTGTCATCCACCAGGGGGGACATGCCAAGGAAGCGGGGTACCATTTCCAGGAACAACTGCGGGAGGCAGAGAAGATAACATCTTACACCCAATCAACACACTTTACTCAACTTCATAGGATATACTTACATGTTTGATGCTATGGGACATGGTATGAGTGTTGGGGCTGCGCAGGGAGAAGTTTAGAACCACAATTTGATTGGTGGCAATGAGAGTAGTGACAGACATAACAAAGATCAGATACCTGAGAAAAACAAAGAGAAGATCTGTGTTGGAGAGGAGACTCAAACAGAATGGATTGAAGAAAATAAATCCCAGCAGAGGTCAGCAGAGAACACACACTGACTCACTTGCCAATGAGAGGGACAGAAAGAGATGTCTCAGGGATCTTCTGAGCAATGAGAAAGAGGAAGACAGTTTGAGCCAGCAAGACAGAGATGGACACAGTCAACTTTTGTCCCCCGGCTGTAAAGGAGACATTAGAGACTCATGAGACAGGAGGACCACACCAAATCCCAAAAATACATACCAGCTTTGGAACCCAATAATTTCAGCACATTCTCTGTGCTCAGGCACGTTATTTGCAGCAAATAATGCTACAGATGCTGTACAGTATTTACATCCGGATTTAGTTGATAAGGATAAGACAATACACAGAAAACAAATCTGCAAAGACATACCAGTGTTTTCTTAAGACTTTGTCTGACAGAACATTCTTACCTACCATACTTACTACATATTATTATTGCTTATTACAAAGCCTACAAAGAGCTATTTCTAAATGCTGGTCCTTTTTATTATGGCCAGTGTATAAGAATAACTAGAATGAACTATTATTTTGTTTTATGTCCAAGGTACACACCTTAATAAAACCTTTAAAAATTAAGTCTAGAACAACGCAGATGATAAAAATGCTTTAATTCATTTTATTGAATAAATTACGAATTAAATTTGGCGGTATGGCTCTGTTCAGAGGAGTCCCCTGACAGCAGCAGCGGCATTTGGGGAAGCTCTCACAGTTTAGGACTGGGAGAGCTCAACTATTCCCCCATGTGAACAGAGCAGAAACGATTACATAGAAGCATTTGGAAGGTGGAGCAGGAGGAGGTGGGTTGCATTTAGGAGCAACTAAAGCAGCGTTAAGTAGCCATTTAGCAGCGAGGGAAGTTGACCAGCTGATGCGCTGATGCATATCAGCTGCTGCAGCTCAGCTGATGCAGTCCAGACGCTCAATTCTTGTAACATTGCTCCATTTGAAACCATAATAATCTGTGTAATAATAGCTGTTGGGTCTTTACCGACCTTGTGCAGGTAGGAAGTAGGCCAAGACAACTAGCGAGGAGATCAGGGAGCAGGGTAGGATGATGTTGATGACGTAGAAGAGGGGTTTCCTCTGGATGATCAGATTGAATGTGATCTCCTGATACTCTAGGTCATCTGGGGAATACCGTGTGTTGATCCTCTTCCTGGCTGGGCGATGGACGATGGCCCACTCGCCATTCTCTGACGGGTGAAAACATAAAAAGCTGATCAATTGTGTGCTTTAAATTTGGAAAAATTGGACTGTTAAATGTGGATACGCTTTACCTGTGAAAGCCTCAGGGTCAATGTCCACCCACTCAATAGTCTTGCCATTGTCTCCAATAGCCAAAATGAGGTCCATTTCATTGGCACTGTACGTCTGGGACCTAGGGGTTGAGGCAATTAGGATAGAATACAACAGTAAATTGTTGTTACCCAGAGTAACTCCAATTCTCTGAGTATGCACGTAGCCTTATATTTAGTTTGAACTATTGATTTAATCTATCCTGGCTCCATCTTGGCACCCTGAGACAGGCCGTTAGAGGGCAGAATACGCTTGAAATAAAACAAACTAATAAATCAGCAAGCTATGAATATAATGTACAGTACATATACATAGATACATATCTATATATATATAGATAAATATACAGTATATGAACAGTATTTGGAAAAGGTTTTTGGAAAAATGCAATTGCACCACACCTGAATGCTAGCGTGCAGTTTTGATAATCAAATGGGAAGTAGGTGATCTCAATGGCACAAGTGCTGCGATAGATAGCAGGAGGCAACCAGTACATCCCACCAGTGCTGCTGATCAACACATTGGCGTAGTAAGCCACATCAAACTTGCCATCAATGCTGCAGAGATTGAAGATAAAGAACAGAAACAGTTGACACCAGACTGGATGATGTATGATGGCACTGCAAGCAGGGAAAAGGCAGGATTTCACTTCTCTTTGTTATTGCCTTACTTGTTCTCAAGGACAATGTCAGGAAGCCAAACAGTACTGTATGGGACACGAATGAGACTAATCCCATAATAGTTAGACGCGTTCCAGGTGAGGCGATAATCGGACCATTGCTGTAGATGACAATTGAGAGAAAGGTCAACAGCATGTTTGAAAACTAGCCACAACTGAGCGCTGAATAGATGGGAAGGACTGCGGCTTGTCCGGTTTTGTACAAAAAACACAAAAACACTAGTACGAAGAAAGGGAAAACTCACAATCTCAATCCACACATTAGTCGTAAGAGTCTCCTCCTTTTCATTCTGTGGTAGAAGTACAGAAGCAGTATGAGTATTTCAGCTATAAGTGTTATTACAGTAGTTACTCAACAGCCATCATTGGGCATGTGTTAAAAACTTGACCAATCTGCCGATTGTCTTGTGAGAATAATGGTGAACAACCTTTCTGAGAGTTGTGTATATCTCACCAGGGAGATGAGGTTAGTGAGGGTAAGCTTGATCTGAACCTCCAGCTTGTCTTCAGGATGAACCACCGGGCGGATGTTCTTGTTGTAGCCTTTGAACAAGTCACCGATCAGCTTGGACTCCTCATTACACTGCACTGTATGACAAAAATAGATGAGAAACGGAGTGAGTTAATGTGCCGGAATTACTGTGTTTCATTAATATTTCATGACAGAGGATGAGAAACATCTGAAATTGTGGTCAGTCTGAAAGGCAGGTAAACTAAGTTTAAGGGTCTGTTAATTTAAATCTACATCAGTACTCAAATATTAAAATTAACACACTTTGATCATACATTGTCATTGCTTTCCAATTGTGCTCATAGCTTTTTCAATAGTTTCGTCTGACATAATTACAGAAAATGATATTTACAATAAGTAGAAAACACTGTGTAGATGCAAAATATGCTCAGAAGCACATGTACTGGAAGTTTAAACCTCAGATAAGATATGACAACCCATTAAAAAGACTGTCCTTCACCGAGAAACTTTCCCCAATTACGGCCCGGCCCTGCTCTGTTGTGGTTGTCGTAGTTATGACGGGAGCAAACCAGGAAGTAAGGTGAAAAACTGTCTGCACTAGAGTTTAGTTGTCTTAGTGCGTTTTTAACAATGTAAAATACAGTATACTATATAAGTTACATAATTCTGATCCTAATCCTTCTATTCAAGATGAAGACCCACAACAAGGCTCCAGAGCAGAGAGTGAGGAAGAGCATGCAGTGCATCATGCAACAAATCAGACAGCTACATAATGACAGCTACATCTTTAATACATTAGAGAGTTACTAAGGAAGAGCCATGTCAGTAAAAGTGTGATGAAGAGAATTTTTGATGAAAAAAAATTCACTTAACAAAATGTTAGGTTTTCTGACAATCTCTTAATTCTTAATGCTAGATGGTGAGCCAAATGAGCAAGAGTCAGAGTACTAAGAAATACAGACAGAATTAGTAATTGAGGATAAAGTGACAATATCCTTTTAATTGATATGAGCGACAGGGGTTTGAGCAATAGCAGGTTTATACTTGTATTTTGGGTTTCTACTAGAACATGTTTACATGTTCAAAAAACACGTTATTTTTCTCATACTGTCTGTCTGATGATACCTGTATTCAATACCTGCATTCTGTATTCTCTGTCTAAAATGCTCCATTTTAGAACCTGTCTCTTAAAGCCCATGCTCATGAAAAAGCCAGTCTACTCTGATTGGTCAGCGTTTTTGGACCTTCCGCATCTGCACTTTTATCCTTACAGACTGATAAAAAAAGAATGCTAGTGGCAGAATTAATTTCTGTGTGGGAGCACATGTGTTTTAGACCAACCTCAGGACAAAGAGGTTAGCCAGTGTATGAAGAGTCTAGAGACTCAAAGCCATTCTCCAGTCACACTTAATAGTAAATGGTATCACTCTGTACTCCTCGGCTACACCAAGTTTCAGAATTAACTTTTACGAGAGACTAAAAAAAAGAGTAAAGCAGAGGTTATTTTCAACACATTGCCTCTGCCCTCCCAGCTGACACTATCCATCGCTCTGATTACACAACTGCTGGGAATCTCTAAACTTGGACTTTAAGTCACACTCATCTACAGGTCATCTACAATAATCATCAAGATAACCACCATTAAGCAAAAATGGTACACATACTGCAAAGCAGTAAAGAATTCATCCACTGGGATTGATTCATTTCCGGGTCTGCTTAGTCCAAAAGGCACAAATATGTTACATAGTTTTGAGCTGTAATCGTAAAGCTTTAGAGTGTAACTTTTTGATATTGACAAACTTCCTTTAATTATTATAACAATAATAATGTATCCTTTATTCCCACAAGGGAAAATTACAATTTACACACACAGGTCTGAATTACACACACATGCTTAGTGCCTATACATGCACTAAATGGAGAGATATCAGAGTGATGCCCATGGAAAGGCACCCTGAGCAGTTAGGGGTTCAGTGCCTTGCTCAAGAGCACAGGGGCAGTGCCCAGGAGGTGAACTGGCACCTCTCCAGCTAAAAGTCCACCACCATACTCTAGTCTTGGTATGTGGACTTGATCCGCGACCGTCCAGTTCCCAACCCAACTCCCTATGGACTGAGCTACTGCCCCCTTTACATTCAAGCCAATGCCAAATGAGTTGCTACAAAGCTATTTAAGACTATCCGCGCCACACAACTGTGTCTGTATTTGTCTTTATAGCTGTGTTTACAAGATTGTGGCATACGGTGACTTTCCCGCGCAAAAACGCAAGTGAAGATAATAACCCCTTCTAAAGAGTTTCTAAAGAGTCCTGTTTTATAATCCTCCAAGTCCTCCTCGATGCTCCTTGGCTACTAGCAACTGCCTGGAGTGGGGGGGGGGGAGGGGCAGTGCGCGGTCATTGATAGCTTGTAGCATGTGGACACGCCAACAGTTTTTGTTGTCATTACTTACAATTCCTACAATTCTTGGGGGCGGTAGAAACTATGCACTATTGCTTTAACTCTCCGATGAGGCAATATGTGCAGTAGGCAGTGTAATGATAGCGGTGAGATATCTCACCTCGCAAGGGTTTGCCAGTTGTTGATTATTTGTATTGCCAATTGTTACACTTGACGGATTGGAAAAGTGTCATTCCTGTACGTTTCATCAAAGTCCACAACACTGTAGCATCCTTTAGGCCAATTTGTCCTTGAGTTTATAAACAAGTGCTTTTTCTAATTTTTCACAGACAAAACCTATCTAACAACATCTTTTTAGGAATTGCGTAGAAAGTACAAAGATCTTAACATATATTTTTGAAAATGGAGACAGCAAGTTGACAGTCTGGCCTAATGAAATAAACCACGAAAATCACTGTAGGGCTTGTTAGATAGTAGGCTGTTTGCTGCAGAGACACATTTTCAAAGCTTTGCTGGACAGTAAACAGTAAGTAGTGTCACTCTGACTCTTGAGTGAGACCACGCTGACTTTTAAAGTGTGCCATGTGAGTTGCACAGCATGTGATGCGATGTACTCCCATGGATTAGTTATATTGTCATGTGGATACAAAGTACAATTAATGTTTGTCATCTGTGCTTTGACCTGGTCACTTCCTGCAGCTGTTCAGGATTGATGATGGGAAACTAAAAGCAGATTCTGTAAATGACTACTGAGAGGATGTGGGATTCAACAAAAGCGTCAAGTGGGTTTGAAATCTCCTAACTTTGGCAGAGGAAATTGCTAGATAGCACTAGTTGTTGGTGAGAAAATGCTTGAGAGTTGGTTGAGCTGAAATAGCATGACATGTAAACATTACAACATCACTGTTTGACTAGGGTAAGGGTAAGGGTAAGCCAAGCTGACTCTAGTTGACCGTGTGCTGCTGCACAATGCACATTCCTATTCATGGTTCCATTTTGAACACGAGAAGCAAGGAGATTTTAATTTAATCTAGTAAGAGGAAGAAAGTGCTGGTTCAAGGTCCAGTAAGCATCCCTTGCAGAAGGAGTTCAGCATCTCCTGCCTGTTAGCAGTCAGTTGCATTGCTGTCCACTACATCATAATCTGATCCTCACACCTTGTCAAGGACCAAAGTAGAAGAGTTAATTTTTCATATCAGAACTAATATCACACCTTGATTGAGTTTTGACTCAGTATCAAGATTATACAGCTGTTGCTCTAAGTGTAAAGTGATCAAGTGGCTGACTACAGCTTCAATCCAACTTCAGTTGTCCATCTGCCAGTTTAACAATTTGAGGAGTAAATTGCTGTGACAGGGATAACATCTGACAATGTACCTAGAAGAAAGTCTGCAGTTTTTCTCCTGGATGTCCTCGGTCTTAGCTCCAGCATCATAGATATGCTTATTGCTTTCTCAGGGAGGTTGAGCAGTGTGAGGACATTAAACCAAGTCACTCCAAACCTCCATGTGACTTTCCAGAAAGGTGGTAACCACGTCAGACCAATAATATCAAAAGTCTACAATTGAAGATGAATTTAATCCATTACAGAACTTTGTCACTTAGCTAATCCAGTGACCTCTGCCAAGGAGCTAGACTCCAGGAGGATTTGCCCACAGCTGTTAAGAGCGACTCGTCATACATTTTTCCTTCTGACTGGCCAAATGGATTTGCAGAATCAATAGTTTTTAAACTTCCACTTACTAGTGCAGCCTTTCTGGCCTGTTGTTCCCCTCCGGTTGCAGAACCCCATCTGTGCCAAGCAGAACAGCTTTACACACTCCAGTTCTGCTGCTCTCACGATAAACCACGGATGTCCTTCTGCCTTATTTGATGCTAACTTACAGTTTTGTGCTCATCTAAATTGATACATTGCCTTAACTATGCTAAAAGTAAGACTTGATTATGGGACAGGTTACGGAAAAGAGGATCCCTGCAGACATTAGTATCAATGGTTATGCATAAAAGTGCACTTACAGAGACAAAACCCCAACATGCTTTGTTTATAAACTTTGTATATAATTTGCCTTGTGTTGCTGATTTTGTGCAAGTCATACAAGACTGTAAATAAACAGAAGCAAACTTATTTTCACTTTACAGCAGTGTATAAATCACTATATATTGTAGAAATACTGTTTGTCTGCTTGCAGATATGCTAACAACAGAAGGAAACGAATTGGTTCAAATCTCTATCATCTATACAATTTGATAATCTACAACAGATTAGAGTAGAAGTTTTTTTTAAGGTTTATCTGTAGGGTTCTTTCCACCTTTAACAGACAGGACAGCTAGATATGCAGGAAACCTCTACAGATCAGACTCAAACCCTGAACCTCTGCATCGAGGCATAAACCTCTATGTAACTGTGCGCCTGCTCTACCAACTGAGCCAACCCTGCCATACGAGCCGGCCCACAGGTTTTAAGTATAGAAACTTTTCTCTGACATGCCAATCATTGCAGCAAGCGTTTTAGAGCTGTTTGTCTCTCTGAACACTGATCGTCTACCAGCAGATGACATGCAGAAGATTATTTTGATAGATAATAAGGCAGCCAGCCACTCGATGAGCATGTGCCGCACGTTTGCCACCTCTTACCATGAACGATTGAAGTCCCGAGAATGGTTATAATTCCCAAAAATGTCCAAAACCTGCATGCTGCCATCATGTTCTAAGACCACTTCACTGCACGGCACTGCACTATGTTTAAATATTAAGTTTGAGAGAGAGAGAGAGAGTAAAGACAGAGAGGAAGAACTAAACTAAATCCCCCCACCAACCAGCCCTGACTGTGGCCCACTCCGGCTGTCGCCATCCATGGCTCAGATTACACAGCAGCTGAAAAGCACTAAACCCGGACTTCAAGTCACACTGCGGTCACCCACAATAATCATCATCAAGATCATTAGGCAACAACTATCTGTGGTGATGCCAGTCATAAACATTAAAGTAGTGAGACCTTATGCTGTTACAGATGATAATAGTTTTACTTTGTCTGTAACGTGTTGAAGGATTATTAATTCTTTTGGTGGGAAAATTACAAACAGCACATTTTCACAGGGATGCATTTGTCCTGCTTTTCTGTGTAACTTACTGAATGTCTTAATGGAACATGTGGCTGTATGTGTGTGCCTGTGTGTGTGTGTGTGTGTGTCAGACAGAGCAGAAGAAAACAAAAAAATAGGGAGATACATAACACCCGTGGGTGCAGCAAGGTGTACAGGCCATGCTCTCCCCCGGCTGGGTCCAGGGTATTAATACATACAGCAGAACCTCGCCACTTCAGTAGTGACATGTCTGCAGACCACAGTGTGAGGCGACCTTAAAGGGCTGGAGGCAGACAATGCTCATAAAAGTCATAAAACTCCATGGAGACGGAGACATGGGACTGCATCAAGATAAGTTGGATAACAGTTTTGATTTTCAACAGAAGTTTACAAAGGTAACTCTTAAAAGTACAAACCAGACAATCAGGGTGTTTTACTTATTTTAAATCCACGGACTAAATTTGCTTTAATTATGAGTACTGTGAGAAGAGTAGAGTTAATGTCACTCGGAAGCGACAAGGGCAACCGACTGCATTTTGGAATGTGCAATGTGAGTTGCACAGTATGTGGTGAACTTCTAAATATACAGTTAGGGAAACAGAGATGAGCTTCTTTAAGGTAACTGGAGCCTCCACAAGGCGGATTATGTGTCTCACACTTAATTCAGTTCAGAGCTCAGAGACAGAAGAAGGGCTGGATCTGTCCGGCCACTGTCCACACCGCAGAGCGGCACTTTACTGCTGTATTAAAAATAGTTCAGTATTAAAACATTGGATGGTGTTGTATGAGTTACTTATCCATAGTCAGTGTATTACTTAGAGTAGATGGCGGTCCGCATGTTTCCAGTTGGGAGAAATCGAAGTAATGTTTGGCTGTGGACAGGGGGGGCAGCAGCAACACATTTTTTATCCACCTAAAAAACAAAATAACTTTACTATTATTATTGTTTTTGCTGCTTTACCTTGCCGTCCGACATACCTTTCTGGAGCTGAAGTCATTATTTCCATCTATGCTCTCTGCAAAGTCACCAGATTCCTTTGACAAAAATGGAATTTTACATCGCAGAACATGGAAGTTGATAGTCTACCAGCAAGATTAATTTGTTTGTGTTATTGTGTCACTTTGGTATTTTAAAGGGTCATTTCAGATTAATCTGCCACTCCCAGCAAAGGGCTGTTTGAAGGCAAGGTAAAGCAATACAAATATTATTCAATACATACATTTTTTAGGTGGCTTTTTTTTTGGGTGGCACAGGCCATAAGCCACCAGAGGTGACACCCACAAGATCTGACAACAATCATGTTATGCTTTTTTTCTTTCCATTTGCTTCTGAACATTGCACTGCACTACTGCTATTACATTCAACCATCCAGCTCTGGAGATCTCTGCTCTCCTTAAATTTAAAATAATTGAAGAATTGTTTTTCCAATTTGAACAAACTGGATCAATTGTGGTTAAATGTTTTGTCTCACCACATGTGTTTGTCTAACTTTTGCCCTCAAGCTGGTGGAAATCAGTGTGATTTTATCTGACAGTGACAACACAACTTTTTCCTGCTCTACTGAACCCCCATACATAAACATACCCAAATACAACATACCATGAGCTTTAGTCTACTAGTACTGTGCACTTGTGCATCATGACAAGAATGGACAGCTGATTGTTTTTTTAACCACAGACAAACACACTTTTTTAAGAACTAAATAACATGAATGTTAATTTATCAGAACATTGAATCTGAGATTACCAGCCATGTGGAGTCAAACAGTTTCTTCTTCCTTACATGTTTTCACAGAAATCCACAGCCCCCCCCTTGTCTGATTATTTCAGATGGGCTCATTCATTGGTTGGAAGCCCCAAGACCGGCTCCTCCCTAACAAAGTCATTAATGCCCCTGCTTTTGCCTTTTTCCCGCTCATGTGCTGCAAAATACCATTGTTGAGTCCCTCCTCATGAGTCCACATGTTGTCTGGCTTGAGTGTGTTGTTCAGTGTCTGTTCACCTCCCCCACAGCAGAGACAGAAAACCCAGTGATAGTGAGCAATCAGTGGGTTTCCTGTGATTATCACTAGCCGAGGTGATAATCAGGGGAACACCCTAAATGTGCTACATTATTCCACCTGTGTTCCTCTCATGTCTCAGACTTTAGACTTCCATAATCAGATGCAATTTCTAAATAATTAGCTGTAGAAAACCAAAGTGACATATCATAGAAAATGAATCAAATTTTGTATATGGTGACGAGGAAACAAGAATTGGATTTTTTTATGATCTGAAATAGATTCATTTTGTTTGCCCCCACTTCATTTTGTAGAACTCCAGATGTCTCTGTCATACCTAGAATTGGATTAGCATGAATGGATTTCTTTGTTCCTCTGCAGTCTCAGCTAGAAAAGCTTGGTTTTTCTTTATTGTTCCTTGACAAACAGGGATTTGGTGTCGCATTGCTCTCTGTCCAGCCACCAAAAGCAGATCATGGGAAAAACTAAATCTGCTCTGGAATTAATCGATCCAGAGGTCTAGTCTGGGTTGCAATAAAGATAAATATAAAGGGGGGAACACATGTGTGTTATTCGCTCATGTTTTCAGAAACAGAAAGTTGTGGTGTGGCTCCTAATTGTGTGTGTGAATGAGATGTAGAGAGAGAGAAAGAATAAGAGAGAGCAAAGAGAGAGGGAGGACGGAGGGTGGTGGTGGCGTTGGGAGGAGAGGAAGGGTGAAGGAGCAAGTGTTCACTCGAACTGACTGGGAACATAGTGCATGTATAGAAGATGAATCTGGAAGGAGGGGGGTTACTTATGGACAAGCTGCTTTGGCACTGCATTATCAGCCAGTGGCTGCACACTCGGCTGATCTCTGGACCCTCAGATTGAGCAACACTGCAAGAGGCAGTCAGAAACAAAGGCAGAGTAGAAAAAAAATACCTGAGTGAAAGAAAGCCAAAGGAAAACAAAAAAGAAAGTGCAACAACAGGCTGGGTTGTAACAGTGTTATGAGGGGAAAAGTAAAGCTGTTAGAATCAAACATCGAGGCTCTGTGAGGTATAATGGTTGAGAGGACTTTTAAGGTTTTGGGGAGGAGTATGAAAGATTTGCCAGGACGGTGGGGGTCAGAGGCAGAGTAATTGTGGTGACAGCCAGTGCAAGGGGACAAGGACTCATGTGAGACACAGAGGAATTAAAATATAGAGACACGGAGAAAGAACGGATTGGGACTGGCAGACCCAAAACTGGACTTCAGTATGGGTGTGAAGCGTAAGGCTGCTGCTGCTATCTTAGTCCTGCTGCTGTTTCTCGGCTTCCAGTGGCTTCGTGAGTATTTCTGTGTGTGTGTGTGTGTGTGTGTGTGTGTGTGTGTGTGTCTGTGTCTGTGTATGGGTCTTCTATGTTGTGCTAATAATCTATACAATCCCTTCCTTGTTTAAAATGCGTCCGCAGGAATGTGTCACATGCGGTGGCTGAAGAATCAAGCATGGTGGTGTTCACACCACTTTTTGCTCACTCTTTATGCTCACAAATCACAGAAATATGTCTGTGTGAATTGACATGTTATTGGAGTGTGAGATGACACAGTGACAGTATTTGTTTTTGTATGAGCTATTTTCAGCCACATCAAATTGCCTAAGTGAAGACTTTTTATACATATTGTTTTTGTAGACCAAGATTCTTGGGAAATAATGACATCTAAAGATATAGGACGCTAAAACATCACCAAATTATTTGTATATCATGGTAGGAATCTTTGTCTATTTGAACAATTGTGCAAACATGTTTAACTGTTTCTTAGTATCGCTTAAAATTATAGTATGGCAACACAAAGTAAAGCATAAAAGAAAAAGAAAAAAAAGAATTTTTTAGAACACACTGGTTCCTTCTCATTTCATTCCAAATGTCAACAAATCATTCTATAAATATTTACTTTTATGGGGAAAGATATCTGGTAAGCAAACAGTGTTAAAACTCTGATCAAATGTGATCTTTTTTTTCTAGCTTGGATTAAATTCAATGACTTTAGGGATGTGTGTGTGATTCCAGAGTGCAAACTGAGCTAAATGAAAAGTTTTGATGAAAGCATAAACAGCCGGCTCTGCATCCTCACAGTAACTCCGCTAGGAAACCTAAACTTAGATACGGCTCTTAGTTTGTAGTGACATTTTTGGCAACGTCTATAGTTTGTCACTGTTGAGTTACAATTAAATCAATTATTGGACAGACTCTGTGTTTAACTTGAACTAAGACAGTGAGGCTAACTAGTCAAGCTATCTGACAGGAAGCTCAGTAGTTCAGTGGAGTCTTTCAGGGTCAGTTCGGAGGCTGATCTTTTGAGGCATTTCTGGTAATGACTCATGTAGAGGAGCACGATCTATACTGGCAGCAATTGTCGCATTTAGTTGTAAGATGGTCGGCCCTTAATGTGTGTGGTCTGGAGACCTGCATGGCTCTCTGAGGGAATGACAGGAGGTCCCAAATAAATCTGAGGAACAGTTTGACTTCAGTAAGATGACTTCAATCAGGAATATAACAAAGTTGAATGGAACAAGGCTTGAAAATATACTGTATGCCAGGGTAAAAGGGCTTTCATGTCATAGTCATTTTTCATAACTGCAACTTGTTTATTTCTATGTAGTACTGGTATAGCATAAAAATGGTGTGAGTGTATGGCTCTTGCGGCAATAGAGGCCTGCTGAGAATTTAGCTATGGTACAAATGTGATCCTAGCAGCTTGTGCACATGATGTGTGCTGAGGAAGTCAATGATTGAGATGATTTGTCACATGAGCTGAAAAAGGAGTAGATCTAAACATCGCGACCTGCCGACCTGCTCTAGTAAGATCTAAAACTCAAAACTGGAATTAATCAAGAATGTAAAAAATTAAATAGTCAGCCTTTTTATAATCAGTTTCTTGTGTTAACACAATAACAGATCTGTCACATGGCAGTGATGCTTGTTAATGAGCCTCTTTAAAACGACATGCTCTTATCTAATTTAAAGCAACTATAATCAATAGTTTTAAATTGATTTCAAATGAAAATGTGGATGCAGTGTGACAATATAAAAGGGCTCACCCATAGTGATGAACCTACAGATAATTAGCACCTAAATCTGCTGCTACCTTTTACTGAGGTTTTAGAGAATTTAAATCGCTGTTTATCTGCTCGGCTGCAAGTTCAATGTTTCAGTTTACTCTCACTGCGTCAACAACGGGGTTTCAGCCGTAGCAGGCAACTGTTTTCTGTGGAAAAGCTCCAAAAACCCACTGTACTGCAGACAGACACAGTTAGCAACTAGCTCGTGAACACTAGAAGCTAAGGAGACAGATATTTTCAGCAGGAGTTGACCAAAAAGAAAAAAGCTAAAAGAGAGTAAATGTTTGACTTACATTCAACAAATGGCCGTAAAGATAACTACAAATGAATGATAATGTTGCTCTGTAACTTCTGGATGTGTAAATAAGCAACTGTTCGCTAACATGTTCGCTAAAAAGGTAAGGACAGATCCGCGGCATGTTCACACCTTGTTTCTGCTGTCCCCAAGTGGCCCAAAAAAGACAGTTCTTGCAGGTTTAATGTGCAGAAATGGTAAGTCCCATTGACTAATACAATTCATATGTAAATGCAAACCTATAAATACTTTGTTTCGATGTGTTAAATGCATCCACACAGCTCACAATATCCGTGTGTTTGTTGTAGTGTTATCAGAAAAAATTAAAAGTCTCTGTTTAATTGGGAAAGTCATTGCAAACAAACACTTACTGTGGGATTTTCTTTTATATCTCTTTAATGTCTCACTGCAGAGGGGGGTTTGGATTACCAATGGGATTCTTGTTTTAAAAGTTATAATCAAGTGAATACGGTAAGAGCACATGCAGAATGTGAAGCAGTTCCTCACTTATTACATTTCCTCCATACGGTTGATTTTATGAAGCAGATGTCTAATTTGAATGTGATGAATTACATCCGCTTTCTCTCTTTCTTTGTCCCCGCCAATCCCCCCCACACTCACACACCACCCATCCCCCACTGTTAGCTTCACCAGTTGTACAACAGCAGTAGGCCCGATGGGGCTGAGGGCCCACAGCCTTTGGAGGAGTGCCCTGGTCAGACCTTCCAGGTGTCACTGCTGCTCTCCCACCTGCTGGCTGCACCGGCCTACACATCTGACGTGCTGCTGCAGCCGTATCTGTCCAGCTGGGACGAGCTTGTGAGGTAAAACCATCAGATAAAGCAGGAGACATGGATTATTTTACAGCCATGTAAGAATGAAGTTATTTATTGTCCATGACATCATCTGGACTCTGTAAGATGATTCCTTGTGTTCTGTGGTACACCTCCAGGTTTATGGAAGCTCTGGGTCCAATGGTGGGACTGATATCTAAAGAGATAGAAAGCAAGACCTCTATAATCCGCGAACTGGCCTTGTTGGCAGAAGGGGACCCTGAAGCAGAGCTGGGGCCAGATATACACACAATAAACAGTGTGAGCGTAAAACCTGGGACAAAGAATAATCAGGAGCACACTGGGGGTTACCACTCTGTACGCTCCATGATCTGGGTAGAGCTGAACCGAGGACAAGTGGATTTCCACCACCAGACGGACTCTGGATGCCGAACTCTTCTGCGTCTGCATCGTGCTCTGCTTTGGCTGAAGCTCTTCCTGGAGAAGCTGGCTGAGACACCGGGGGCCGGCCGGCTGAAGAGCCCTTCAGAGCTGTGTCGCGAGGCCTACACGAGCACCCTGGCCAACCACCACACCTGGTTTGTCCGCAGGGCCGCGGAGCTGGCCTTCATTGCAATGCCAGAGCGGGGTTTCTTTTTCAAGCTAGTGTGTGTACAGAGCCAGGAGGAGCTGGGCACAGTGCTCAACAGAGTGGTTCAGGCCATAGGAGAAGTTTATGATAGGACTCAGAAAGCCCTGGAAGAAAATGGCATGCTGAACTTGCCATAGAAAAGGGGGCTATCAGACCATATTTCCACTGTCCTCATGATGTCCTGGGCATCTCACATAAACTTCTAGCTACAAACATAGCGTAACCTTCGCAAGGTAACATGAATGGACTTCTTCAGCTACATTTCAGATGTGACATGTTTTGCCCTCCCGACCAAAGTGCTGCGTCAACAATCACCCGATACCAAAAGTCTGCTTTTGGTCTGTAGACATTCCTTATCAAATTTTATGAGATCATGTTGATAATGCATCTAGGATGACTAAACACATACTGTGAATTATTTAAGCAGGTGCAGACTATAACATGAACACTAAAGCAACCCATTGCAACAACCCTGAAGCATCTGTAATGTTCTTGACACCCATGAGGAGATGACAGCTTGCATCAGATTGTACAGTTCATGTCATTGCGCCTACACCCACCCATATATAATTTTTTTTTTATATTCAAAATTATGTTGAAAATGACTGCTGTCTTAATTGTAGTTTATTGTAGTTAATGCTTGGTGATTTAGTGTGCTACCTCAAAACTGGCTAGTTCTAGATGCCTTGTAGCCCTTAAATCTGGGACCAATCCTGATTAAAGAAGCATTACACTATGAATAAACATGCTCTGAACAAAGAACAATAAGTTGCTTCACAGCAACAGTGGTGTGAGGCTGGAGAATCAAATTGTCTGTTTTATTTTGTAATTTTTTGTATCTTGTTCGAAATGATTAAAGAGAGAATCAAGTTGCCTATTTTCTAATGTAGTCGGGTCCAGTAATGTGATAACATTGACGTTTAAATGCCACTGAACTGTGTAATGTTACCTTCCAACAGAGGTTCCAGTGTTCTGCTGCAGACTAAGCTTCACTTTCCCAACATCATGGTGGATATAATCTGCTCTGTGGGGATCTCTTACCTGGACACATTTGAACCCAAATACACAGGTTTTAGCATCCAAATACAAAGGCTGTTCCCCTCATAACATCTATTTGTTTGTAAGAAACGTTAAATGTATTAAACATTAGCAAAGAAATTACTGATCGGAAAACTATCAAATTGTTTCGCAAATTATTCAAGACTGTAATATGTAGAATGTGTGTGTGACAGAGAGAATACAATGTGTAAGTATTAGTCACCGGTACTTCTCTTGATCGGACTATTTTAAAACCACAAATACCTCTAATGCCACGTAATCTCTCTCTTTTTCCTGGAGAGTGCTCTTTCTTTCTAAGCAGGAGACAGCGGAGAAAGGAGAGATAAGGTTAGAGGCTGAAGCCACGGAGTGAACAGGAGACAGGAGCTGGTTGAAGGTCAGTGAGCGGAAGTACACTTCGGCTGGGATTTTGTCAAGCAGTTGGCAGCAGACTAAAACAACTCCCAAAGAGGAAAAAAAATGCTACCTGAAACAGAATTCACACATTTCCGAGCTGGGTTGAACTGAATATCACTTGAATCCTACCAAGACATCAATCTGTGACCTTTGACATGTCATTTGTGTAGGAGGATGACATGTTGAAGATGGTATTCACTTCCTCTTTATACTCTTTTAAATTAAAGTCCAGACAGTCTCACTCGTTCATACATAAGAACATAGAGTAACCTCTACACTTTTTACCTTTCACTTGTTACCGTGTACCAGTATGTGCACACAGGTTACCTCTGGTGTCCACTGGTGCTATAGGCTGTGAGGATTATGGTGAATGAGATTACTTTAGATTATATCTACCTGACTATGCTTGACACTGGCTGGCTTCTTTTTCTGTCCCTTACAATAGCTCTAACACATTTGACTACATTTTGGTTGATAACATGCCACGATAAAAGGATCCACATTGGCATTATGGCCATTTGGCTTTAATCTTAGTGTCTAAGGCAGAGGCAAAAATTAAGTATGAGTCCGGGTTCCCTTAAATGACATTTATTTATTTCTCTATCTTGGTTTGCAGTAAACATGAGCAAAAATATACATACAGTAAGAGCAAAAAATAAAGATACTGAATAGAATTATCATCCTTTTGGAGAAAAAAAAAAAGAGTATCTCAACAAATTTCATGGATTTCTTTTATTAAACTATCCTTACACCACAGAATTAGGCAAAATTATGATTTAAGACGAGGGGGTTTGGTGGGGAAAATTAGTTTTTTAAAAGTTATTACTTGTATGAAACATAAACAAGTAGACTCTCTGACATTTGCATTAGACCGTTTTGTAATTTTGTTCTGAAAAGTTGCTGAAGGTTTTGCACTTGAAAGTACTCTAAAAGCTCTCTGTGACATATTCACTATTAATTTACCGTGAATGTCTGAATTTTGAAACAATAGATCCCAGTGTTCAGAGGCTTTCATTGCAAGCTTTATAAGATCAATTTTAGCAAGTAAAAAGGACTCAAACAATGACAAAAATATTTCTAAATAAAAAAAACTAAAACCTTTCCAACCAAATTGTTGACATTTTGCTATTTGTTGAAATAAATATTGAAAACCTACCAGGTAGCTCCCACATGATACAACCCAAGCTTATAAATTCTCTTCTCTTTACAACAAAGTAGCAATAAAATACTCTTTTATAAATAAAACACTTTTTTAAATATAATACCATCATGATAATGCACAATGGCAAAATTGCCTGACTGCAATCTGCCTGATCTGTACGTTTCTTTCTATTTCTTACTTACTTTTGATCATACACTGATTTTGTGTTACAGACTTTTTTTAACTACATCATACAGCCACACAAAAAGTAAATATATTGCTTTTTGAGGATATCTCCAAATTCTCACAGAAAAACATAAATAAGTGGACATAACAGGAAATAACATTCTGTGACACTGGGGAACAACACTGTCTGTCCACCAGGAGGCACTGTTATGTTGTAGAGAAAAACATTCCTTTTGTGCGTATTATTCATATTATATAAGAGTAGTAGGCCTTATAACACAGGATGTTTAGCCCTACACTTTGATCCTACAGTATCTCTGCCAAGGATGTGTCAGTGCAGCACAGATAAATCAAATTTAAACTGCCATAAAGATCTTTGGTTGAAGAACTGATCTTCACATGCACACGAGTAAAACAAGAATGTCCAATTAGGTGATGAAGCAAAGACATTTTATTTGCCGTGTTGTGATTTAAAAAGGTTTGGTCAATTTAAAGAATGATTGGGGTAAAATAGGATTGAATGTATTGGAGGGGGGAATAAAAAAAATTGACCCTTGCTTTATTTATTTTATAGACAGTGATTCAGGCGTTTGACACAAATACGAGGAGCGACAAAGTAGGGTAAAGAAGTTGAGTGTGCCGGCTATGGATTAGCTGACCAGATTAAGAGATTACAGAAAATTAAATAAGTGTTGCAGGAATGCCAGAGGAGGAACACATTTGAACAGCTCAGTAGATGGCCACAAAAAGCAACAAAAAAAAGAGATGACTGTTGGAACATATCCTTCATTAAGAATAACCCTTCAGAAATAGACCAGATAATCACATTAGACCTGACTGCCTTTCTTTGTCAAGTATGTATCAGATAATGAGGTCCTATTGAGCCCAATGGGAGATATTTGCGAGAGAAACACATTGCTCTGAGAGAAATTAAGCGGTGGATTCGAGCCAGACCTTATTGTAAGTGAACAGACGCTTGTGTTCCACAATTGCTGTGATGACGACACCACAGGATCACATGCACATTGCATTGGTACCATTCTTGCCAAAGTAGTGTGCCTGATTTTAAAAGTGTGACTGTACAGATATCTCCAGCCAACATTTACAGGCATTATTACAATTGTGTGTGTCTTTACTGCACAATAAATGCACATTAAGTAAACAGCACCAAACTCAGGCCTACTCTATGCTTTTTCAACAAATTGGTTGTTCAAACTGGTTGTCTAGTTATCATGATGTCTTTGCCTTCAGACGTATTCATACAACAGTGGAAAATTCTACATGAAAACAACAAAGTTAATGAGAAAAATATTCTTTTATATGGGGATCAAGGGAGCAAATCTCCGGTTTTGTTAATTTCCTACATGACAAAAAAAAAAAAAAAAAAATACCAACTCACATTGTTCTAGACTCTAGTCACCATTCAAAGAATATGTAAACTATACATTTTCATATCCTGAATGAATATTTAAGAGGAAAATAACAGATATGAATGAAAGAACAAATAAAAATGTTCTGCATCCCCCAAAACTGTACATTAATTAATTCAAAGCACACTTCCAGTGTAAATCAATACAAAATATGATAATGACATCTATTTCTGATACATAGGAAAAAGATGCAATACACGCAAAAAAAAACTACAAATATTCTTGTTTAAATTAATTCAAAATTGAGACAAGAAAGTGGCTCTTGGTTTAAGTTTTAAAAATAATACACACAGGAGGTGGGGGGTGGGTGGGTGGGTGGTGTAATGTCATTGTACAGCAGGAGGATCATTTTTGCTGTTTTTCATTTGAAATTCAGATGGTTGGTTGGGAACCTGGGAGCTGGAGTTCTGTGTATCCACTAGCTGGCTGGGAGTTTGGGTTTTTGTCAAACTAAGGTGATGTTGTAATGTAAGTCCTCTGAAGCATATGACTGATGTCTCCTTTCCAGTGTTGTTGATATGAACATTCTTTGCAGCCTAAATTTGAAGCACATTTGTTTCATTTGCTGCTCTCAGGTCAAACAACCAGTGTGACTATCAAATTATCCAAAATAATCATCATTTAATGGAAATCTTGTTATCCGAAGAATGGACTCAGGCATTCATAATGTATGCCACTTAGTGAATATTGCACATTGCATGCAACTTCCCGACCTACCGAATGAAATGGGACCTGTGACGCACGCACACACACACACACACACACACACACACACACACACACACGCACACACACGCACACACACGCACACACACGCACACACGCACACACACACACAGGTTTTTGACCTCTGCTGTAACTTCTATTTTTTGGAGATGCCTATCTTACAGTGTGTTGTTAACGAAGCACACACTTGCTGTGTGTAAGGTTTAGTAGATTACAGTGTGGCCCCTCCTGGTGGTTAGGGGTTTAACATAACCCTATTTCACACTTAGCAGAAAGATGGAGCGGGACACAGGGGCCTCCTGCCCTCATAGCACACTAAAGACAACACACACATGCAAAATGGCTTCATCTCTGCATCCATCCATCAAGGTATATGCAAGTCTGTTGGATTAATCTTTTAAGTGCAACAAAATAGACGTACTGTTATAAGGTTATGATACTGTGTAAATACTGTAAATATACACATTTTGTATTGTAATTTGTGTATATTCATATATAGAGTAGTCTATATATAAGGAGGCAGCAGGAGGGGAGCAGCAATAAAGTGTTAATGTTGCTGATCCTTGCAAACTTTGAAAACACATGTTCACATTCTTTACATCCCCTAGTTTGTCATGCAGTATAAATAGACATCACCTCAAACTAATTTCCAGAAAAGAATTTGTCCCAAAGCTCACAGACAGAAATAATGACAGGATTACCACCCTTTTATTCTTGCCCCATATCAGCACATGACTGGACAAACAATTTACCCCAAACCTCTGGGGGTTGTAAACAAATCCTACAAAGGGTGTGAATACTGAGATTTGTTTCTGTGTATGTGCAATGTTGCAGAGAATGAAGAAAGGAGTTTTCAGGAGAGGAAAAGGGTCAACCTAGTTGATAGTGTTGATCCTCAGCTTGAAAGACACTCTTCCGGCAAACTTGTCTCTGTCACTTCCAATGGGAATGTTGTCGGCGTTGATCCTGCACTCGATGTTGACATCTTGATTGGTAGTAATGTTAAGGAACTGGACGGCAACCAAAGGCTGAGAGTAGTTCACCTGCAAAAAACAGATCCAAGGACATCTTTAAACACAGGAAGTGATGGATTCTGTCTGATACAACTTTAAAAAACTCTCTGGGGATACATAATAGCTGCTTGGGTTTTAGCAGCAACATAAACCAAATTAAGTAATATTTTGATTCTCTTACCTGAGCTTTCTTTCCATAGTAAGGGTAGTACATAAGGTTGAAAGTGCCATTTGGAGGGAAGTACAGCAACTCTCCAATTTTGTCAGAATCCTCTTTCTAAGGGGTTGAAACAATGTCATGAGTTACAGTTACTTCATATCACATCACTTCATATAAGTAGGAGAGGAGGTGAGCCTCATTAATCTCCTAAATCTAACTTCCCAACATGCTCACTATCCACTTTAGCAGTCTTTTAATGCAAAACACATAATCTTGATATAAATAGATCTACAATTTACACTACTTCTAAGCATTTTTCAACATAATCTAAAGTCTAAAAACACAGGTTTGGTCCTGTTCTTACCCACTGATCTTGGCCAATTTTGTATTTCTAAGAGTGAGGACATTTATGGAACACAAAGGGAAAAAAAGGAAAAACAGAGACGGAACATACACAGGTGGTGTGAGTGACAAAATGGCATGCAAGGATAGTTGAAACAGTACCAGCACAGACATGAAAAGGGAATGGAGATGAGCGATAGGTGGCATATTGAAGATGAGAGTGAGTTACAATAGCTAAGAATGGGCTGAAATCCACATTGTTATGTTAAGCCTTTCATTGTGGAAGACAGAAAGGGATTACCTTTGCACCACAGGTGACAAACGGAGCGTTTCCATCCTTACTTGGCAGCATCCCAATCACCTGGTGAGACAGAAAGACATCACATCTCCTTCACCATTCCCATTTCACTCGTATTTAAACACAGAGGAATAGAAAGTCATGTTTAAAATGTCTTTAAGCTCTGACAGATATAAAAGGCAAAGGAATACCAGATGACTGTAAATGTAAGCTTGATTCTGACTTTTCATTTTTTATTGAGATAATCTCTTCCTTATTCCTTATCTCAGTCCCTTCATGTCTCCTAGCAACACCATCCTATTTCCTTCCCTCTTTCTCTTTCATACCCGATTCAGCTTGATGATGATGCACGGCTTGCCGTCCCGGTATCCATAGTAACGGTCATCGATTCCAGCGCACAACCCTAACATGGTACGGTTGAACTGACAGGAGCGCTTGGGGTTGTTCTTGACATCGCCGCTGTCCTCCTGCAGGAAGTACTTGTCTGGGATGCACTCATTATTTTTCTCGGCCTGGATGGAGTTGTTGTAGGCTGCAGGGGGAGAATGGGGGGGAGGGGGGGGTTGTTTAGTTTATAAAGGTTTAACTAGGGTTAACTAAAACCCTGGTGTAAGGCAATCTCCCACCCGCCGACTGTAGAGGAATTATCTCTTATTAGGTAAAAAAAGAAAGAAAAAAAACATTCTTTCTAGATCGTTGGATAATCCACAGCAATAAGCTTTTTGAGTCACTGAACGAGAGGCCGAGAGGCAGACTTACGCGACAGGAACTTGTCCAGGGCTTGAGCGTACATGTCCCAGCTCTCAGTCTTCTCAGTGTTATAGACAATCTCATAGGTCTCGTCTGTTTTGGGTCTAATCACCATGCCTGTGAGTGACAGAGAGACAGCAGGAGGTTAACGACGGCCCGCCACCACCTGTAGCCTGTGGTCTCGCAGATTGTGTCATTACTGACTGCACCTGGTGTGGAGAGCCGGTCTTGCCAGGTTGGTTTGTGGTCGTCCAAGGTCTGCAGCATGACATACATGGTGAGTGTAAACAAGCCGGCCAGGAAAATGTAGAAAACTAAATAGAAGAGAAGAATAAGACCTGCAGACAAAGAGCCAAAAAAAGTAGTTAGTTCTAGTTTATTTGATCATAATATACATATAGTAAAATTAAAATAACAGATAAATAAGAACATGAGCACAATCTTCCAAAATTATTGTAAGTGATTCAAATAAGAAATTCCCGTGTTCACAAAGTAGTAGGAAGAAGTAAAAAATAAAAAATCTATTTCGATCCTTTCTAAAATATTAGTAAGAAATGGAGTATTATCGTAGATCAAATTATTCACTTCAATTGACCTCATAAATTCTGTTCATTGGATACATACTGTAGATCCTACTCAAAAACATTAGACATAAATGTGTCTAAATGAATATCTACCTCAATCTATTAGGCTAGTTAGCTATAGCTAACAGCTATCCGTCCTTGCAAAATTCAAGAAATCACGTTTGTTTTTCCTCAAACTCTTAGCTAATAGTATGATTTCATAAATGTTGCTTTAAACTTACTATACTTAATATATTTTTTATGTGATTCACACACTAATATATGTACATGCAAAGATTTATATTAGTATATGAAGCCGTGAGACAGTCTTCACTCCAATCAAACTTCCACATTTAAACATGTGAATTGGCCTTTGTAGTAACTAGCATACAGTATATTGTATATGAATAAAATGGCAATCTACAGAAAAAACATCATTTGAGAATACAATTACACATTTTGTCATTTCCACACACTAACTCCCCTGCCAACAACATCCCTTCCCTTGTGATCAGATCGGATCAAACTATTTTATGATGTTGAAAATTACACCATGTCAAACCGGAATATAATATTGCGTGTGTATACGCGCTGCTTGCTTGAAAAAGTCATGAGCTACCTAAGAACCCAGCCTTTTCTGTTTTTTATTATGCAATGACATTTTCACAAACATTTTCTTTTGCAATGACTCATACAACATGCATATGCACACTTCACAATCCACTTGTGCTGGTGTTCGTGCATTACAATGAAATGTTTTGATTTATGTGTGACGGCTACATTAGACTAACATCTGCAGCTTTAGGTAAGTGCATTTCATAATTACTGTAATGCACATTTTTAAGTATGAATAATCTTCCATCTAAGTAGATAATGGAATCAATTAATTTTTAATGAAATGCTGTGTTTTGTCTGTGTGATCACTTTCTCACCAAACTAGTTCATAGGAGACCAGTTAATCCTCATTAAACTAGAGGTGCTTCGTTCCATCTGCTCTCGCTTTCTCATTCACACACAAGCAACTGTCCTTTAGGTACTTGAAATACCATTAACTCCATAACGTGGTCTAAAATTAAGTTACTGTTTCCAATAACTGTTTTTTTTTCTTGCACCTATTAAACCAAGATTGAAAGGCTGGTCTCTGATCAATTTCATTATAGAGGTTCCCTGTCTTCAGAGGGGGAGAAGTGATGACAGCGGGGGATATAGGAGGAGGGAGAACAAGGACCCCCTGGAGACCAGGCCACGGGGTCAGGAGATTACAAGCCATAATAGACTAGGCCTATTTCATTAACAGTGTAAGAAGACCATAATGATAAGGTTACATTAGATAGAAAGTAGGGCTGCTACTAATCATTGGTTTTTCTATCAGTGCATTTTTCCTTCTGATTAATGGCTGTCAGAAAATAATGCCATCACAAATTCACAGACCTCAAAGGTGACATCTTTCGATTGCTTTTTTCTGTCCAATCAACAGTTTAAAACCATTACATTTGCATGCCATTGCTTTTGCTTGATGAAAGAATTAGACCTAATCAAAATGACTGTTTACTAATGTGCTAATGATTAATAAATGATTGGCTGACTTGTTTCAAACATTGTCTAAAACATATATTGACTCTCAAAGGAATACAATAATCATTTGTGACATTGTACCACTGTTACGGCTGGATTCTATTTAATGCACAGGGGTTAGATGAAAACCCGGCGATGTGTTGTTTCCTACTAGGAATGATCAAATACTTTTGAAGCAGCTGTTTGCTCCCACCTCAGGCATTCCTGTTGACATAGAGAGCAGGAAAACATAAATAGCCTTTTCTATGACACATCCCTTGTTTTAAGCATCAACACCTGAGGCCCGCGTTGTGTAGCAACTGAGTACCGTGACCCCAGTGCCTCTGCTGGATGGCCCCCAGCGTGGAGCTTACTCGCTCTGTCAGCGGGCGCTGCATCTGTCTCTCCACACAGCCAGGCTTACAGGAATCCATAACACATGACAAGGGGAATCTGCCCCACTGGGGGGCAATTACAGAGGGGTATCTCGAGGATTTAGAACTTGCGTGTGAGTTTTTTAATCCAAATGTTCCTTAAATTATTGAAATCCAAGGTGAAATGAATGAATGGTGAGCCTGCTTGATTATGGAAAAAAAACATATAATCCAGACTATTTTGCTCAATATTGAAATCACGATCACTTGGCACGATTACTCGTTGACTTCTGGAAAGATGTTGGAATTATTGAACTTAAACATTGGAAAATGTTAAATAAATCAACAGAAAAAAAACACATACAACTGTGACATTTGCCTAAATACTTTTTCTATTGAAATTTGATTGATTGAAATCATTCAGAACACAGGAGAAAATAAATTTATTTGCAAAACGTAATGAGATAAATAATCGCTTTTCTCTATTATCCTGTTTTGTGATCATTAGGCGCCAAAATTGTAATATGATTACATTTTAATTAATTGCACGGCCCTGATGAATGACTGAGCAAGATGACTGTGAGCATCCCATCTGTCGCACACAAGCTGAGTCATTAAAAATATATAGTCAGTCCTCCAGGCCTCGGGCCAAGCCAGAGGTACTACAGCAAGAGAGAGAGGGCCATCGGAGATAAGATGAGATAAAACAAAGTGTTTAAGTGTTTTGCTCTGTCATCTAGAGGAGATGTTGTGCGAACCGCAAATATGACACCACCCAGGGGAGACTGGATGTGCATGTGTGCATATGGGGGTCAGGTGTACAGCCAGGGTGGCTTTCCCCCTGGCAAAGATGGTGTTAGTTTCACAATCTGCCCTTTCAGTCCACGCTGATGATGGACAGTAGAGCATCTCTCTTTCACTCGGGCTTTGTTTGCAGACGGCAGTTGAAAGCAAAGAATAAAAGGCCAGGGAGGGATGGTTCAGCATTCTGTTCTTTCTTCAAAAATAATGGCAGGAGGTGTCCCTTTTCTTTCAGAATTAATTAGTAGGACATGCTGCTCAATTGCTTTGTGAATTAGTGATCAAACAGATCTCTAAATGAAATGCTCTGGAGAAAGAAGAAATAGCTATGTTCTTTTAATGTCAAACCATTTTTTTATCTTGTATACGGTCTGCGACCTTACACTAAAACAGGCATCATTGGTGTGTTTCCTATCGGTCCTTTAAGGCTCTTTTCCTATGTTACAGTAAGAGCTTTTTGTTGTTTTTGGATGTGGGAGGTGCAGAACACTTAATTAGTTCTATTTTTAAATAGAGATGGCTGTTTGACCATGTTTGCCTGGTGTCAGCAGGTGGCAATGTAACATCAAAACTGCAGACTGTTCTATTTTATCAAGGCGATTTCCATATCATTACAGTTCTTTACACAAAGCAGAACACACAAGCAAGTGTTCTGTGTTTCATCCTCAAAGACGCCTTTGATCTAATGCCTGGCACATACATTATACTGTATAATTTTGAATGAATTACGTGGTGGAAACTGTCTAAAAAACACTCAAAGCACATTGAAATAAGCACCAGACACTGTAGAGTTAAAGAAATTATTTATATTATTTCAAATTCAAAGACCCCAAATGTGATTGGCTGTCCGACCAAATTCAAATATCTCTGCCAAGAAGCCATGCTCTGCTCATGAGCTGGGGTACCCTAAACACATTTAGTGTTCCTCCTTGCATGTCCTACACACATGTTGAACATCTGTTTTCACTCAACATAAAGTGGGCCCCTTTAGTGGTATGCCAATGGACAAGATGAACAAATTATGACATTTCTTTTTCTTTTTTTTTACTTTACTTTCATAAAACAACATATTTGCCTTTTAAAGAGACATGCAACTGGGCTAGTGTGTTTTTTTTGCCTTTTTCTCCCTGCATGTTGAGATAAGTATAGAAAATAGATAGATCAGTCAAATAAGTAACAGTACGTACAGTGTATGCATCATTAGGAGAATGAAGAAATGCAAAGGTGGAATGCCAAGTTAAGCAGCCCTACAGTACATGTAGTGGCTGACTACAGAAATAGAATAATTAACAAGCCTTACAGAGCACAGCTTAAAAAGGCCACAAGACCCTAAAGCACCTGCGACACACTGAGCTGGATTAAGTCGTACACTGCGGAAGGATTCCTGCAAAAGAAGCTATCCAGTACAACGATTCCCCACTCTGCACTTATAGTAAAATATCCATTGATGAATCATTAACAACAGGATACCACTGCAAGAAAAAGCCTGATTCCAACCACAAACACAACTTCAGTGCCTTTGATATCATGTCCCCAGTGTAAAGTTCAAAATGTATCTGAATTCCTGAAAGTGGTTTACTTTGCTAGATCGTACCCATTGAACTCATACCTCCCCCATCAGCCACTGAAGTCATTAGATTAGGATTAAATCCCTCACTGATTTACACTCAATGGGAGGGGCCGAGTTGGAGGTGATACAAATAGCATTTGGCCCTGGCTTTACCCAGATTAAAACGCTCCAATGTCATTAGAACAGAGCCATATGCGCCCTATCATTTCATGAATCTTTGAAATAGTTGCTGGCTGGTTGGATGGTAGAAAGGAGGACAGTAGGTGGTAAAGCTCTTGTTTTACATGGAGGCTGGGATTGGATCTTCCTTCAAAATCTCTGTGGGGAAAAGCCTGAAAATGAATGACATCATGTTGAAGGCTCATTAAATAAAGCTGCAGGCTGTCCAACCTATTGGCTATTTCTACCTAATTCAGCAACCGATCTCCCTGGAAAAAGTCTTACCCGCAGCAGAATTCTCAAAGCTAACTAAGGCTCTCTCATTGCTTCCAAAGAGAGGAGCTGATGAGATGCACTTTGCAACAGAGTGGAACCTGTTTCATCAGTGCTGCAGTAATCTGGCTAATTCAAATGTGAAATAAGACCACATGCCTCCACCCTTACAGCTGAGCGCATTGCGCAGTGAAAGCAGTGTCCATAAATTAATAAATAAATAAAGAAACTAGGCAGGAGGATTTTTTTTTCTTTTTTCTTCCACCGGCTTCCACAGAAGTGGTGCCGCATTCAGATTTCAGCTGCAGACTGTAGTGGACAGCGACAGCCAACTCATTACCTGAACACTGAGAGAAAACAATCAAACAACTTCTATCAGGGTGAAATTGATATTGTGGTTACATATTGTTATTTCTGAAGGAGTCCTCTCTTGAAGCACCAAGTTACGCTTTATAAACGAGACAATGGCAGAGACCTGTTACAGAGCCGAGGGACCGGGTTTGCTGCATTGCTGTTGCTGGACAGTAGCCTACTTACCCCAGCTGCTAGCCGTCCTGCCCAGGAACTCCCTCGTCCTCGGGTTCCATATATATTCCTTCCACCCACTTTTTTCTCCATCCTTTGCCATTTTGTCATACAAGTTTGGACCCTGAAGTTCTAACAAACGCGCACTGATGCAATAAGCGCCGGGTTGAGACAATTAGCCAGACAGCAGAATGAGACCACCTATGGCAAGATAATTAAAGGTCTACTTAAACGCTTAGGCGGACAAATGAATGGAAATGAAAATAAAAACACTACTGGAGTCAACCTGGTAACAGACAGACGGATAGTAGCCTAATAGTTAGAGGTAACGATCCTACACTCCAGAAACAGACCTAGTATCTGCCCTCCCCCCCAGCTCTTGTATGCATGCCGCAGAGTTTTGATGAGTGGTGCAGAAATCTAGTGATACTGCGGTAAAGCACTCCCTCCGCCTCTCTCAACAAGCACCCTTCCCTCTCCATCGCCCCCAGCAGAGCTACTCCCGCCTCCTCCGCGCGCCTGGCCAATCACCTGCACCGCATCCTTCCTCCTCACAGGCCCAACGCGTGAAAGACACCCCGTAGAGCAAATCGGGTGTTGGCTGAAAGCATGCTTTTATTGGCTCTGAGGCCCCTATCATCGCGTCCCCAAAGAAAATCAACACTATCACCATCCACTGGGATATTCCTGAAGGACTCCAAAGTGGATGTACGTGGTTCTCAATGAGATTTTGGGAATTGTAGCCCCATTGTTTAATTACGTGTCCTGAATTTAGCATTTTATTCGAATGGGGGTGTATGACAACCATATAGGGACGTAATTGATTACTGTGTGGTCAGAAGAAAAAGAGAAAGATTCCAGATAATGCATGCTTACAGTACATATACACACACATATTTTATATAATAGAAACTTTCACATGTAGAATTTTAATGCAATTGTTCTTGTGAGACAAATTGCTTGCATTTGTGCCTTTTTAAGAAGTGGTTGCTAATTGAAGAATGCCAGAATAATAACTAATCCTATTGAAGTAACCATTAAAAATCCCAACTATGAATTTTTGTAAAGTTCTGATGGATTACTCTGTGTAGAATTGTTTGTGTGTGCTATATTGAAGCGGTGACTGTTGTCTTGTAAGACATCCATGGGTCTCAGGCATGAAGCATCCTGATGGAGGCACACCAGCAGCAGTGGAGTAAAGGTAGCGCCCTCACATGGACACCAAGGCTGCTGCAACCCCTGCTGCGAAAGTGCAGTGGGAACATAATGTCCACTTCCCCACCATCTTCACTGTAAAACAACACGAGGCATAAACACATGCAACAATACTGTTTGTTGTGTAAAGTTCATTATATAAAATTTATTTTAATGACAATATCAATGCAAATATAGCACTACAGTGATATCCAAGGTACACTGTATCTTACCATATTTATATAGTATGGCACTCGTATAATGGCCACTGTTTTAGAAGACACACAAAACCAACAGCTTCTGTAAACTATTTTTGGAAATGGTACCTAGGATTCCATATCAGTCTGTGAAACGGACTAGTAAGGAGATTTACTTTGTTTATGGAATTAAATTGGGCACAATATTTAGCATCATTGGGACATTTTCAGTGTAAGGAATCTCTGCATGCATTGCACTTGCCCATTTCCTTCGACCTGACCTGTGCTTGTTTGCAAAGTGGACTTCGTAGGCTTGAAAACCCTGGATCCTCAAACACGAGCAGGTAGGAACTAAAACAAAAGGCCAAGCAGTGACTCTCAAACATTTAGATAGGTCTTCTTTTCACTGGGTAAGTGTACTGTACTGTACAGCTTGGTGCTAACTATCATAAAAAGACAACAACCAAGAGACATTCAATTGCCTTAATACTAATACAGAAAGGCTCACTCTTCAAAAGTACAAACTTCATTTCACGTGGCTTTCAGAAATAAAGCAAATATGTAACAATAACCACTATATTAATATTGTTTCTCATGGCAACACTATGTAGTTGAATGAACAACACCAGTAGTTCAAGATAGCAGCAAAGTATTCAAAATGTCAAGACAACGAGCTGTTGAAATCTGTACACAAATAAAAATGAATGTAGAAAAAAGGTATAAATAAAACAATAACACAGCTTAAAGGGAGTCTTGCATACATTTAAATAAACAACTGTTGGACTGCGCCTCTCTTTAGAGGGCTTACGGTTTATTAGTAGAACTAAAAGTAACGCATGGACTGGCTGCAGCAGATAAAGTACTTCATTCTTTTAGAAAAAACAAGTGAACAAAGTTATGTTTATACAGTATATGCTACATAATATGTATTGATTACAAGTATGAAAATGGAAATAATTGCTACATTTTCAATACAGTTGTACATATCTATTTACAGTACATTAGGGTTTAATTTCTCCTAAGCGTATACCATGTTTTGTGCAGATTGTTCCAGCATTCTGTTTGAGGTGATCAATACTCACAGTCTTATCAGTTGCACCATTTTGTACAGTCTGTGTTGATGGGTGTCAGTGCTTGTTTTTCTGTGTGGTGGAACAATCACTAATGTGCAACTGTGGACAAGCATGAATAATAAAGTTTTTTTGTACCATTGATCTGTGTCATATCTGGCTGGACTGCACATTATGTGCCATCTGTTGCACCACTCTTTCTAACAATACCCCAAGCGATATATTCATCTTTTTATACAACCACATGTTATCATAGTGAAGATCTGGTGTATGGAAAAGTCTGACATGATCATCTACACATTTTCTTTTACAATACTGTATGTCTAACGTGACATGCAGAGAATGACACAGTAAATATGACTTATTCAAGTCTTAGATATGTATGTTAGGCTAGTTGACACAAGTTTTTAATTATGTTGCTCCAGCGTCGGGAGCATATTGCTATAAAATTGCAGAAACGTTGAGAAAGTAAATAGATTTACATTACAAATATGCAAACAGATACAGTAGGTAGCTTTGACTCCTCAGTGATGATTATTTGCATCCACAATGACAATCTATTGTTACCAAGACAGCTCATATGCATTCACGATTTCAATAAACAATTCAATAACTCATCGATGAATCCCGCCTTTTCTCATCCACAGAGAAATTTCAATGCAAGTTGGACAACTGTGTGTGGGAGAAAATATATGATTCCTTTAGCCTATGTCTCAAGTAGTCAGGAGAAAGTTTGGCAACACCAATCTCAGAAAACATCCCACCTATTATTAAGGTGGCGTCTTCTATTTGTGGCAATAATACTGGCGTTTTGTGGCAAAAATCATTGGCAATTAGAACACATCAAGAAGGACATAGTACAGAGCAAGTACAAATCACCCGGGTCAGAGATTAGATTGGTCTGATTGTAATACTTCCTTTCTTCACCTCATTTATCCTTTTTGTTTGTTATTTTCCCCAAATGAGTTCAAAGTCTACAATAACCCTCATTACTGTTCTCAGAGCAGTTTATCACACAATAAAAGCAACATTCTCTCATTCCTCTGTGCAGTTACTAAACTTTTTTAGTAATTGTCCAACCATCTTCAACTCATCTGTGTGTTTAGTCTCTTTTCAGTGATGTACTCACTGGCCTGTCTTTCCACCTCAGATAGCCGTGTCCCACACGACAGCCTGTGGCCTCTGGCAGGGTGGCGTGCCAGTCTTACGGGGCTCAGGTGTCCGTCTCCAGCTAGGGAGGATAGGCATGCTGTCCTGCTTGCACAGGCTTTTGTCAGGGCGCCTGTGGGCCTTGATCTCTTTGCACAGGCAGCGTTTACGCTCAATGACTTCCAGCAGCTTGCCGTCTCTCTGGCTCTGCGTTGCGGATAGGGTGGTGCCCCCGCTGACAGAAGGCTGTCCCTGTGCCAGCTGGGCGAGCTGCTGGAACTGCAACTGCAGGTGGTGCTGTTGCTGGAGCTGCTGGAGCTGCTGCTTTAACTGCAGCTGCTGCTGGTGGAGTTGAAGTTGCTGCTGCTGCCGAGACACACTGGGACTGCTGGGACTGCAGGGCACTTGAGGCTGGGCCAGACCATGCAGCTGAACACATTGGGAAAAAGTAAAGTAAATTTATGTTTTATTTTATGATATAATTCCTAAAATAACCTGCATGTTCACTGCAGTGCTGTCTGCATTGACAGCCAACCCTAGCAGCACATGTTGAATGAAACTGCAGTTCCGGTGGACAGCCACGAGGACGCAGCACTGCTTCATCTATAACAGGTTGAGGGAGGGTCAACCAGCCGCATGAAGACAGTCTCTGCAGCACACTCACTGCGTCAGCACTTGCTATGCAGTCAGAATCTGGGCAAAATCTGCTGCTGGAAGACTGCAGCTCATCACTCCAAACATAGTACAGCATGTTCTCTCATCCCCTATTCTCTCTCATTTTCTTATTACATATCAGCCCAGTCAAATACTTTTGCAGCTCTTATTTTTTAAGGTCAGCTAGAGCCTTATTCTGCCCAGTGGGCATATCTACCAGCTAAAAATAGATCTGCAGGAGCACTGTCTCTAGCAAAAGGGGAGGTAATAATGAGACCAATATTAATGTTCATTCCCAAATCTACCATGAATGAAGTTAATAGTCTAAAGTTATACAGCTGGGTGTTGTATATTAACCTGATTCAGGGCTTCTCGTGCTGGTAGGCTGCTCTGTCTCTGGACGTCTCCTCCACCCACCTGTCTCCCTCCAGCAGCAGAGGAGGAGCGGCCCAGCCGCCCCACTTCTGTAAAGAAACAAACATTACACTGTGTGCCTGCTAATGACAACACTGGAAAATAACTTTGTGCTTTAACACACAGAGCTGTGAATGTCTACCTACACTCGTGAGTTTAGAAGGGGCTTTTGTGCACTGCGTACTTATTATATGCTGAATTACTTGACAATTATATACCAACTTCATACTGATGAAAAATGGCTGCTGGAAAAACAGATTTACAATGAGATTTGTGATAGATTTCTATTACATTAGTTGCAAAACAGTCTTACATTTTGTACGGCTCTAATCTATAATTTTCACTATTCAACAATTAAGCACAATAAGACCTTGATAACATTTTCTACAGCACTCTTTGGGCAATTAAAAAAAACATGTGGAACACTTATGTGACAGAATTAATGTAGTTGAGTGTAACTAAAATCTGACAGCAGATAACATTGGGGGTGTTTATGGTTTACTGACTGCTTGAATTGCATCCTTTCTTTACATATACTTAGCTCAAGTGTTTCAGACAAACAGGTCTGTTACAAGGTTCATTGTAAACACCATGAAAGGTGGCCTGGGCTTTTGAATGAATGTGTGAAGGGATGTAGGCCGGTTTATGGAACACTTATTTTATTGGCTATGCTCCAATATAAGTATTGCACCGACTCTCAAGGTAAGCAGAATCTCTTGTTTCTAGGGAAAGGCATTGAGTGCAGATTCAAAAAGACTGTCAAAGAGACACAAACTTCAAGGCTAACTTCAGTGCAAAAGGGATGAAGGCAGGGCTGTTAGCTTTTTCTGACATTCATTGGAGAGGAGAGGAGGTAGACTCTAATTATTTTAAGTATAAAGAGCTACACCACAACAGAGGCAGCAGAAGAATCCCCATGTAAATTTGCTGCTATCTAAATAGGATGTTGTGGTTAGAGGTTATGACTAAAAGATTATGAACACTCAGTGCTTACTTACCTCCATTGCGACAGGCAGGGAAAGTCTGGCAGGGAAGAGGCAGACCAACTCTGGGCAGGGCTCTGAAACCTGGGCTGCTATCCACACCAGCCAAGGACTCACTGTGACCAAGTGCCCTGCTGGTGGCACCGCTGAAGTGAACTGGGATGCCTGAGTGGCCTCCTCGAGACCCCATGCAGAAGTCCTCCTTATCCATCCTTAATAGGGCATCAGCACTGCCATTCCACGCACGGCCTTCGTCCTCTGAGATAGGGATCAGGAAACAGAATGAATACTTCAAAGAGTAGAATATACCATTCGTTTAACAGCCTCATTTATTTCGCTACATGATCTGTATTCAAGATGACCTCTGACTTACTCTCTGTCTCTCTGCTCCCATGGCTGAAGGACAATTTCCTCTGCATGGGCCAGTAAGATCCCTCATCTGCAGCTAAACTGGCACTGCTGTCCCAGGGCATGAACCCAACTTTTGATTGGAGGGACGAAGACCCTCCGTTGCTTTTGAATGCACCATCACCTACACCAGTAAGACTTGAGGGCTGTTGCAGAGACGGCGTCTGAGAGCTTCCTCTCAGGCTCTCGTAAGCCGGCGGCCTCCGGAAGCCACCGGAGGGGTAGGTCCACAGCAGGGGGCTGTCCGAGGAGGGAGGCTTGTATGCTGGCAGGCTGTGAGGAGTGTGAGAGCGAAGATGGGGGCGAGAATGAGGACGCTGGGATGAAGATAATGGCGTAGGGGTTGAGCTGGTGTTGCTTTGAGATGTGGAGGGAGCGTGATCCATCTGTAAGGAGTATGGCCCTCCATCCCTATCCCTGTCTCTGTCCCTGTCCCTGTCTTTATCCCTATCTCTGTCCCTGTCTTTGTCCTTGTCTCTTTCCCTGTCCCTGTCCCTTTCTCTACCCCTATCCCTTTCTCTGTCCCTGTCCCTATCCTTGTCTCTGTCCCTGTCCCTGTCCTTGTCCCTGTCCCTATCTCTATCCCTGTCCCTGTCCCTGTCCCTATCCCTGTCTCTATCCCTGTCCCTATCCCTATCCTTATCCCTCTCTCCTTTATCCGACTTCAACAAGAAGCTAACAGACTTGCCTTCCTTGCCTGTACTTGAGGTTTGGGTCTGGACCGTGGCCTGGTTTTGAGAACTACCCTTGATTGGAGCAGGGGAGTCTCCTCTCTCTGGCTTGCGATAGTGATGGTAGTGTGAGGGACGATGGTGTGGGTGGTGGTGGTGATGGGAGAAAGGGGAGGTGGATTTGGAGGAGGGAGGCAGTGGCGTGGAGTGGCTTCTGGCTCTTAGTCCGGGGGCAGGGCCTAACTGAGCCTCTCTGCTGTGTTTGTCCTGCTGGGATGTACTTCCTCCTGATGACTCCTTGGAGCTCGACAGTGACGAGGGAACATTCAAAGTAGTTGAGGAGGAGGTGCTGGCTTGAGTAGTGACGCTGGATGTTTGAGTTCCCATTTTAGCAGAAGTAGACTTGTTTTGCACCCCGACCCCACTGGAGGCTGCTGCTGGCTGAGGGAAGGCAAGCAGTGGGGGCCGGTGTTGTAGAAGATTGGGAAACGGGGCTGGGATCTTCGTGTTGGACTCTGTCTCAGACTTACTTCCTTGCAGCA
The DNA here is from genome assembly GCF_013103735.1 of Etheostoma cragini. Classification (NCBI taxonomy): domain Eukaryota; kingdom Metazoa; phylum Chordata; class Actinopteri; order Perciformes; family Percidae; genus Etheostoma; species Etheostoma cragini. The sequence continues at coordinate 10,742,760 of NC_048419.1, read as the reverse complement.
GGTAGGGAGTAGGCGCTCGTGGAGTGTGTGGACTGGTAGAGAGGACCTGGGGTACAGGGGTGGAGGATGCAGAGGAAGGCAGAGGAGACGAATGGGAGATTGACACAGTAGCTTTTGGTTTGGAGTAAGAAGGAGAGGAAGAGGAGGGGCGTGGCAGAGAGGAGGAGCTGCTGGAGGAGGACGGGGTGACATGGAAGTGTTTAGAGGTTTTCAGTTTCTCATGTTTGGAAAGGGGGTGTCTCTGGGACTCTCTGTCCTCTTGCAGCGGGTATTTCATCTCCTCATAGATGGCCTCACTCTGGTCTGAGTCAGAGTCAGGCGTGGTGGCCACAGGGGTGACGGGGTGGGGGGTGGCCGTTTGGCTGTCTCTGGTGAACACTTGGCCCACCATCTCTATATAGACCGGCTCGTCCTCCCCGTCTCCTGTCTGAATCTGAGAGTCTGCTGCCTGGAAAGGCAAGGATGTGGCAGAAGGAGGCACACGTGGAGGAAGAGGTTCAAAGGAAAGCTGCGTGCTGGGACTCCTCTTGGGCTTTAAAGGAGGTTCCTTCTTTCCTCCAATCTCTCCAGAGTCAGACTTCTTCATGGCTGTATGAGAAAAGAAAAAAATGCATGTCAAGAAAAAAAAAGATAATGTTTTTCTGTAGAACATTTATCTGAGAACACATTTCTTACCATTTTTCTTCTCTGAGTGTTTGGCCTGTGAGTGGGAGGATGCAAGAGGTGGCGGCATATCAATAAGTCCTCTGCTGTCACTGGATGAGGAGCTGAGGCGCGTGCTGGGGTGACGTTTGGGTTTGGCTGGCGGGCAACGGCCACCATGTTGGGATTGGGTGTCAGAGTAATCTCCGTTCTCCAGACTTGTATCTCCGGCACCTACAGCATGACAGGACTGCGAGCGCGGCGCCATGGCTGAGGCACAAGAGTGAGGGGACAGGTCCTGGGAGGCCGGCATGGTCATGAAACCCATCCGGAAGTGCCGGCGGAAAGAAGCCAAGTCTCTGACTTTGCCAACAGTGGCTGAGGGGTCATTTTGGTTGGAGCTGCAGTTTGGAAATAGGGTTGGAAAGGTGTGGATAGAAATCACAGTTATTTGCAAAAAACATTCATGTACTAGCCTTTATATTGACCTCACTCTCTCTTTGGTCTTTACACATCACCTTTGCATTTAAGAAATGCCTGCAGGGCTTTCACTGCTAAAAAGGGAAAGCCCTGGAGGCTCCTCCATCTTTCGCATTCACATATCTTTCCATCTGAATTCTTCCTCATCTGCTTCATCCTCAAACACCTTCAATTAGGAAATAAAAACAAAGTACTCGTAGTGTACAGTACGCTGCTGGAATTCCCTTATTCTTCATATCTTTATATCCTCAGACCATCTGCAGTCTGCTCTCGTGATCAACAAATACATGTAATCTGTTTCCATGGGAACAGTTGTGATTTTCATGTATTTGATAGTTTGCCTTTGAAATCATCAATGATACGAGCGCCCGCAACAACAAAGAAAAGAAAAATCAGACACAATATTGCAGCGTTTTACTGAACAATAGGTGGGATTTCTTTCCTTCTTTTGCAAATTGTGAAATACTTTCCTTATGTGTCAAATGTATTATATAGCGTTTATTCCATTTAACACTCACATGCTTATTATTATTATGTCTAAAGCCCCATGGTCTTGTTTTCAGTTTACAAGCACAGTTCAGCATCAGTGTCAGTGTATCAAGCTGTTGACATAAAACTGTGAGCTTTGATTCCCTGCTAAGTTCGCCAAAGGGTTACAAAATGGCTTCTGATAACCGTCTGCTTGCTTCTCTGCTTTAGAGATGGGTGCTGCAATGGTATGGTGTCTCCAGGGGTGTCACGCTGCGTCACCCCACACCAACACAAAATAATTCCCTGGCCTTTAAGCTAACTTTGATCAAACAAGGTTGAAATTCTTCCCCCCCCCTGTACAACAGACTTTTCATTAACAAGGCTAGTGTGAATTTACTACACTTGCGCAAAATGTCAGAGGAGAGGGGGAAAAGCATTCACATCCGTTTTGGAAATACCATCACAAGAAGTATAAAGATATTAGACTGCAGCAATGCGGGTAGAAATTGCAGCTTCATCAGGCTGATTCTTATTCCATGTTTGTGTTGATCCTATCTCAGCCACAGGGAGCACATCTGGACATCCACATCTGTGTCTACACGTTTGAGGCTGCAAGTAATTGTGTTTCTGAGTGTGTAATTAAACAACTCAAATGCCAGATTATTCTGTGTGTAAGTGATTCATTATTGTACATTATGGCGACACATGACTGGGTCACGCATCGGATCAGTTGTGATGCCTGTGAGGCAGTGAAGCACAGGAGAAGACAATTGGAGCTTACAATTTGCAGTCAACATTGCAAGTAGAAGAAGCCAAACGCAGACATGACAGAACACCGCGGCTCCTATTTTCTCCCTCGTCAAATCACAGTGTGAGGCAGTGTGTGCCGGAATATTGTGTTTATGGTGTAGCAATAAAGTGCCTTTGCATCGGTAAAAGTAAGTTTGTACCCATAAATGCCTGTGGAGATGTACTTGTGACTCCTCACAATCAACATAAATACCACAGGGCCAAAATTAGCCCAGAGAAGAGGCTAAGCAGCTCCTACTGTTTTTTCTTTCGTACTTCTTCGAGCAGAAGAAGCTTTCCTCAAACCGAGTTTAAAGTCTCAGCCGGGGACGGCCTCAAGCTCACCCAGTAAGAGCGTCTGTCCCATGCTGGCTGAGTCCTGCAGTGGCCAGGGTTCGAATCCGACCTGCTGCCCATTGCTGTGTGTCATCCCCCATCTCTCTCTCCCTCTTTCATGTCTACCCACTGTCAATAAAAGGGAAAAGTCCCAAAAAGGAATCTTAAAAAAAAAAAAAAAAGACTGTTCAGAATGTATTTGGACTCTCATCTCTCAATTTGCATCCTTTTTTCTTTTTGCCCCTAATCGATAGTAACTGGCACTTGAAGCAGCAGTTTGGCATTTTGGGAAATACGTTTGTTTGCTCCCTTGTCGACAGTTAGAGAAGAGATGAGAAGATTGACACCGCTCTTGTGTCTGTTTAATATGAAACTAGAGCCGGTAGCCAGTTAGCTTAGCTTAGCATTAAGATTTAAAATAAGGGGAAACTGTTGGCCTGCCGCTACGAGCACCTGTTAAAGGCTCACTAATTGGGGAGAGAGGGGGTTATTACGGGACTAGTAAGGGATCAGGGTGTAGTAACTCGCTCTAGCTGCTTGTGGTTGCCTGGCAACCTAGTGATGATGACAATATTCCAGGAAGTTACAGCTCCTGGCCAAGAAGTAGTCCTGCAAATAGCACATATTCAGAGTGAAAAATCTTCCTTTTCCCCCAAATATTGAACCGTGACTTTAATTCTTTTCTACAGTAAGAACAGGTTTTTTGTTAGCTCTGGTGCACTGTTTAAAAGAAATCTGTTCTAGAGAACGAGTTGAACCTTGATATTTCAGGATAGTATAGTAGGTGTTGCTATAACTATTGATCTGATTGCTTTTTTAATCCTAAACAGAGCTTAATTAGAAAAGACTAATCAATCGGAAATATTTCAAGAAAGTTTTTTCCCTCCTGTGTTGCTTTCCCCCCCCTTTTGTCTTGCTTTATACAAAGCCAAATTGAGAATTTTTCTGTCTGCATATATTTAAAGTATCTCCAAATCATTTCTAACAAATATTACAGCTCACCCAAGAAGAAAAAAGGCAAACGCTGCTCCTCTGTTGCCTTTAGAACAACGCCTTTGTTAGATTTATCTTTAGACGGACTCCTGATTACCTCGTCTTCCAGTGCGAGATATTCCCAAAAGCTTTTAAGACGGTGGTGATAAAGCTCCTGCTGAAGAAATCCAGTTTAGATCATTCTGCCCCTAGCAGCTACCGTCCTATTTCTAATTTACCTTTATGGGGCAAAGTTTAAGAGTGGTTTAAACAGCTGAATGAGATTATCTGTATTAAAAAGAAAAAAAATAGAAAAAGGTCATCTTCGAGAACATCCAGTGTGGTTTGAGGACAAATCAGAGCAGTTACGCTGTGTCTTGTTGAAGTTTATGATGGTTTGAGGTTGAACAGCTGACATTGAGTGTGTAGCTGTCCTCATTCTGTTGGAACTTACTGACATATTTGACACAATACTCTCCACTTTAATTGATTGCCTTAAGTTATGGGTTGTCTCTAGCGTGGTTTTAAGCTGATCTGGTTTTTCTTCTGTCACCGGGAGAAAATTACATAAAAAGTGGAACTGCCTGGTGGTTTGACTCAAAGCAATAAAGCACAAGATATGTATATTGATTATTCTAACAGTGTTATTGTAGTATTGTTTGCCTGCCTGTGACACACACAGGTGCCACAATAGGCCCCTGAAGCGACCAAACTAAAATAAGATTTTCATTTATCTGTATTATCACTGCATGTCCACAATGAACAACCACACAGATAACTTCTTGGAGCTTCTGCAACAAGAAAATACTTGATTTTGTAAGCCTGAAACGCAAGTCATGTTAGACATTGACTTTCAAGTTTTGTATTTACATGACAAAGACTCTTTTTCTCTGTTTCAGAAACAGAGGACACATTGAGGAATATAGTCACATTTAGTTGCCATGACAGCTGCAACAAATTGTATTTATAACAAACTGAATGAGCTCAAATCATTCAGAACATGTTTTAAAAAGGCCTAAAAGTGCTTTAAATCATGTGGTTAAGATCAAAGGTTTGGGTAACAAATCTCTTCAGTGTGTTTGATGTCTCTATAAAAAGGGACGCAACAGGAATGTAAATCTTGGACTTAATCCCTCTATATCTCACTATATAGCACACACACACACACACACACACACACACACACACTGTGTATATATATATTATAAATACATACACAGTACATATATACTGTGTACACGCACACACACACACACACACACACGTAAGATCAACTCCATTGTTCCCCCAATGTATCATTCTACTATAAATCCCTTTCATATTTTACACATATTATTTAAAAATCTTTTATTTATCCCTCTTTGTCTAACTGAATATCAGTTACAGAATTGCGTTAAAGGGATTTGCAGGGCTTTTTTAGTCCTTCATATATCTGCATACACACTGGAGATGGCAGGCGACACCCTTGCTAGTCCATTCACACTAGTCTTTTCTGTGCAGGAACTACTAAAAGAGGTTTTCTTCCACCAGTTGTCACCACTGGGAATAGTCTGACTGTATCAGCACCATAAGAAACAGTCTCTATTTTTAAAAGTCATATTGTAATTCACTTCTTTACTATTTAGTATCTCCATAGCTGTCTCTGCTCTAGAAATGTGATTTCTCTCCTGAGGGCCTTGATGTCTCAATACTTTTTGAAGGGCACCCTCCTCCACCCCTCCTGCCTCTAGTCCATTTGGTTTCCATGCTATCCTCCCTGTGTGGTTTCATCCCCTGACCCTGCACTGTTCGCAATCATCACTGGTTGTGTCCTGCTTCTCACCTCCGCTGCTCTGGCAAAGCTCAGCTCTGCTTTCATCACTCATCATGTCCCGCTGTCCCACTTGCTGCCCTACACCTCCACTGGCTAGATGCTGCCATGACATTGATCTCTGCTACCAACAACAGGGCCTCCAATTACCGCTGTGAGTCAGAAAGCCCTGGTCGAGGCTTCTAAACAAACTGAGACGCTGTCATTGATGTTCTCCCTCTCCTCTGCGAATTTCGTGAATTATTAGGTGACTCGCATTTGAACAGCAGCCTACATCTCTCTCTGTCCCCAAAACAAAACGCTCAGATACACAAGAACACTCACTCACGGGAAGCACACACTTCCTCTCATGACCAAACTGTGATCTTGTTGACACCTGTTTTGTCCACCTTTATAGAGTGCTTAAATTACTTCTAATATAACTAAATTTATCTGTTTTAATGCTTGTCTGTCAGCATGTCTGTGTAAAATGCAGTTGGAATGGATTAGATTTAATTAGACCTGAAAATCATATTAAATGTTTATCACATTATTAGGATTATCATAACCATCATCATTATTATTATTGACAAGTCCAGCATTTAGTCTGTGTTGTGATTTATTATGATTACTTTTCACTTCTGCTGGAAGACATCCAAAGCTGGACCTGATGCATCAGCAGTTAACTGTGATGTAATGGGGGGAGAAATTAGACACACACACACACACACACACACACACACACACACACACATACACAGACAGACAGACAGACACACACCTTGTTTAACAAAAACACCTCAATCCTACTGAAACAGGGCTGGAAGATCCTAGAGGGAAAAGTATTCAGATTCTACCAATACAACAATCTCCAAGTGTGTGTTAGTAAATGTACAAAAGTATTATTAGCAAAATGTACCTAAAGTATAAAAAATGCTCATCTGCCCAAAAAATGTTATATTATCATATAGGACATTATAAAGTTGTTAGTATGAATGCATCAATGCGTAAGTAGCATTGTACTGTTGTAGCTTGTCGAGGTTGGGTTGTTGTGCGGTATTTAGTCCGGTGATTCCCAACCTGTGGGTCGGGCCACCTCCAAAGGGTCACAAGATAAATTTGAGGGGTTGAGACATGATTAATGAGGTAAAAACAAAGTTCTTCTTATTAAAAACACTGCTTTTTAACCTTTAAAGCTTTTTGTGACAAATTAGATAATTTGACTTCTGAAGGCCTCAAGCTCAAACTAGCTGAAAGATTAGAGGGTAAATCTTTATTTGGTAAAACTGCTTACAACTCTAAGGCATCTGAAACATGACAGGGAAACACAGGAGGATCACAGGGAACCACTGGTTTAGTCCTAAATGTGGTGTATTTTAGCAGTATAGCTGCCAAATAAATGTAGTGGAACAAAATACATAAATAAAACATTGTCCTCTAAAGTTTAGAGGAATAGAAGGAAAAATAAGCATAAACTGGAAATAATTAAGTACAGTACAAGTTCTTCAAAAACTGTACTTAGGTACAGTTCTGAGTAAATGTACTAACTTTCCACCACTGCTGGCAGGCTGAGCTTCTAGCCTCAATTACTCTTCAATATTTCATAAAAAGTCAAAACAGGAAAGGCTTTCTAATTCACTCCTTTGTCAGAAAACTTTACATATCATTGTGGTGGTGCATGAAATGCACTTTTTGCCAACCTTTACATTGTCTGTCACATTCATTGACATAATAACCAACTTTTCTTGGTTCATAGAAAAACAAAAAAAAGTTAAAAGGAGTAAATGAGCCACCTTTATGTGAAACATTGTTTTAAAGGAAGGCCAATGGTCTCTCTAAAGCTTAAAATGTGAGAACCTCTGATGAAAGTACTGTATGTAAATACAAAATGATTACAAATGTATTGAGACAAATTAAGCAACAACTTTAATTTTATTTTTCGTCGGTTTTGGCCCCCTTTGGCCCCTGACATTTATCTGATCCACACAACATATTAGGTTCATTATGAAGTTCTGCCATGCAAATTTGTCCAAGATTTTTCAGGCAAACCCATGTGACTACATGAACTTTGCATGGAATTAAGATTTTGAAATTAAACTCATTCAAGAAGGCTTAGAGGTTTATGTTCCCACTGAACGGAACCCTAATGTAATCCCATATATGCAAAGCTGCTGGGAGCTAATCCTCTCACCTCTTTTTACTTCCCTCTTGGTCCCTCTGCCTCCAGTCCAAACGGCTCTTACGATACAGCAGGTTCATGTCGCTGCGGGGTCGCTCCTCCTCGCAGCCTATCACAGCGCAGTGTAGCCGCTTGCTTCGCCTCTCTATGTCACGCAGGAAATGCTCGACTGCCACATCCTGGGCAGAGCCAGAGCTCATGGTATAGAAAAAGTCTCTGGAGATGGGGACGTATGTCGCAGGAAGCCTCCTCCAACTCACCTAAACAAGAGGAAACAAGGGCAATGTTTAAGCTCATAAATCATTAAAAAAAAATGTTTAACATCTCCCCTGGCCTACTTGCAAGCTGACAAGATTGACAGGGATTACTTTTGAGATGTGGCAACGCACAATGAAACCCAAATAATCAAACCCCAATTATAGGCAGAACTTCGGGGGAGTCATAGCTTATCATGCTCACTGTGTCATTACGAACAATCCTGCCCATTACTCTAACTGGCAGCTTTCAAAGCAGAGACACAGTGATGCATGATGATTGAGGATGCAGTTTTGTTTACCCCAACCTCAAGTGTATCACATGAAAACTATTTATACTTTCATTATCCAGTTATGAATATTTGAGTAAGCATGGTAACTCAGCTGCAGAGCTCTGGCTGCAGGCCTTGGGATGGCCTAGCTAAGCCAGTCTGCTAGCTAGACAGTAATGTGGTTTGTCATATGTAGCGCATGCACAGCTTCCTACTCACGCTCACCCCATGAGAAGTCAGGCTTGTTGTGGGGCAGATATCGGAGTGCCCAACAGTGTTTTCACATTGGACAACGTGAGGGTGCAACGCAATTGGCTAAGAAAAGCACAGCTGTCAGCTGATGCATGTTTCCAGTGTTTTTCCATCATAAATAGTGTTTTTAGTGGGGGACAACGGAGCATTGTTATTGGTGCTTCTGGCACCAGTTTGCTTTGAGTTGCAGCAGTGCTGGTGCAAAAAACTGAACTAGTCACTGAGATGCATTGAGGTTCATTGTTGGTTAATAGTTTGAATGGCTCATATTGCCAGGTATTGCATGTCAATCGAGTTAAATGATACTTTTGCTTTTAAACACTTTGACCAAAAAAGATGCAAGCAGCAGAAAATATACATGACATTTGCGCAAACCAGCTGTGTAATAGTTCTTCTTATTCTGGATATATACAGTATAATACCACTTAAACCACAACTGCACAACGTCCTTACTAAAATATCTAAACTATCCCTCACAACGCACAGTGGGAAAATCAGACACTGTCACCTGGTCCAGGCAGCATGTAGAGCTGTGTAACTATGTGTGATCCTTCTGCCCAGTGTGTCATCCAGTGTGTCAGCAAGGCTACTGCTATTCTTGTATCCCACAGCCCTCACCAAAACCATGGCCGCTGTTGTGCTGCCATGCTTGCTGACTCAATATTAATTAGGTTAGGGAGCTGCAACTGTAGGTTGCGCTACTGCTAACTGAAGCTTTGATATGGGTTTCAAGGATCTGGCAGCTGAGCGGGCAGCCCTTCAGTTGCCGCATTGCATGCTGTGGGTTGGTGTGCCATTAGCCGAGCTAAAAGAACCAGGAGAGCCTCATCTTACACCTGCAGGTAGGTTTGTCTGATCAAACTGGGCTGCAAACATCGTTTATACATAAGCCATGTAGGTTGGCTGGGATCAAATTAGGATCAACTTTAAATCCCAAGTAAATTCAGAGCATTTAGCAAGTTGTTTCAGGAGCATCTGTAAGTTCACGAGTCACTTGATTTCCTCTCATTCGAACCAGAAGGCAGATGGAGCCACGATTCCTTTAGCTGGATCTGTATGCAACGCTGCAGACTACTCATACATGCACATAAGCAAACAGATCACATGCACACTCTAATTCCCCATACATGCTAAACACACACGTACACACATCATGTGAATCAGTAAATGCAAATGGTAAGCCGGTGATTTGAGTGGGCTACTGATGACACACAATTTAGATTGTCAAAAAATTTGGAAAAGCAAAAGATTTGGAGTCTTTGGGGGTTTAAAATAACAACCTTTAAGTGAATCATTATGCAGTATAAGATTTTCCTTTTTTTTCTTTTATTAATATTTTCTGTCTAAAATCTTTTTGTCTTTTACTGCCACTGAATTAGACACTTCTGGAACGCTTTGTGCTGCAGCCCTCTGCCCTCCAGCCTCCACCTCAGCAAGTGGCCCTGTAGTGTTGCTGCACCTCACTGTGAGTAAGGCAGTACCACTGCAGAGTGGAGCGACACATCACAGCCATGGCCTTGACATTGGGGCAATATTTCCACAAAGCTTTTTTTTAAATACACATCTAATTACTTTGGGCTATTTTATCCCTTTCTGTTTTGCAGAAATCCACAAAATGTGATTTGAAACAAGATTACAAATACCAACCTGCCTTCATTTTTTGATTACAGAAAAAGCATTCATAAAATATATTTGCCTTTGCAAAGCTGCTTGACTAGAAGCATTGATTAGAAAAGGGAATATAGTACAGAATGTCTTGTTCAGTAGACATCATCTTGCTTCGTCTGCACACTCAGTCTTAGGATGCTTGGCTTTGCACACCTTCGTGGCTGAATTATAAAAGCAAATTAGCACAAAGAAACTTTGTAATTTAGTGTGTGACAGTAAGTAAGGGAGACATCGGTAGGATTTTGTACGTCCACAGATGATTAAGTCTCATTTTGTCAATGATGTGGGATCTGTATTTTTTTTTTTTAACAAGTTACTGTCGCCTAGATGTGCTTGATTTCATTCGTTTCTCCCTATTACCACAGATACTTCTGCCCAGCCCTGTACAGTATCATAACTTAACCTCACGGCCACACGGTACACCACAGGCACCGCACTTCAGCCAGATACATTGCTGCAGTTCAGCCGGAGAAACAAAAAAGGGAGAGGAGAGGAGGAGGAGGAGAGAGGCAGAGAGGATGCAGGAGTGAAACGTTCAGGAGAAGAATGAGCAGCAAGAGAGGAGGAGAGATCGAGGCAGCGGGAGACAGAGATGGGAGGGGGCGCGGTAAAAAATGGGGGAAGCCAATAAATAGAGAGTCACTAAGGGATCAACCGAGCTAAAGATAAATATGATTAGGCGGAAAATGTAAAATTGGAGACAGGCTGATGGAAGGGAAGATTGAGGACGGGAACGTGAGTGTGGAGGGAATAAGCAAATGGAGGCGAGGAAGAGAGGATAGCCAAACAGTGAAAGGCAGCCAGACTACAAGAATGGGGGAGGGAGGTGAAATCAAGCCACTCACACTAGTCGCTGTGTGTGGTCTCCTAGCAACACTGTCAGCCACGCATCTCTTTCTTAACCACTGAATATGCAACAAAAAAGGACGTCAGCCTTGTCATATGTGATGATCCCCGGGTCAAACTTCACTGCAGTTACATTTGTACCTGATGCCCCACCAACAATATCTCTCAAGTATCTTAATTGGAGACGGCATCTGTCTCCAATAGCAACCATACAACCTTGCTGCTGAATCGATGACAAACTGAGCTACACACACACTCTAGACATGGCAAAGGCTGTTCCTTACACATAAGTAATCCATCCAAAAATTGTCTAAGATATTTAAAGGAATAACATGACGATTTTATTAGAAATGCTTTCAAGGTTGATTTGAAATATTTTGTCAGTTAAATCCCTCTTGTCACATCAGCTGCAAGTGCGCCAATATTAAGCATGAAAAATCAGGTATATATGTTCGCAGCATAGTAACATTTTATCACCTGTCACAGCAGGAAAGAGAGCCTAGAAGTGAGATGGATTAGATTGATGTGAGCTTGGAGAATAAAATACTAAGACTGGAATAAATAAAACAAGAGCTCCATGAAATCCCACCTAGCTGTGATCACTGATCTATGAACAAATGCTCACATGTTAATCTTGTCAAACACCAACATCCACATGCTTGATGGTCTAAATAAAAGCATGGGACGCCTAATGAGTACATAATTGAGTGGGTAAAACGTTCCCAACCACTTGTTTATAATCTTTATTTTCCTTTATCGAAACATTCATATAGGGCACAGGCTTGTGTAACGTGACAAAGTGTGTCATTTAATCTCCACGGTTGACAAAACAAAACCTGCTTTCAGAAAATAAATATTGACCAGTGCTAGGAACTAAAGCTATGCAGAGGATCCATTTCCTTCCTTCTCATGAACATCTGGTTGGTTTCTACTTTTTTACGTTCAATTAATGCAGAACTTATCAGTTTCAAACTGGTTGGTGACTGGGATTTTGGGTCATGATAGCATGGTCAAGCCAATGATATCTGTCTATTGATTGCAATTATTAATTAGGGCATAATGAATAAGTGTAAAAGCTGCCTAGTAATAGAGTGAAACTGTAAAGAAATGTTTACAAACGATTTACAGTACCAGTCAAACGTTTGGACGTGCTTTCCAAGACAGAGCAAGTCTGTTTCCAGTCTTTGTGCTAAGCTAAGCTAAGCTAAGCTAACAGAGTGCTGGCTTTCCATTTGCCGCACATATAAGTGATATCAGTCTCCTCCTCTAACTTTCTAAATGATTTAAAAAAAGCATATTTTACCCTTTCTGAGAAAGTTTTAAAGACTAGCTCGTATTCCCAAAGTTAACTTTATTCTGATAAAGTCATGATGGCAAAATATTAACGGCCAGATAACAGAAGCTCAACATGCAATGAGAGATAGTGTCCTTAACATTTGATCAGTCAGAGCATTTATGCAATATCACACCAATAAGCATTAACAGTTAGCAGAAGGTGTTCTGAATTGGACAGGATATCCCTTAACACATCAAGGACACACTGACACACTGAACCTTTCATAGCATCACCACCAGCAGAGAGATGGTGTAGAGTCCACCTATTGCTAGTGATAGCAAGATGTCTTGATCCAGGTAGCAGCCTACAGCTTTTTAAGGACGCATTAAATGCTCCTTTAAAAATTTGAAAAATTAAGTTAGGCGTGACATAACCAATCACCCTATTTCATTGTCTGAATCACCACTTTAATTTCTCCAAATACTGGGTTTGATGTAAATGTCTGTTTTGGGGTCTAAAGGACTGCCTGTCCATCTGGAGTGCTGAGTTTGGCCGTATGAAAGATGATCATTTACCTCAATTTAATAACATTCCTTTGGAACATGTAATTCCACCCAAAAAGAAGGTAAACGGCTTGAAAGTGGTTCCTGTCAGACACACAGGATGTTGCAATCCTCTGACAGCGGTACTGCACACGCACACTTAAGAGACACTGGAAAGCCTGGGCTCTGCCAGGTCGACCTGCAGGCCAGAAAACCTTTCAAGCAACATGCTCTGCTGGCTTTTACACACTAGTTATGACAAAAACAAAATCAGTCCAGCTCGCCCCAACAACAAAACAGTGACCTAAGGTAAAAAAAAACTCCTTGAAAATCCAGAAACCAGAAAGATGCCTCTGGTAGTGTGACCAGACTTCTGTCTGTAACTGTTACTATGGGAGTCCAACGGAGCGCTTGTCTCTTGTTGTCTTAAATATAGCCTGCTCTGGGTCGCTCTTTCAATCTCGCAAAAAAGGTTCATATACTAGATATTCTGACATGCTTAGCAGGCACAGATGCATTTTGTTAATTTAAAATATGGAGAGAGAAGAAAATCTTGGTGCAGTTCTTTTAGCACATTTATTGTAATTAATGTGTATTTTAAAGTGTTTCTGGTAAGAAAAAAAAATGAGATTATTCAAATAATTCCCTCACTGTGCATCACTAAACTCCACTTCTCTTTCTTTCTTCATGTACTGCTGTTGTGTGCTGAACGCTCTACAATATTGCATTGTGCAGTAAAACGCCTGTGGCTGATGAGAATGGACAGGAGGAGGAGGAGGAGGAGGAGAAAGAGGAGGAGGAAGATGTAGAGGCTGATGCATCACTCAAGGCCAGGGATGAAAGGAACATAAGAGGCATAGACGTTTTTCGCACAGTTTTTCTCTTAACCTCTTTCTGGTGTTTTGCACATAAAAATGAGTACGTATTTTTAGTATTTTATAAGAATGGTCACGTGGAATAAATCATGTTGCATCATTCATTTGGGGTCAAAAACCCAAATACCCTTACTTAAATATAGATGCTCAACACTTTGCACTCTTTGGATTCTCCGCCTCAGTCTTGTACAACCTGAGTGACCACTAAATCTTTCATGGACTGCAACCAAAAATACCCTACAGAAAAAAGAAGAAAAAAAAAGCTTTCACTGTTCCCCTTGCCCTGTGCTACCACCAGGACACAGCCTTGAGTCACAAAAAAGCAGAGATGCTTAGTGTTGGTCTCAACTATGCCCCTTTCCTGTCAACAAATTAATCTAGTATTGTTACCGTGTGATTGCATAAGTAAACATCTCTACAATGTGTTCATCGTTAATAGTTAAAAATGTGTAGGGATGCAGTTACAGAGTGTAACATGCTATAGAAACTCCCCACTCATCATTAGCTCCCCGGTCAAAAAGAGACGGCCAGTGTATGACCCCTGATCCCCATTTCCCACCTGAGTGTGCCCTTGCCTTCATCATCTTCTGCTAGAATCCGCAGTAACCAAGGTGGCCCAAATGCACTTAGCATACATGAACACCTACAGAGCCACATGCCCTTAGACTACACTGGTCACGTTTTCATTTAGTCCATGTTGTTTACTTTTACTGATTCACATATAAAAGGGTTCAAAACATCACATAAAAAATAAAGAAAGGAAACGAAAATTTAGCAATGAAAACAATGCTTAGAATGTGTTCAAAAATGAGCACTGTGTGCAATAGCAAGTCCTCCAAACAATATGACGATAATGATCGTTTTTTCCTACTCTCTAATATGACCCATAGGCGTGCCCCTAGCGGTGCCAGGAAATAAGACCCACAGGAGGGTTTACTGCCCTTCTATCTAAAAATGTAAAGCTCGCAGTTGTAAACACGCCGTTGTGAAATGGTTGCCGCTGGATTACATTAACACACAACATCTTAAAGTTTAGGAAAAAAAAATATCTGTTTTGGGTTAAAATCATGGATATTTGCTACTTACTGCACTTCAAAGTTTAAAAAAACAAAACAACCTGAACAGGACCCAAAGCTGGGTCTCCTGCATGAAGGTCCAGTGATTGTTTGACCCATTGACTACCAACCACACACATAACTTGCCTCGATTTGTGGATTTGCGTCTAATATAACTGATCTAGGATTTACATGGTCTTATCATGGATGTACATTATAATGGGCTCTTATACTTTGTCACCTTACCTCCTGCTTTGCTCCCGTCAGAATTACTACATCCACTAGAGGGCACACTCACTGGAAATGTAAATATGGCTTGTAAATACAATTTAAACAAATAACTTATGCAAGCTTTTTTGGGGGAAGGAGGACAGCCTTCATTACATGTGGCGTGAAGCCCTAGACATTATTAAGGACTGTACAGTGAGTAAACTCTCTTGTCCGTTACATAAAAAAAAAAGAAGAGATCAATCACCTCATATGCAAAGAGAAAGTCTCGGTTTTGTTTTCTCTTTGTGTTATTGGTATGTAAAAACCAGACTGAGGTATAGCGCTGCAGGGAAAAGAGTAGGAACTTTAAAAAAAACTCCATGCTCATCCTTGTGCATGAGGGGAAGAGCTCCACTCTGCAGCTGCACATGCTTCACTGAGCCAGCATCCTTCTCTAAGATCTGACTTATTTTAGATGTGGATTACCCAGCAATATTGCTTGCCTCCCAGTTTTCATTTCAAGTGTTTTTTCTAGGATATTTATTAAATACTGATCAAATGGAAATCCACACTGACAGATATAAGCGAGAGTACACAACATTATTCCACAGTACATGATGTTTCTTATGTCAAATGGGAGTGAGGAATGTCCTGTCTGCTCTAAACAACATGGATGATCAGAGCCAACTCAAACCTGCTTGAACCAATGCTAAAACTACTTTATGATCCAGAACAGCCTGACTTCACTACATGTGCTTACTGTCTGATTCAAATACCATCTTTTGGATTTGATTCACCAATTTAAAAAAAGAAGAAGCTAAAAACATCATAGCCCTCGGCACACAGGCTGTCCCTGCCCCAACAAGACCAACCTCATAAACTATTCAGCAACAATTAAGCAAAGCCCACTTGCCCAAAGCAAAACAGGGATCAACTCAACATCACTGTAAACTAGATGTATGATTTGCCTCCGAGCAGCTTGTAGTGGGCTTGACTCATATCTCAAAAAGAGCTAGTAGATTTTAAATTGCCTCAGAAAGCCTTGTTTGCAGTTGCAATATTTAGTGAGAGGCTAAAGAATGGCAAATGGACATGTAGACTGGTCATTTCTATCTAAAAATAAAAAGTCTAATAAACAACATCAGAATAATAAACCTGCTGGTGCACTTGCTGAGTTGAACCTTCTGATTGAAAGATGGAGCGGCTGCGTTGGTGTGATTAGCAAAGCCAGATTTAGGCCACAAGTGGTTTTCCAACATTCAAATCATCCTACTCCTTGTGCTCAAAATCCCCCGATAAGCGAGTCACAGCGTAGGTTGCGTGCACGCACAACCACCCACCTACCTACACACACCAACACACCCACCCACCCACCCCTCGGTTGTTTAGCCCCAACAGTGTTCACCAAGGTGACAGTAACTCAGAAAAAGAGATATTGTGAAGACACTTTGATGCACTGGAATGAGAAATTGACACCTATATTATCTATATATATATATATATATATATATATATATATATATATATATATATATATATATATATATATATATATATATATACATACATACATACATACATACATACATACATACATACATACATACATACATACATACATACATACATACATACACACACACACACACACACAAAGACATACACACAGAAAATATACATACACAAAAAAAAAAAATCACATCAGACACTTTTTTAAAGAGTTGTTGAAAATCATGTCAGACATGTCCAAGAGTATTTTGAGGGTCTGTACTGCAAGCTGAAAAGCAAGAGAAGTGGTAACAATGTGCAGGCGCGTTGGCCTTACAGGTTTGATTGGCAGGTTTTCAGCTCAGGGTCTCACTTGAGCAAGTCCTATTCCTGTCATTCCCGCTGTTCACTGCACTAAGCGGGATAAAATGAACAGGCACTAAGTGGGGCAAATGGCGGGCAACGGCAGAACGCAGGGTGTCCGATCCAGGCAGTATTTTCTTACATATGGTACTTCCCCAAAAAAGCATATAGAAAAACATCATTGGCTTTAACAAGATGATGAGTGGCTTGTGTAGAGACTTGTTTTGGCCCAAGTGGCTCCCATCTACAAATGGGAGTGTAACACTTGTACAGTCTCACCTCTGCTACATCGGCTGCAACCGTGTAATTGTTTTTGATGCACCAATGTTCGACACGTTGCTCTGAACCGGCATTGTTTATTTGCCAGTGATTGTGTAGAAAAACAATCAGTCAGATCCTTGATTTACCCAGAATTGAAACCTTTTACAGGGTTTATAATTTAAAAAAAAATGCAATTAAAATAATTGGTAAACAGACATAAGCTATATAGAAAAAAAGACTTTAAGATCACCTTCTTTAAAAAAGGGGCTATTTTCACATCACTTGAACAGCGGGCTGGGTTTACCTCCACACGGCTAACACAGTTCTCCAATATGGTAAATACCTACGTTTTTCATGGCCACCTGCACGCATGGCCAGACCAGCTATTAAGACAAAGAATAGAGACGCTCGGATGACAACACGCACAGAGGGAGTGTGAATTTATTCTCTGGTTAGGACACCAGTACTCAACTATAGCTATAGCAAATATGTATTTTCTGCTATATTAAGTTCTGAATATCGAGTACAGACCCTTTAAATCTCAACATGTTTGTATTTGAAGCTCCTTTTGCTGACACCTAGCCAATCTGCTGGACTTCTTTTCAGCACAAATAAAGATTGCTCTGACATTTACAACACATACTTAAGTCATCCCGCATTCAGATTTGCATTTCTAAAGTCAGTGTGTAGACTCGCCTGTTTCACATACGGTTGGTGAACCCTGAGTTTTTGCTGGCAACCATTAACGAATGAATTGCCCCTGTGAGATACTTCTGCAACCATTAAGCCGCCTACAGATGAAAGCGATTTGCTTGGCCGCCGAAAGCAAAGCGCAAGTATTCATCATTGATGGTGGCAAGGAAGCTCGTCACCGTTGAAGCGACAGCTGTTAACTTGGTTGCGCTTTCGAAAGGTCAGCGGCAACTAGGTCAAAGTTGAAATATTTTGAACTTTGAGCGCAGTGCAGAGCAAATTCGCTCTTCCACGTAGCGCAAAGACGTTTGGCTAGGCGGCGACATGTTAGGACAACAACGATGTGGAACATACATTTTCACTGTTTGCAACATACAGCTGCCAGAAAAATAACATGTTACTGCCTCCTAATGATTTAGTTAGTCAAGGTCTTTTGAAGGTCTTTGGTGAATTACTGAGTGTCTTTAATGAGAATATAGACAATAACACATGACTCTAGACCACTTTGGACCATTTATGCATGCTAAAACACGGATAATTGAAAATAGAGCTACAAGGTGGACCACTAGTAACTCCATTTCTTGCCAATTGCTGTTCTCGCATAATGATGCTTAAATGACTATGCTAAGGGCTTCTTGATGGTAAAAAAAAGATGAATGGCACACAAATTCTTGTAAACATATTGCTTTCTGTCCCAAATACTTGCATGGTTATCCATGTGGAAGACATTGCACAGATACATGTAAATAGATAGTGATTAACATGGCTTGGGACTGGGACCTCTGTGCCAACAAGAGAGGAGTAATTGTTGACTCCTGACTTTATTTATTTTGCATGGTACCATGCAGATGGTTATGAAAGGTTTAATGAGAAGGAAACAGAGGGGGAATGAACAAAGATGAGTTGCCTCAAGGAAATCATTACCACACATCATTACTCTTGACTACACACTGCAATGAAGACTTGGGTGCTGCAAGAGGCTTACAGACCAGAAAGAAACCATTTAAAAGGGAGCATTTAATTTGAATTGTCACTGGTTAATTTGGACATGTACTGTACATCCCAGCC
The DNA here is from genome assembly GCF_013103735.1 of Etheostoma cragini. Taxonomy (NCBI): domain Eukaryota; kingdom Metazoa; phylum Chordata; class Actinopteri; order Perciformes; family Percidae; genus Etheostoma; species Etheostoma cragini. Next base: position 10,723,979 of record NC_048419.1, on the reverse strand, counting down.
ATCCTCCGGTCAAACAAGGGGACACATGTATGACCTTATGGAGCACCCAGCGAGCCAACAAACAAAGGGAGCTCGCAAATAAAGCAATAAGAAGCCAGTGTTTATTTGTAGAGCCAGTGGGTGCATGGGATGTCTGTCCATTTCAAATTTCACCATGTTTTTTTTCAGCCCCTGAATCCAGTGCATCACGTTAAAAGAGCGATTAGACAAATAGATTACAATCATTGCTAAAGCACAGCAAGGACTCTGTATGCTGTTATCGGTTTAGAGGAGTTCAGAGTCGTAGAGACAGCTTAAAAAAAAAAAAAAATCTAATGGGATTCAATTTTTCTTTTTGTCTCCCTCTCTTTACTGGACAGCGTATTATTAAAGAGCCAGGAGAGGCAGAAGACAAAGGGGGATGACATCTAACAATGTCCAAGGCAGGGTTTGTACCCAGGACACCACGGGTAAATGGCATGCCCTTTGATCAAGGATCCACCAGAGAGAACCGCTACACCTTTTTATAAAACACTGTGACTGACTCAAGTGCATCAAAAGTTGATTTAATCCACATGAAATTTAGAAGGGTTTAATGTTGATGCAGGATTCAAAAATGAGCATCATTATGATAATATACAATACTAATACAATCCTAAAATGGTAGTTTTGGTAATTTATTTGATTTAACCTATGTTAGTGACGGACAGTTTAAGATTAAAGGGGCACTCCGCATTTGTTCATGGTTTTTTAGTTTGTGAAGACAAGTGTCTGGTGTGAAATGATCTTGATGATGTCACACCGATGTCACCATGGTTATCTTAGCTCGGTCATCATTCATACATTTATAACAGCCTGTGTTTCAACCTTGGAGCTTGAAGTTTACGGTTTCAATTTTGAGCAATATTTATTCCACTTTTGAATGGAATAGATCTATTTAACAAACACATACATCTTATTTGCTAACTCCTTTTCTAATTAGAAGGGTTATATACCGTTTTTTGAATACAAGGAAATTCAATAGCAAGATGAAACATCCCTGAAAGAAGTCTACTGCTTTGTTAATAGATTAACAAGCTTAATTTGAAAAAGAACATCTCATGCCACTCAACCAACACCTCCATAACATATACAATTCCAATGTAGCAGCCAGCTTCTACACACATGAAGAGGAGTAATAATCACTTTACTTAAATTCACCTCATCTTGACAGTTTCCCATCATCTCTGAGTGGACACAGATGTAAACAGACATTAGTATGGAGCTACAGTGATACCAGTGCCGAGACAAAGATGGCAGTCACAACTTTGCAGAGCCCAAAGTGACGTATTCAAATGTCTTGATTTGTCTGACCAAAAGTCCAAAACCCAAACTTACTCAGTTTACTGAGAAGCAGCAAACCCTCCCATTTGAAAAGCTGGAATATGACAATGTGGAGCATTGTTTTATTATTTTTGCTTGAAAAAACAAAACAATTATTCAACTATCAAAATTGTTCAGTTGCTGATTTTTCTTTGTCAATAAAAAAATCCATTAATCAACTAATCCTTTCAGCTCCTCTGAGCTATTCAATCACATTTACTTGATTGTTATTTACTCAGCATGAGCGTAGGGGGAAGTGAAGCACAGTGATGGGAGAGAAAACTATGGCAAGATTCAATTCAAAACCACTAGGGGCAAACTTTCCTCTGAGCTAAACAGTCATCTGTTCTACTCGTAGTAAAAGGGAATTACTTCTCAGACCGAATAACCAGAAATATCTCCATTGGGATGATCACTGAAAACCTGCACACACAGCCAGAAGCACAGTTTCTTAATTCTAACTGATAGCAGTCACTCATGTCGCCCATTTGCTACAGTGGAATCATTTCTCATGCAACCTCCCTCTGACAAAGCTGAGAGAACCAAGATGGTGAAACCACAGATGGAAGAAGCACCTGTTCTCCCCTTAAAGAAACAACAATGCACACTGAAGCCAGCTAAACACGCCTACAACGGTATTGATTTTGAAATATCTGCACGACTGGCCAGAAGTAGCCACATATATTACCTTTACCAACCTATTGACTGCTGCTGCTCAAACTGTAGGTAAACAATCTGTTTAGATGCTCCAAGAAATCCACAGCAAGAAAAGATGACAAAAAAATCCATTTCTGCTCCCCAGACAGGGGTGTTCACTCGACTAGAGAAATGGGCTTAAAATGTCAGCATCTGCCACGTATGTCGCACATCCATCAGTCCCTCTCCTCTCTGGCCCTGTGTGGGCCTTCCCTCGCTCTTTCTGACTCCAGTATATCTGTGTATTTATTCAATCTCCCAAACCTAATACTGAATTGCTCATCCTTTTTGGAAGGAGACATGATGTAGGCCTACACTGCCGGTCAGAGCAACTGAATCATCCACTTTATGGAAAAAAAGCTCAAATGTAGTCAGAATCCTTTCTCCTTTACTGAAAACACTGGTTCCTTTTATTCTTTCCTTGAATACATCATGATTTATTTGCTGCCACATACAGTTGCTGTTTCCTGTTTTAAATCACATTTCTGGACTGAGTTTGGGATCACCAGGCGAGCAAGAGGAGGTTGTGTGAGCCATGGTTTTGTCTCTGCATTTAAGACACACTGCACAGTATGTGTGGCTCACAGCCTGCCCTCAATGACCCCAAACTCACAGCTGCTCCAAACCATCCCCGCTCGCTCCCCTCTTTCAGTACCAAGATGTGCTTGAACCAAACAGCACACGAGTCACATATCAGATCTGGTTTCGCTGTCTCTGTTTGCCTAAGCAGGACTTAAAGTCATAGGAAGATGTTCTGCCATATTCTGCTCCAAGGTCAAGCAAGACTGACTGGTAATTAGTTCCATTTTATATTTCAGTTCAATTTCAGGCAGATAGTGAAGTGTCCAACATGCTGGTGCTTCATCCCCCCCCCCCCCCCCCCCCCCCCAAAAAAATTCATCATCCTGTTTCTACAGTCACATAGGAATGTCTGTTATATTCAGTAGAAGTTGCAGTTTTTATGATAGCTGCACCCAAGCTTTTTAATATCTTACATTTTTTTGTAGCAGTACTAACAGATTCCTTCTTATTTCAAAACTGAAATGAAATAACATTTCCAGCCAAGTCAAGCTTATTCTTCCAAACACAGAAAGAGATATCAAAGCCAGTCAGGTAGCAAATAACTATAACAAACGTTTTCATTTGACATGTATTTAAGCTTGTGGTGGGTTGGTGAAGAAGAATGTTCCCAGTGTGTGTGATGGTGTGTGTGAGTGGCTGTCACGCCCGGAAAAGGGGGGGGGAAAGAAGCAGTGTTGACTAACCTTAATTTCACGTTTATTTCCCAACCCCTCGATCCATGTGGATCGTCTCGTACTGGATTTAAGGTGTGATACTGCGGCACTTTATTGGGTATATCATCTAAAAAAAAACAAAAAAAAAACACATGTGATGATCGAGGCTTTCCTCGTCCAGACGCCTGCCTCTCCCGCACCTCAAAGACGCGCCAACACATCCTCACCTGGCTGCGCACAAGCACACAAGCATCACCAGCGTCTTCACAATCAGAGTATCTACCGCCCATTCCACACGCACCCTGCGACCCTGCTACACTCTCATTATCCGTAAACATGCAGATGTTTCCATCGGCCTTGCAGAACGAGGCTCCTCACACTGACGGGGTGTAGGTATTTGATTATTAACGCCGTGCATGCTCCAGCATCACCAGTCAGCTGAGTGAGGCTTGTTTTTAGTGAAATATTTAGAAGGTCTGTCACGACTGAACTTAAACGCGGGCTGTGGGTTGCATTGCGCGGCGGTGTTGCCATATCTACCCATATTTTTCTGTGTTTTGAGTCAGACTACGGGCCTTATATTCGCCGCCATGGGCTGTGAGGCTTCAAGGTTGAATAATTTGGCTTGCGAACACGCAGCGGCTCACGGTCAACCTTTTTTACGCGTAAAAATGCCATCAGGCCCGTGCATCCTCCGCACTACAGCGTCGTATTCCCTGCTGCTAATTAGGCAGACAGTGCATTTTGACTATGACAGCTGGTTATATGGCTAGGTGATGTAAGCAAATGATGCGGTGACTTATAAAAGGAAAACATGATATTAACGAAGGTGCGATGCCTACCTTAGAAACGGGGTAGCCTAAGGCTGGCGCAGAGGCAGACTGTGCCGATATCCAGTGGCCCAGGCTCGTAAAAATCAGACAACAACAACACCACGCCGGTTGTTGATGACACAGCTGTCTTGGTAGACTGGAGGGGAGGGGGGAAAAAATCCTTTCCCAGATGTGTCAATTGACGTGGGAATGAAAAATCAGTTATTCAGACGCATATTACCGGACTGACGCCTTTTCTTGACGTGTAAGGTCTTCCATTTTTATGATAAACAGCGCGCTGACTGTAGGCTACTACCGAGGCTCGGTGTAGCCTGGCCGGTGTGAGATCTGATTGAAAACCATGGTGCAATTCAATGCGACGTTACAAAAGCTCCCTCTGCAAACACTCAGGTGCAACGCCATCCTTGTAGGCTTCAAACGTGGTTCAGGCGCGACCTCCGCAAAAGAAACATGCTTTCAGTTCGGCCACAGAACAGAAATAAAACGTCCAAACAAAGATGCGCAGATATCAGCGCGCTGTGTTGGTTCAAGCGCTGGGCATCCTCACTGTGTGTTTGCATCCATATTAATATTCATACGTACTTCCTGAGAGCAGACCAGTGGTTGTTTATAGGGGGGGGGGGGGGGAAGCATCCGAGGTCTTTGAGTCCAACTGAGACGAGAGACAGTTATCAGCAGACCCAAATTAAATTTCGCTTCACGATTCATACTAGGATTCAGCAGCAGGCTCATTACATGTCTGGGGGGGTTGATAAAGTAGCGGAGGACTTTTTTTCAACTAATAAAGGACTATATTATTAGAATACACAAAAACAAAGCCGTATGTGGGAATAGTATAGAAGCATTATTGGGATGTCAATGGGAGATAAAACACTTTTTTTTTTTTTTTTAAAGGCTCGCCTTAAACCCAAACCTCAGACATATAAAGTAGACTAAGACGTCATAGGGATATTGGTGTGACTGGATGATTAGTTGTTTAAATTAAAGCCATGGGGGAGAAATAAAATAAGATCTGACTGATCCAGTTTGGGAATCCAGATTCTGTAGAAAAGGAAAACACCGTCTTAATAATGTAATTTGTTTAAATTCTCTTTTAAGGCGTGTGGGACAATGTAACTAAAGCCTAAGCCTACAAATGTGGTGGGTTTTTTTTTTTGGGGGGGGGGGGGTGTCACATGACCAACTAGTCAACACATGGCCTGTGTGAGGCTGACACGCCCCCTAAAGTCTGCGGGAGATGGTATAGTTAAGGACAGCTGAGAGAGTGAAACGCTAACCGAAATTAGTGCTCCCTCTTGAGAAACAGGCCTAATCATGTAGGCTATTATCAAGAAAGACCTTTGGACTCTCACGGCAACAAATAAAGCTGTAGAGCAATGTGCACGGGTCAGAGTATGGCTGTGAGGGTCACCTCAACGAGCAGGCACCTGAAGAAAGTCCACGCTGTCTTCAGACATTTCTGACATTGTCATTTAGAGATGATATTGTCACTTAGAGCGGATCGTTTCAATTCTATGTGAAAGACTGCTCAGATCTTTCACTTAAAGCGGCTACACAATATAGAGATACTTTGTTACAAGGAAAAGTACTGCATTCAAGATTTTCCTTGAGTAAAAGTACAAAAGTATTAGCCTCAAAAATATGCTTAAATAGGCCTACCCCAAAACAATACTCATTATGCAGAAAGAATCATTTTCAGAACAATGTTCAGTATATAATTAATTATACTAATTATTGATGATATGTACATCACTTTAAGGGATCAATGAATCAAAACATCAAATCAAATCCAACATTTGTTTATTTGCAGTACTGTGCAAAAGTCTTAGGCAGGTGTGAAAAAATGCCGTAAAGTAAGAATGCTTTTAAAAATATAAATAATGAGTATATTTTTAATAATTTACAAAATGCAAAGTGAGTGAACAAAAGAAAAATGTAAATCACAGTCAATAACTACCCTTTACCTTCAAACCAGCAGCAATTCTTATAGGTCTGACATAGCAACAAGGCCAAGCAACTCACCATTACAAAAAACAATAGTCGGAGGTATGGCTTTTATGACTTGTGGCCAGACTTCTCCCAACAGCATATGGGAGTACCTGGTCCCACTGGTTTCTGCCAGTTCTGATCTGATGTCACTGCTGGACATCTTCCAATTAAAGCAATTAAAGGAAATAAGCTTGATGTGTTTTTCATCTGCTGCCCTAAGTTTCCTCGGCCGATCACTGCATCTACGATCACAACTTTTTGCAAGTGTACCTATAAGAAGTGATGCAGGTTTGAAGGCGAAGGGTAGTAATTTACTGTGATTTAGATTTTTTGTTTGCTCACTTTGCATTTTATAACTTGATAAAAATAAACAAACGAATGAAAGCATTCTTAGTTTCCAGCATTTACTCACACTTGCCTAAGACATTTGCACAGTACTGTATATATATAGTATTATTAATCTGAATCTGCAAAGTAACTAGTGACTAAATCTGTCAAATAAATTTAGTGGTGTAAGAACAATATTTTCCTCTGAATTGTAGTGGAGTAAAAGTAGAAAGTAGCAGACAATTGAAATATGTAAGTACAAATATGTCAAAATGATGCTCATGTTGACCATTATGTAGTAAGCTGTAGGGGAAAGCACCATTTCCAGTTTGGCCTCTGTAACACTAGCCTCGTTATCAAAGTGTTTCTTTTAATTGTCGTTCTAAAAAAGCTGAAACATCCTCATGGATTTCCCTCTTTAAAATATATATTATTTTTATTTAAATGTACGTATATTCTAAAATAAATCAAAACACACTACTGTACCAGCTAATAACATTTCATTTTAAAGTTCCAGTCTTTTGTTAGCATTCAACAACTACATCTCCCATAAGGCTTTGACTGCACCGCTGTGTAATGAGACTCACATGTGATTAAATGTTGAAGTCCCTGCACAGCCATAGTCCACCTGAGCAGGTGCTCTCACCTGATAAGACCTCTGCTCAGGACTGGGTGGGTGTGTACAACCTGCACTTAATCGGCATCGCCCTCATCCAGCTGTTCATTGTGTTGCACCTGTTGGGGCGGGACAACTTACACTCTTAACATTCTTATTGGTTTACAGAGTTTGATGACATCACATATCTCCCAGCAAAGCTCCACCCAACTTTAAACCGACTGGCGGTCCAATCAGCCGGGGCCATTAAAAACACCTGCGTGAGTGTGCGTCACCTTTAATGAAAATTTACCCTTTTGCAGCCATGACAGAACCAGAGAAGCACAGGTATACATAATATTAATGTAGGCCGTAGGTCGGTACAATACCAAAATTGCAATTCATTCTTAGCTGCCATTTTCTCTCTCTGTTGTTCCTTAAAAGCCTTCCATTGGTTCAGGGTGCAGAGTCCCTTCACTATGAGAAAGGCTTGTATTGGTGAACATCTGCAGGAAGTGTTGAGCTTCACTAACAGTAGCCTGAATTGATTAAAAACATAGTGAGCAAGAGCAATATTTCTGGTTAAAGCTATCCGTGTCAGTTGATGAGATTCATAGAAAAGTCAGTATTTTTTAGCATAGCATCAGAAGAGATAGACACATAATCTTTTTGGCCACTAGAGTGCCCAGCTACAAAGGAGACCCATAACACCAACCTGATCATGCAATTATTAATATTATTATTACTGCATGTCCTCTAGGAGACGCTGTGCAAAAAGTATCCAACTATTAAACTTGCCATGTTTATCTCTGACATTGCTTTCTTGTGTCAAAGTATCGGGGGAGTGGATTCGTTATCAGCAGCTTTAAATGGTCAAAGTGCATCCTGCCCGCTGTGCTTTCCCTCAACTGCTGAACCTGCATCCATTCAAAATAACTTTGATACAAACTCTAATAAGGTAAAGTATTATATTTTATGGCTAGCAGTATGATTTTATAAAATTAGTTTTATGGTGTCTTAAGGAGTTTTGGGCAAAGGTGTTTTGTTTGAGTTTTATTTATGAGCAAATGAAAACGGTTTCGCTAGGTTACGTCTGCCAGCTGATTCATAAATCATATCATTAGGCTGCTGCCTGCATTGCAAGTTTTTAGGCCGATAACTTCCCCTAAAGGAAGATTAAGAGCAAAAGCTGAAGTGTTCATTCCTGATGCAATCCGATGTCTAGTATGAAGGCTCCTATCATAAATGTCATCTCAGATAAGCAACTTGTCATTTCTACTGGCATGCAATATGATTTATATACCATGACCTTTTATTTATATTATATGCCCAGTTTTAAGTGTTGTGATTGCTGAAAATGAATGATATGGCCTCCAGGTTGAAGGAATGACAAAACAAAAAACTCAGTGGAAGAAGTTTTTAGAGGCAGTGAGTACTCTGCAATGGGTACTCAGCTTTCTCTTCTTGGGTAAGATCCACTACATTAACCCTCCTTATATTTATCTATCTCTCTTTATAGCTCTCTCAAAAGAGCATTTTGCTATAGTTATAATTTGCTCACCTGTTAATTCACAAGCTTGTCACTGCACCTTTAATGCACTGTATTCATACTAATTGCCATCTCCTGTAACTCCAACATGTACACTACGATGTCAGGACTGAGCTGTAGTATCCTGATGGTGTCCCTTATGTTTACTTCATTGTGGCCGCTCTCCACTCTGTACTTCATATGGCTCGCGATTGACTGGCAAACACCTGAAAGAGGTAAAGGAAATGAAATCGCTCAAGCATCCACGAAAAATGGAACAATCCAGTGAGCTGTCTCTCAATTTCGCAATCAAGTGTATACAATTTACAAGCGGTAGAGTTTACTTTTTAGTGTATTATACTCCCATGAGACATATCACAACTGGAAATCATTGAATTATGGATGCTGGTAAAGCCGCTTTTGTGAACACCCTTAAATAAAAAAATAAAATTGTATAATTAGTATACACGGTTGTGTATCGCTGTCCCAATTCAATGCTGCACATTCACTCTACACAGACTATATGCTAATCAGTATATTTATTTTGTAGGTTCTCCTATTTACAAAGCATGTAGAGGTCTGTAATTTTTATCATGGGTACACAGACGGAATGTAAAACAAATCCAGAAAATCACATTGTTTTCATAAATGAATTTACATTTCTTTGCAAGACATTCATATTTGATACATCAGAAAAGCAGAACTTAATATTTGGTACAGAAACCTTTTGTTTGTAATTAGAGATCATAGGTTTCCTGTAGTTGTTGACCCGGTTTGCACACACTACAGCCGGGATTTTGGCCTACTTCTCCATACAGACCTTCTCCAGATCCTTCAGGTTATGGGGCTGTCGCTGTGCAATACAGATTTTCAGCTCCCTCCAAAGATTCTCTATTGGGTTCAGGTCTGGAGACTGTCTAGGCCACTCCAGGACCTTGAGATGGTTCTTAAGGAGCCACTCCATTTGTTGCCTTGGCTGTGTGTTTCAGGTCTGGATGGTTGCGGCTGGAAGACCCAGACACGACCCAGCTTCAACGCTCTTACCGATGGAAGGAGGTTGTTGACCAAGATCTCACCAATAGGTGGCCCCATCCATCCTCCCCTCAACACGTTGCAGTCATCCCGTCCACTTAGCAGAAAGGCATCCCCAAAGAATGTTTCCACATTCATGCTTGGGAGGGTGTTCTTGGGGTTTTACTCATCCGTCTTCTTCTTCCTCCAAAGACGGCGAGTGGAGTTTAGACTAAAACTCTATTTATATCTCATCAGACCACATGACCTTCTCTTGTTCCTCCTCTGGATCATCCAGATGGTCATTGTCAAACTTCACAAGCCTGACCGAGCGTTTGCTTGAGCAGGGGGACCTAGCTGCAGGATTTTAATCCATGACGGCGTAGTGTGTTAGTAATGGTTTTCTTTGAGACTGTGGTCCCAGCTCTCTTCAGGTCACTGACCAGGTCCTGTTGTGTAGTTCTGGGCTGATTCCTCACCTTCCTCATGATCATTGAGTCCCCACGAGGGGAGATCTTTCATGAAGCCCCAGACCGAGGGGATTGACTGCCATCTTGAACTCCTTTTTCAAATAATTGCTCCAACAGTGGTTGCCTTCCCCCCGAGCTGCTTGCTTGTTTTCCTGTAGCCCATCCCAGCCTTTTGCAAGTCCACAATTTTATCTCTTATGTCCTTAAACAGCTCTCTGGTCTTAGCCATTGTGGAGAGGTTGGAGTCTTTTTATACAGGTAACGAGTTCAAACAATTTATTTAAAAATCATACAATGTGATTTTTCTGGATTTTTGTTTTTAGATTCCGTCTCTCACAGTTGAAGTGTACCTATGATTTGAAAGAGGAAAAAAAAATTGACAGACCTCTACATGCTTTGTAAGTATGAAAATCAGCAGTGCTTGAAACACTTGTTCTCCCCACTGTACAAGAAACCAACACACTGACACTTCAAACTGCTAGTTTAGAATTCCTCTGCCCAGTAAGCTTGGAGAAAGGAAATTGTTTTCCAAATATCTTTTTTTTTTTTAGGTGTTTTGGAGTGTTAATTTTTCACTGTGACCTCAACTTACTTTGTGCATTGCATTTTGGTAGAACAGTGCCCGTCAACAGCACACCCTGTTTTGGGGTATACGCGAAAACATTTTGCCACTTTTCTCAGGGTGAGCACACTACAGTTGTGTAGTCTGGATGTGGAAAAACCATGTACTGCTGCGATTATAGAAACTGTCACAGTTAGTGTGTAGTAAGCCGTTGACATTGTCTCTAAGATTTCTAATGTCTCCGTCAGGGGGCAGGAGAACAACATTTGTGAGGAAGTGGAGGGTTTGGGAGCACCTCAGAGATTTTTTCCCAATCAAAGTAAGTTTCAGGTTTTGGTGTTCATTTGATTTGGTTGGAACACATGGATGTGACCACTACCAATAGCATAACTTTATATTGAAACAAAAGTAGCTTTTACCTTTAAAATCAACCTGGATATTATCTGCTGTGACTGTTTATAAAGGTGGACTTACATATTTGGTATAAATCTATAAGAAAAAAAATTGTTGTGAGAATCTGCTTTTAAAACTCCCATTCAATAACATAATGTACAGAGTAAGTGGATTTGGTTTAATGGTTAACAGACCGACTGTTCAACTCTGTTATGCACAGATTGTGAAGACAGCCGAGCTGAATCCTAACAAGAACTACATCCTAGGATGTCATCCGCATGGTATCATGAGTTTTGGTGGCTTTTCCTGCTTCAGCACGGAGAGCTGTGGCTTCACTAAGGTGTTTCCTGGGATGAAAGCCACCCTAGTGGTATTGGCAGGACTTTTCAGGCTACCTATCCTTAGGGAGTATCTGATGAGTGCAGGTATTTAGAACACTGTTCAACTAAAGGACTGAGCATATTAACATCAACCATATGGAACCCTTAACCTTTTTCAGAATACAAATGGAAGACAAACAAGGTCTATATGTGATTTGTTACTGTCTTACTTTGTCTGATCAGGTATCTGTCCAGTCAGCAAACCAAGCCTTGGCCACCTCCTTTCAAAAAATGGCAAGGGAAATGCAGTTGTGATTGTGATAGGGGGCGCTGCTGAGGCTCTGTCATCCTCTCCTGGAGTAAATGCTGTGGTCATGAAGAATAGAAAAGGATTTGTCAGGGTGGCCCTCGAGTTTGGGTATGAGCACTTTTATTAAAAATAATATAGCAGTTGTCAGTCATCTTTATACTCACATGTAGCCAACAACTGATATAACCCCTGATCTTCCACAGGGCTGATCTGGTGCCTGTTTACTCATTTGGGGAGAATGAACTCTTTCAGCAGGTGATTTTCTCTGAAAGCAGTCTAGGTCGGAGGTTACAAGAACTGTTTAAAAAGATTATGGGTTTTTCCCCGTGTCTATTTGTCGGCGAGCACTTACTATTCCTGCCCTACAGGACTCCAGTCACTACCGTTGGTGAGTGTTCAATTATGTCAATGAGCCTAACTTCCTGTCCTGTGCCGGCTTAAATTTTTTTTCCTAACTCTCTGCTACTTCCAGTGGGATCTCCAATCTCGGTGCCAAAGCGTGTCACACCTACTGAGGAGGAGGTCAACCACTATCATAAACTGTACATGGAGGCCCTGTCTAAGTTGTTCCATGAACACAAAGTCAGCTGTGGACTTTCTAAAGGTCACAAGCTTCGGATACTTTAGAAATTCCACATCCAAATTATTTGTGTAGCAGTTTAAATTTGCTGCTTTTAATCCGAGTGTGGATCTGATGTGTTAAACTTCTTAAACAATAGATTGATCAGCTTCTTTTCTGTGTTCATGCTTTATTTTGCAAGTTCCTACTGTATTTGAAATATTCATGAATGTAAGATGTGATTCCTTGGTGAAAAGAATATATTCATAAAGCAGTGAAAGTCTTGTGTGCTAGATTTGTCCACATTTTCATTACAATTAGTCACATTTCTAATTATTCCACAATACGTGTGCCTGCTCAAACAAGTGGTAACCCAACAAATTAATATGACCAGGACCAAGAGAACTTTTAATTTTTCATTTGAGTTTGTGCAAGTATTCGTTCTACTTTACTACTTAAAATGTCTTGCACCCCTGTCTTCCAGTTAACAGCTGTAACATACTGTCAACACTCATAACCATATGTAACTCAATGGTTTACCCAGAAGAGGGCAACCATTTACAACTGGGTAGGATGCAGTCTTGAGACATGTGCAACAGAGAAAATCAAGAGCAAAGAATCATGTTAAAAAAAATTCCGTGTTAATGTCAAAATCCCATCCCATTTTCTAACCTTAAACCCACGTTTTTCAAAGCAAATGTAGTCTGTCTGATCCAAATAACAGTTTTATTAAATACATATTGCAGTTTAATCACAATTTTATTGAGGAACCAAGTTTACAGCAAGTTATTTTTCGTGTTGCAGTTACAAATGAATTATTTAGGAAAAAAATCAAATTACTACAAAACCCACAAGTGCATAACACTGGCAAAGACTGCAGGCTCTAAGGACCAAGCAAACCTTCTAAAAGAAGTCCATATCATCAGGTGCATCCAGGTCACGATATTCAACAATGTTGCGTGGATCACCGCGTGACATTCTAAGATGGTTGAGGGTGCAAGGAGAAATACGGACACAGGAAGAATAGAAATTAAAATAGGTTTACAATTCTCCAATAGTGGAAAAGGGAGACAGCTATTAAATAAAGATCACACGTACAGTGGTCTCACCTGAGGTTGCGTGGCTTCCCTAAGTAGCCACCTTGTCCGCGGAAGTTGTCATAGTTTCCTCTGCCTCCTCCGTATTGGTTTGGGGGGTAAGGTGGTCCACCTGTTAAAACAATGACTCATAATTAACTAAAGAATAGTGGTTTGCTAGACAAAACAAATTTCCACTATGATAAAAAAGTAGTCAGAACATACCACCATAGCCCATCAGGGGTGGACGAGGCTGTCCAAAGCCCATTGGACCCTGAGGACCTTGAGGAGGAAATGGCATGCTGGGAGAGAGCAAACCTGAAGGACAAAACCAACCAGAGAGCGGCCGGGTTAGCTCAGTTGGTAGAGCAGGCGCACAAACAGTGAGGAAAATAAGCATTTGAACACCCCGCAAGTGCTCCCACTTAGAAATCATGGAGGGGTCTGAAATTGTCATCCTAGGTGGATGTCCACTGTGACAGACATAATCTAAAAAAGAAAATACAGAAATCCCAATGTATGATTTTTTAACTATTTATTTGTATGATACAGCTGCAAATAAGTATTTGAACACCTGTCTATTAGCTACAATTCTGACCCTCAAAGACGTTAGTCTGCCTTCAAAATGTCCACCTCCACTCCATTTATTACCCAAATTTAGCTGCACCTGTTTGAGGTCGGTAGCTGCATAAAGACACCTGTCCACCCCATGCAATCAGTAAGAATCCAACTAGTAACATGGCCAAGACCAAAGAGCTGTCCAAAGACACTAGAGACTAAATTGTCCACCACCACAAGGCTGGATAGGGCTACGGGGACATGTCCAAGCAGCTCGGTGAAAAAAGGTCCACTGTTGGAGCAATCATTTGAAAATGGAACAAGTTCAAGATGACTGTCAATCTCCCTCGGACTGGGGCTCGATGCAAGATCTCACCTCGTGGGGTCTCAATGATCCTAAAAAAGGTGAGAAATCAGCCCAGAACTACACGGGAGGAGCTGGTTAATGACCTTAAAAGAGCTGGGACCACAGTTTTCAAGGTTAAGGTTGGTAATACACTAAGACGTCATGGTTTGAAATCAGGCATGGCACGGAAGGTTCTCCTGGTTAAACCAGAACATGTCAAGGCCCATTTTAAGTTCTTCAATGACCATTTGGATGATCCAGAGGAGTCATGGGAGAAAGTTATGTGGTCAGATGAGACCAAAATCGAACTTTTTGGTCACAATTCCACTAACAGTGTTTGGAGGAAGAACAATGATGAGAACCATCCCAAGAACACCATCCCTACTGTCGGCCTAGCCAGTCTCCAGACCTAAACCCAATAGAGAATCTTTGGAGGGAGCTCAAATTTTGTGTTTCTCAGCGACAGGCCAGAAACCTGACTGATCTAGAGAAGATCTGTATGGAGGAGTGGGCCAAAATCCCTTCTGCAGTGTGTGCAAACCTGGTGAAAAACTACAGGAAAGGTTTGACCTCTGGAATTGTAAACAAAGGCTACTGTACCAAATATTAACATTGATTTTCTCAGGTGTTCAAATACTTATTTGCCTCACTGTATATAGAGGTTCTTTCCTCAACGCGCAAAGTCCAGGGATCAAGTCCAAATTTTAACAATTTCCTCATCTCTCTCAACTTTGATATCTAGCGAACAAATATGGCCAAAAAATAAATAAATAAACCAGAGAGAAAGCGTTCATATAGTTGTGGACTAGAGTTGGGGGGCATCCAAATGTTGATACCGTCAAACCTCCTCCCTATTTTACCACGGTGTACGGTATTACCATGACGAATTAAAAATGATGGGGGAATTTCACCTGGGCCTGGAAGAGGAGGAAGTTTCATCTCTGGCAGCGATGGTCTCTTGGCATCCATCAGGAAATTGTTGAAGAACACCACCTCCTTTTTCACTTCTTCAATTTTGTCCCCATGTTTGTTCAGGATGTGCTTACGTACAAACTCTGGACCCTTGAAATTTATTTAAAAAGCAAAAGGTTGCATCACTTTAACAATGAAGCAGCGAATCAGATCTTCTAGTTATGTAGAATCTTATAGTTTTCCAGCAAAAGAAGAAAATCCTCAAAACATGTCAAACCGTTGAAGAGATTTACTCAATCAGATCCCGTGTTGTGCTTTCCTGAATGCTGTTTAACAAGTCCTCACCTTGAATTTCTTGCCACTTAGTGGGCAGAGCCATTTGTCCTTCCCCAGCTCTTGAGTGTTGGCGTTCACAAACTTCTCCACCTCCTCCACAGGATCCTTGCGGCCCATCTTCCCTGCCTCCTCCTCAGACAGGATTTCTTTTAAACTAAATAGAGGACTCAGCTTCTCCTCCATCATCTTCTGCCATTGTTGCACTGTAGCAAAAGAAATGTACGTTCACAAATGATAGGGGTGCATTATAAAGTTTTGCATCCATTACAAACATATATGAGGTTTAAGTTGATGAGAAACTGCGGCAAAATGGTGTAAGAGCCTGTGGGGGAAAAGTGTGATAGAAAACTTGTCACAGCTTATGTTCAACTAACAAAGAAAGCTAAACAGGAACACACATTTCTACATATAATATTGATTTTCCCTCCAGTAATCCACGTTAAATAACACAAACATGGGAAACACTGACCTTCACCATGTGTGATGCGGTTAGGAGGGATGGGTCCACGTACATGGATCATGCCACAGCGATTGGGCATTTCATCCTCACTAGGGTATTCACAGGTGTTGTAGTAGTCAATTGAATGCACGATACGCAGATACAAGACCAGACGATCCAAAACCTGCAACAACATAGACGCCAAAGAAACGTTACAAAGACGGAACGTTACGATTTTATTCACCAAATAAGCCGGTTCTAGGCAGCCATCTGAATGACTGACATAGTACTTCAAGGACACAAGGAAAAAAATCAGTCTGCTTTCAAAAGAGGACAGAGAACAAACAGATATAATGCATTGTTTTGATACAGAATTATGCTGCATGTGGATTCTTAAATGTAGCTATAACTGCAAGAGTCAAACCTTGGCTAGTTTTTCATCCCTTTCCACAGTAGTCTCTGCAGGGTTTCCCTCCTTGGTGTTCTCCTCTGAATCCATCCCACTCCCCGAGCCCAGGAGCTCCTCCTCCTCAGCACTCACCTCCTCTATCAGATAATCTGTGATGTTCTTCAAGATGGGGTTCTGAGCTGGCAACTTTTGAAATCACAAACCAAACATGAATGAATAATTTAGTTACAGCGAGATCATCCGAGAACAATCTGCTTAAATTGTAATTGATGATCAGCGTTGTACCTCTGTGCTCTCTCTGTGCCTGTCTTCCTGGGACTTGATGCTCCACAGGTCTCCCTTCTCGTCCAAGGCATGAATGAGCTTGGCAGCCAGCTTGATGTCGTTGCGAAGCACCTGCTTGTGCTGAGTGAGGCCGTTAACATTACGCACCCTCCGGGCCAGGTCCCGGTTCACGCCTGGTGCCAGTTCACAGTCTCGCAGCTGTGAAAGGTAAGAGTGTAAGACCGTTTTAACAGCCTCAACTGCAATTTAAGAGATTATACAAGTAACAAAAACAGGCACAATAGACTATCCAAGGCACCCTTAAAGTGCTCATTTTATGCTTTTTCCCTTTTCTTCTAGTGTAATACATCTTTTTGTGCATGTTATAGGTTTACAAAGTGAAAAAGCCCAAAGTCAACCCCAAAGGGACTTACCATGTCCAACAGACAACACTATTCACAAACTGCTCCAAACAGCTCTGTTACTGTCCAGCCTTTACTTCCGTGACGAATGTGCGTCACTTTGTAAGATGTTATAATGCTCGCCTAGCTGTTAGCGTGGCACGCCCTCATACTCTGCTTCTGACTGGGTAGTAGTCCTTACCTAGTTACTGCGCATGTGCGACTCCCAACAAACATGGAACAGAAGTGAGATGCCTCACTCTATAGCTAAAACAGAGAGCTCAACACACAGGGTGAAAAGAGGAGCTGCAGCAATGTGCAGTATGCCAAAAAATGCGGGGTTCTTTGAAAATTAAACCATGTAAACCTATTACAATATAACCTCTAAATACAATTATGAACCTGAAAAAGAGCATAATATGGGCACTTTAACTGTTTTTTTTCTAAATACAACAGCTATCATTGGAGCTCTGATTTGCTGACATACAGTGGGTACGGAAAGTATTCAGACCCCTTTAAATTTTTCACTCTTTGTTTCATTGCAGCCATTTTCC
>NC_048419.1:10629116-10706415 GCF_013103735.1 Etheostoma cragini | reverse complement strand
GAAAAAGGCTGCAATGAAACAAAGAGTGAAAAATTTAAAGGGGTCTGAATACTTTCCGTACCCACTGTATATGGTTAAATGATTGTAAAAAAAGAAAATGAAAAAGATGGGAAACCAGAATGCAGTCAACAATCGCATGCATTTTAAATAAGAACAGAGAGTCTGGCGCCAGCTACGCATTTTGTTTTACACATGTCCACAACCAGTGATCTAACAACTCAACACAAATGTTGACACATAACCTACCGCAAGTTATTTGACACAAAACATTGTTGTTGCTCTTTGGAAAGCTCTGCAAAGAATACTGTGCTGCATATTACAATCACTTGATAACAGTAGTGTAAATCGCTGAGGCTGGCACACTTACTCGAATATTCTGAAGGTTCCAGCAAACCTCTTTGATGTTGACGCTACGGTCGAACGTTACCCAGCAACGCCTGAAAAACCTGCAACAGCACAGGGTTAATTAACCGTTGTTATGCAGTCGTGTGTAGTCTCTTGCGTGACACAACGTGTGGCTAAATGAATCTAACAAACATCATTTCCAGAATTTTTAACCAACCTGCGCTCTGGATGAGGGTCAGACAAGCAAACACGGAGAAAGCCAGGATATCGCCGGCAAAGCTGAGAGAGAAAAACATGAAAAGGTTTTTGTTTTATTATTGTTATTAAAGGTGTCCTGCTACATCTATTCCATTACTTTGTGGTAATGTCTAAAGTTCTACAATGGACTCTAATTTTTTAGTGGCAAAAACGCCTCGGTTACCTTGTTTCAAGCCATTCTAGCGTTGTATAGAAAGCCGGCAAGATGACTCGGCTCAATTGGTGCCAGTTCTCATTAATAAACAACGAGCTAAGCTGCTTGACTCTGATTGCCTAACAGCTAGCCAATAAGAGCCTAGCTGTCGGCTTCCTTTACCCAGCGCAACTGGTCAAGCTCATGAATAGTAATGGGCTCAGACAACAAGACATCAGACTGACCAGATTCTGTAATTGACCTGATTTCTCTGCTTATTTCTTTTCAGTTGCTAGAGCTGACAGAGAAGGTAGCAGTTCATCTTCACATTCTCCACATAACACAAACACATAACATATTTAAAAAACGAAGTAAAGTAAAAACGGTTTTGTGTGGCAGGGCACCTTTAAAGATACACATTACTCAGTGATTTTACATCTCCTTGGCCCTCAACTATGCCACTTGTGTTCCACTTACAGCAATAATCTCAGCCCTGGAAATGGTGGGAGCAATGCTTCTCATGAACAAAGAGCAGGTTCTGTGGAGAGGCCGTGGTCTGGGAGAGTCATCTTTGGGTTTCTTTTCTTCTTTGTTGTCCTCTTCAGCAGTCTCCTTTGGTTTCTCTTCTTCATAATTAGATTGGAGAGAGAAAATGGGTGGGGGAAAATATTACAAATACTGTTACAAATAGTTACAAAAACTGGGAAAATAGACAGTGTTTTTTTCCTGAAGATAAAAATCAGACAATATGAATTTGACTCCTCACCTTCACCCTCCTCTTCATCTTCCTTGTCTTCCTCCTCTTCCTTCTTCACAGGTTTATCAGAGCAGTTGGAATTTGAGTCTGAATCCGAGTCAGAGTCACTCTCTGAGGCGCTGCCTTCATCATCACTGTCTCCGCTGCGCTTCCTCTTTCTTCTCGGCTGATAAATGAAAATGAGAACAATTAGTTGGTTCATTTGTCTCTTTAACAAATAAAATATTGGACGCAACACTTACTTTCTTGGGTTCAGGCATTTCTTCTATGGCAGCTTCTTTCTCTGACTCCTCTTTCACATCCTGTCCTTCTGTAGCAGGTCTTTCTGTGCCGGCAGAGTCGCTCTCCTCCTGTGGCAAAGTTTATGATCTTCAACACTGCACTGTGAAATCTGTACTGCCTGACAAAGGCTGATAGAAAAACATACCTTCTCATTTTTGTCTTTCTCTACTGAAGGTTTGCAGTCACTGTCCGAGGTTTTAAGGTCTTCCCTCTTGGGAGGTTCGGCGCGCCCGGGAACAGATGCTGACTTCTCCCTTTCTTCTTCCTCTTCAGATGACAGCTCCAAGATGCGAAGGTCATGATCAGTCCCTCCTTCCATCTTTATCACAGCTGAAGACGAGCAAGAGTGTATATGATTCAGGCTCCAGCTGATGCCTGTGGCTTTTCTTTTAGCTACTATTCATTAGTTATCGTCTCACCTGCATCCAGAACCTTGATGATGGCTGGGGTGTGTTCAATGTCCAGGGAGACATTGTCAAACCAGTTGTTCTCCATCAGGAACATGAAGACATTCAGACGGTTTTTCAGGGAACTCTGGGCCTCCACCTTAAGTCGGCTGGCTTCGTCTGGATGATACTTGGACCTGAACCTGTGTCCAGAGTTGTGGTAGGAAGGGAATGACGGGGGGGGTGGGGATGAACGGGATGTAAAAGTTAGAGAACATGTGCATATTATATATCTATACTGCAACTGTGGAGAGTTACAATTTTATAAGAAATATCTTTTTTTAATCCAGATGGTTATTTGTTGGGAATTCAAGTATCTATATACAGACTATCATTACTAATATTGTGATTTTGGTGTATAGCCTATTCCTTGTGTTGGGCATTCAGTGTATGCATGTAGACTTTATTATTAAAGCAAATTATTGCACATTTTTTGAAAGTTGAAATTAACCCACCAATAATTAAGGAAAAAAACACAACAGAGAGATTATGAAATTAAGCATTTACATAAAAAATATTGAACATTGAGTGGACTACAGTTACCTTTTGTTCTGCCAGATTATTAACAAATATATACAGAGAAGGGATCTCTTCTGTGAAAGTGCGCTCCACTTCACCCCAATGGTGTGTCTGTTTACACACAAATTCGGTTTTGGGATTCGATTTGATCCGAATATAAAAAGAAAGTAGCGTAGAAAAAGCATAAAAGAAAAAAAATCTCTATGCGCGACCACTTGACTGTCTATCTAAAATCCCTGGTACTGTGTGTCTAAGAGCAACTGCATTGTGCGCAGTGCATGCCCTTGCTGACTAAGAGCGATTCTTGCTGATAAGTTCCACTTTTTCTCATCTTCAGAAAAAAACGTTGTCAACGTTGTG
Source organism: Etheostoma cragini (assembly GCF_013103735.1). Taxonomy (NCBI): domain Eukaryota; kingdom Metazoa; phylum Chordata; class Actinopteri; order Perciformes; family Percidae; genus Etheostoma; species Etheostoma cragini. The sequence goes on along the minus strand of NC_048419.1, from coordinate 10,703,315 downwards.
GTAGGAAGGGAAGAAAAATGGGTTATGGCAAATCAGAAAAAGTTTGCATGACACCTGCGAAATAAGTGTAATAAGCATTAACAGGCATTATACAACTGTAAATACTTGAAAGGGTAAAACGCTAAATAAGAACAAGAAAATCAACCCACATAATGAGGAGGATAAGGTTTTGATCATAGCTACATATAACTGAACAAATAATAATGTTATGTGATTGTGAAGAGATTTTAGAGACAAGTGATTTTATAGATATATTGATCAAACTAATGAAGAAGGCAGGGCAGTTTCACTGTTACAGGTACAGTATACTTTATGTCTGACTTTATTTTTGTCAGATTTAAACACCACCTATGGAAAACTCTTACAATCAAACATTTACAATTGAACAAAACAATCACATGTGCACTAAGGTTGCATTTGGGTTGATTTTCTTCTTTTACTACAAGTGTGACTTGTAGTAAAAACTACAAGTGTGACAAAAGGCATTAGTAATAAACTGGTGTGAGCCTGGTCCTATTACATGGGTGGGACATGTCAAAAAGGCCTAAATTGAGGTGTAAAATTCTCTTGTTGGGGTTGTTTCAGCAAATACTTGATTTATCAGCCATGAAATAAATATGACCACCTTAATTTCCCATGATAGACCCACCATAGGCCCAGGCTCATTTATATTATAAATGTATATTTATATATAATATAGATATATTTATCTATACATAAATATACCTAAAATAATAATTAAATAAGACAAATTAGAAGAAATGTAAAACTTTCGGATTGAAAATCACAGATTAAATTACTATATACAGTTCAGTAAAAAGAACGGCAATAGTGTTACTACATGAAAACCTAATGTTCATTATTAGTAAAAACAACTGACTTACCACTCTTCATCTTTATGAGCTAAAAAGAAGTCCTGCATCTGCTGCCTGCGGAAGTCGATCTTGTACTCATTGTAGCGTTTGACTGCCTCAGTTTCATCCACAGAATCATCCAAGGACAGCAGGAACTCCTTAAAGCTCTTCATGATGGGAGGGGGTGGACCCAAATCCATGTCATGGATGTTACCAAGCCTAATGGAAGAGAAACAAGTTGGATGGAGTTTTGGACGGGCCAGCAAATCTTTAGCGATTTTTTACATTCTATGAATTAGTTGTGTGATAAGAGAACAAAACACATACTGTGATTATGCTGCATGTATAGTCTCTCTCCTGTCTTTTTTTTGTGTGCTTTTCTCTTTAACTTTTGTACAGAACATATTTTTTCTACATACTTTGAGGTAAAAAACGTTAAAGAAACAAGTTTTCTTCAGGCCGTTAACATTAACATTCAGGAGCAGACACACATGGATATATCTTCAATTTCCAGGAATTATAAGAAACTTAATATTGAATCCTTAAAGATGTTTAAAAAACATTTGACTTTAAAACTCAGGCTCACTCAACACTGATTCCAATTCTCACCTCGCCTGAATGGGGATGCCATGATGAGGCTGCATGAGGTGCATGTCAGGGTGGCCCCAATGCTGTGGTGGGCCATAGCTGGGCCCTCCTCCACCACCATAACCCAAGTCATACCCCCCACGGTAAGGATCTCCACCGTGGTCGTCCCTGCCAGAGACAGATAAAGAAACATAAGTAACAGCAGATACCAGTTGCAAAGATTGTGGATTTGTGTTGCAGCTAATCTCACCAGTCTCTTCTCATGCGTTTCTGCTGGGGACTCATGTCGTGTCTGGGCGGGGTAAATCTCTCCCTACGGCCTCTGTCATAATCCCGGTACTCTCCGCGATTACGACGTTCCCTGCCCCTGTCCCACTCTCTGGAAAATTTATTTCAGGAAACCGTAAACAAATGAAAAATTTAAATAAACACTCAAATTAAACAAATATCTCCAAACTTATTTACACTCAATGTGAGAACTCCATAAAATTACCATTTAGCTAGACTTGTTATTAGTGAGGCATCTGCATGGGCTTTACCTGAATTATGTTTGAGACTCAAAAAGCTTTCCCACATCTTTGTTTGTTACCTGTCGTTCCAGTCATCTCTGCGTCTGTCTTCCCTCTCTCTTGAACGATCATAGTCACTTCTCTCCCGTCTGAATTTGTCCCTTCTCCTGCGATCATACTCATCATCACTGTCTCCCATCTCCATGAAGAGAAAGAGAAAAAAAAGCTAATTTGAATCACAATTTGGTATGGTGGGATCATAGTTTACCTGACAGTTAACTTAGCTAGTCGCTGAACAAAAGCTAACGTTAATGTGGCCATCCTTAAGATTCTAGTCCTGGTTGATCTAGAACTATAGCTAGTTGAGTGATAACCATAGATCGTAAAAACAAATAATGGACAAATCATCAGTGCTTATTATTATTATTATTGTGAAGAACGAAAGTGCAGTCCCGGGGGTGTTGAAATTAGCTTATGATGTTAATTTGAACGACCTGTTAATACGGTTAACGTTAACCCGATAAAACAGCAGGGCCCAGTGAGTAAAACGCTACAGCTGAGAGATGGTGGTAACGTTAGTCTCAGTTAGCCCAAGGGTAGCACACGGCTAATCCATATTCTTCCTTTAGCCAACTAATGGTAAGAAAAAGCTAAAGTAAATGGTTAAAATTATATTTGCTTGACGTCATAGGACACTGAGATGGCTATCGTAGCTAGATTTAACGTTATGTCTTTGTTATGACTGCGTAGAACTTGGATATCCAAATTACCAAAGAATTTGAGATTTCAATAAAACAACTATCAAATGGGGGGATAAAGATGTGGCTTCTTAGTTAACTCTTAACAAAGGGGAACGTCATTGTAGTGTGGGTTAGCTAAAGTTAATAGGCTACGTTAGGTTAGCTAGCCAGCTAGCTAGCTACCGTTAGCTAAAATGTATCTCTCGGTTCCATTCGTTTATTTGTTTTCTAACAGGGAATGGTCGCTCTCTTGGTAGTTTTACTACAAATTGTACGATGTAATATAAACTAGCACATTTATACCTTAGTGATTTTTTGCTTGGATGGTGTTCGTGTTCGTGTTCTTCCCGGTTCTTTCCCTCGTTCAACACTTCCGCTCCTGGTCTTCTTCTGTTTTTGCGGCGGAGGCAAACAACGAAATGGCGCATTACCGCCACCAAGTGGTAAAAAGTGCGGATGAATATTATTTTGTAGTATAGCATTCATTTCATTACACACTGTCTTCAAGTATCATGATGTCTGACTCACAGATGTCATTGGTTTTTTATTTATTTCAATTAAAAAAATTATATAAATATCTTGAATGTTTTTTGTACCCATTAATCAACAGTGGTGGTTAAAATGCAAAACGGCCTTTAAGATGCTGCAGTAGCTACAAATAATTGTATTCTAATGTAAATAACAGCAGATTGGTTGTATTTTATAGTAAAAAATAATTTCAGACAAAGATCCTGCAGCAGCCTATAGAATAAATAAATCTAACTTGCAGCAACCATGTAAAAAAGAAAAACTAGTTCATAAATGCTCATAATAATACATTATTGTTTCATTATCAGGACAACCAGAAAGAATCACATATTGAAATTTGAGGATTTTTCAATTTCAGAATTTTCATCAATGCTTTTCAATAAGGTTAAAGGATAGCTTTACATTTTTTCAAGGCTATCTCAAACAAATTATTACATGTCCCCATGTAGATTTATTGAATATGTTATAATTGGTTGCTGTAATCATTCCTCCTGCATTCTTAAGGTTTTTTAAACTTAAAAATAATGGGTTCAGCAGTAAATTAGTTAAATCAAGAAAGTACTTTCCAGAGTTTTTTCAGTATGAAAATCCCTCTTTGCTTTACCCCAGATAAAGTCTTTGCTGAGCTGCATGAGGGATAGTAACAGAAAGAACATGTTGTACACAAACAACTGTAATATTAGAAGATTTCTTCATTTTTCTAACTCAGACTGTTGTCCTCTCCAAGCCTTTTGTCCCCACTTGTTATATTAGAATCAGTTCATTTCTACATGATTTTGAACACCTTGTTTATATGTGTATATTTGTTCCAGATACCTGTTAACAGCAGACGATGGTAGGTGGAACACATGTAAATGAAAAAGTCGTAGAGAAAGGGTTTGACATTCAAACAATATTTTAATAGATTCAACTCTTAAACCATTTTATTTTACTATTTATTTTATTCTATCCAAAAAACCCTAGGAACGTGTAAACTATTATTATTTACTTCTTTTTCTTTGCACAAAGTTATTAAGGTACATTTTAAGAATAACAAAGGGCAAAACTAGGCAATTAAACAGGGCATTCATTTTGTGGAGAAAGTGCTTTTGACATTAAAAAGCCAAGCCAAAATATAAAAACATAAGCCAATTGCTATGGTACATTAAATAAATTGATTGAATATTCAGTAATAAGAGGCAGGTGGCAAATTCAAACTAAAATAATCTAATCTAACATCTATAAAGTTGTACCTACCTCATTGTGGTCTTGAGGAGTTACTCTGGAATCCAGCAGCCCGAATGACGACACAGTCAAGAATAGCCAGAAAGACCATCTCAGCACAGATGGTAGTGATCCAGGCATCTTTTCTTAGAACTGCATTTGTCAGAACCCAGAGAAATTTTCTAAAGCTTTAAAACACAGCACACCCCAAGGAAATTTGAGGATTAGTATGAAGATGAACTCTGAACAGGTTCTTTTGATTTAGGAATTCATTGATGTGCTGTCACGTCCCGTCTATTACACACCATGTCTATATGCCTTGTGCGTCTATATTAATTTCTCAGTTTACATAGAACACACTAGCCTATGTAGTCCCACACATGAAATAATCCAGCCAATGGCTAACCTAATGTAGCTATTTGGGGATTTATTCAGCTCATACATGAATTGTCTTTTCTTCAGAGCAGCAGGTGATGTGACGTGAGGCACATGAAATGGTGAATGACTTGGAGCTTGTTAGGAAGGATTGAAAGGACTGAATTCATCAGCTGTAGGACGTCTTAATGAATCACTTTTACACCCAAAGGAACTCCTTATAGGCCATGTCAGCTAAACAGATCTGAAAAGACAAAAATATTAATAGTATTTAAGCTCTTTTTCGCCATTGATGTAAAACATTGTGACCTTACACAGAAAACTAATTATTTACTCAATGCTGCCATTGTACAAATTATATGTAAATGTTTTTGATTAACCCAAAGTATTTGTAAGCAATGACTCACCACCAATGGTATTATTACGTTCATTTAAAATAACCCAAAACATATTGAAGATCGTAGGAAAATGGATAACTGTATACGCTTTATTCAAGATATTACAAAACTGAACACACATCAGGAGGGAAGGAGCAGCACGGGGAAACATACACAGTGCTGTCATGGTGCTATGGTGTTTTTAATGATCAGGGTAAAAAGAACCAACGACTCCAATTTCAGCAGGGTGTCCACGCTCTAGGCTAATTAGTTACATGACAACAGGATTAGCAATGCTTTTACAAAAGATTGGTCCTTTCATTATTCTTAATGAAACCACCTGCGACTCATGGCTCAGCACACTGGGGGCAGTGGGTGAAGATGACATTGACACTTCATCAAAAAATGTCTTTATTCTTTTAATGGAGAGTATTTCCTTCTGTAATCATAAGGTTATGAATCATAATTAAATTATATTTTTTTCAGCTCAGATATTTACAAAAAAATTGTGGTAATAGAATTCCCATTTCGTAACAATTTGCCCATGATCATATATGACAATAGTTGGAAAACCACAATGTTATCACGATACTTATGCCACCATATGATATTATTGAGATTTTAAACATTTATAACCTTTTTTCCAACATCAAATTTTTTCCCAATTTTAAATGATGTCCCCAAAAGGAAACTTTGTCAACATCTGTTTTATCTAAAAAGATACATTTCTCTGTTTGTTCATCTCACGTCAATTTTATTGCTGCAAAAGGGAATTGTCAAGCAGACAAACTAAATAAAAGATCGATACTTGGGGTCTGTGTATCGATACAGTATTGCCACTGAAAATGTTTTGATACTATGCTGTATTGATTCCCCCCCCCCCCCCCCCCTCTAGATAATAGGACATTATTTTCTAGGAAGTGGTACTTCATTTTTTTTTTCTCATTTAAACACAACCGTGGCACCACAGTCCGGTTTTAATATCATTTAATCTTCCACAAATCACACATTAAATGCAGCTTTCCACAAAATGTGTTTCAAACCTGCTTGATACACAAAAATCATAATTGACACTGTACATTTATTTATGTGTGATAAACCAGGCACATTCTAAACGAAAAAGAAAAAGAATAATTTGGGGATTATGTCTTTTCATTTGTTAACAGTCTCAAGGACATATAAAGCAAAACAAAAGTACAAAGTCTTTTGGAACATACTACAAAAAGAAAAACAAACATTTTACTATACAGACTATTGCCAACGTGTCCCAATCAAATGTTGATAGCGTTAAGTCTTTTAATTAATCATCTGTAGAATATAAAGATGGAATGTTAGGATTTCAGAGTCCTACTTATTTTTCTCTTTCACACTAAATACAACTTACTGAAAAACCCTTAGACACAGACTGTGCAGTGTTTGCTCTGTTGTATGCAGTTGTGGGTCCCCTATTTGATTTGTGGTATTGATCAAGTTGAGGTGATACATTAATTGATAAAAGAATCCTCAATACATCTGGAGCCCTACATGATTATTCTGATTTCAGATTTTCTCTGACTGTAGTGCAGCAATAGAAAACAAATACACAGTAAACACTGCTCACAAACCCATCTAAGCGAAAAGCGAGTGTGGGTAAATTTGTACAGTGGTAAAAAAATGTCCACACCCGGTAAGGTTATTATTACACTTCTTTTTTTTTTTTTTTTTTATTCCAGTTGTGAATATACAATGTGAGACCAAGGTAAACGCTGTGCATTTATCTGGAGCAGTGCAACAGTTTGGCTGCAACGACTTTTTAAGGTTTCTACTCGTACTGCTCTTTATGTAATTTAACAGCGTGGACCCCATCTAGGTCATTTTATTAAAGAGAGAAACCAAATCTAATTTGACAGCCGCTGAGCTTGTCCAAACTTTCAGGTGCAAATCAAGCCTGTCTAAGCTGTCTGTCTGTATCATTACTAACATTACAAATGTGGAAACAAAGGCTGTTTCTCTTTTTTTCGTCACCACAAAAACATATGTTGAGCGCGTTTACAGAAAACACAGGGACAAGATCAAATCTTTCTAACCAGTAGTTTTAAATACTGGCTAGATAGAGGAAAACAAAAGGAGTGTGAATTCTGTCCCTTCAGTTTCCAAACATTTAACATACACACGTGCATCAAGGCCAATGTAAGACAATGCTCTTTTTTCCTAAAAATACCTCGAGGGTCCCATGATTCAACATGTTATCATTCTGTGGTATGTATAAAAAAAATTGAAAACATCTATAAATATTCGTGAATCTATATTTTACTGATTCAAACAAGGTAAAACAATATATAAGACCAACTTCAGTTAATTCTCACTGTGGAATTGATTTACAATATCGACTGACCTTTAATTTGATGCTAGAAAACCTGAGTTTGTTCAACTCGACAAACTGGATAAAGCTAAAGATATTTTTTCTCAAACTGACCACACAGTATTATCAATAACAATGTAAAAGCAGCAGAAATGTATGGCAGTATTGCTAAATTCTATTATAGCGTAATTTACTGTAGAATTTGAGTTAATCTGACATTTCAGAGACCTTAACTATAGCTTGAAAAAATGTTTTTAAAAAAAAGACCTAAATGGATTAAAAGATAGAACAAACATTTCCTCTCCACTTGTTCAGAAACAGCTGGTAAAGACTGTCAAATATAAAGCAATTAAGATTCAAACAATAGAGATTCTTCATACTGCACTTACCTTACAAAGAGAACCTTGAACAGTGGGAATTTTCCATTGTGGGAATAACAAAGGATTGTGAATCTTGAATCTAGAAGATCTACTTTAGTGTGAACACAGAATTAATTTGGTGTAGCAACACAAGCTTTACACTCTTATTTAAACAGCACATTAGATTTAAGAGGCCCATTCTTTTTTTGCAGCACTATTGGTTAGGTTGCGTGGCATGTTAAATAATTTAAAAACATGCTTTAAAACAGGAGGTCTACAGACACATTTAGGAGTATTGGAGGGAACATGTGTATATTAGTGGCTGGATGCTCAATGCTGGATTTTGGTAAAACTCTTCAATACATATGCTGCGTGTGCTTCGACACTAACAAGTAGACCTCCTCTGGCTACTGGGTAAAACATTCTGTTATAATAAATGTGTTACCACAAATCTGCAAACTATTTTAAAGTACAGTGGGATAGCACGCCTGATGACACAAAGACCCTTTTTAGGTCAAACTAAGTAATCTTGTTGCAGCTATGGTCCAGGCATCAGATCTCCACTACATCCCTACCAGCTGAGCGAGGTCGTCATCAGTGTGGTGCCTGTCTTCTCCTGCGTCCTCACTGTCTGAGTCTGTGTCGTCTGTGGGGGATTGGTAGCCTTCATAAGCCAGGATGGGTGAGTCGCAGTGTGGAGGGGAGGCAAGGCACTGGGCAGTAGTGGTGGTGGCCGAATAGGCCCCTGGGCTCCCTGAGGGGGACGGTCGGAGCAGAGGCGTGCGCTCCGAGTCTGCTTCGCCCCCCGTTCCTTCTTCCCCCCCACGTCCTCCGGTTTCCTCCTCAGACTCGGACTCGGAGTGCTCTGCGTTGCTGCGAGTAACGCGCTGTTTGCACACAGGACACGTCTTCTTGGTCTGTGTGAGCCACGGGTCCACACACTTGCAGTGGTAAGCTGACAAGCGGAAAGAGTGGCGTTAGCAACAAGGACTTCAGTGCAGGAGGAATTGGCAATTTAAAGTTCGGAGGAAAAGGGATAATGTTGCTTTATGAACATTTTTGATCACTTGGAGTACAGTATTGTGCTTTTAAAGACGCAGTAAGTAGGGTTACAAATGTTGACTTGCAAGGGAGGGTATAACCATGTACTTTGTGTTCAAATAGTACAAAAGCTTATTGCTGCAAGAATGGTAGATGTGCACATTCTGTACATCAATAGAGGTATTTTGCACTGCAACATATAAAATCAACAGTAACATAAAATATTTACCATGTGAACAAGGTAATACTCGCAGCTTGTCACCTTCTTCATAATCATCCAGACAGATTGCACACACATCATAGTCGTCCCCTAAAACAGAAGAGAAAAGTTAACGATTTGAGTCATTCAAATAGAAAAATTGAAATTAAATAAAATTGAAATATAATCTATTTCAATTCATAACATTTCATCTAAAGAACCTGTCCGATAAATGAAAGCTCCACAAATACAGACTTCAAATTCCCATGAAGTTAGTTCCAATATTCTTAAAAACATACTACAGTGCCATTGTGTTACCTTTCCTGAACTTGTGGGTTGGAATCCGCTTCAGTTGTTCCTTGGACAAACGATTTTTCATCAGCCTTTTTCTGTACTGTACACATCGAATAATCTAAACAACACAAAAAGACCATGTTACTTATGGCATGAGAATTACACTGACACTCAACATGTGTGAGTTTGTTTATTGTCTTCTAGTAGGACCCCACCGCTCATAGTAAGCAAGCAAAAATGATTTGGAAAATAGGTTTTCAGATGCGTCTACTGAATAAATATAGCATATAAGAGGATAGTTAGCAGAAGCTTTGCTGTAAAGCAGCGTATTCAAGGCTTGCCTCTGCTAAGCTTGCTTATAATAGACTTATCTTTGGAACCTGGATGACTAAACAAACACATTGTATACCGTAATTATTGCACCACAATTATTTCTGTCCAAAAAGGTATATGGTTAGAATGCAAAACATAATAATACAACACCTAGGGAAGAATCATATAATATGCATACTTACCAAGACGACACACATCACTAGAATGATCATGCCAACCACTCCAGTGAATGGAATAAGGTAGTATGAGAGTGGAAACGCAAACTCCGGCTTGAGGATCACATAGGCCCTGCAGATACCAACATTATCATAAGCACTAGTGCTGAAAAGGTCAGTATGTATTGGTCTGTGCACATCTTAATGACTGTTAAGGTTTGGTTCTGTCTAGATTATATTTAGTTTGAAAACTTCTTTCATACATTTATTTCTGAAAGCAGTGAAATGGTTTTACATACCCTTGTTCTGGAATTATGTAATTCCTGAGAATTTGGGAGGCATAGTAGCTGGTGAATACAGAGGGGATCCAAATTTCCTCTGCAATAGTGTCTAAAAAGAAGAAGAAAAAAAACAAGATTTTAATTTTAGCCATTTTATCAATATGGTGTGAATGTGTTAAGTTTGAAATATAAAAGAGAATTACCATTGCTGAAGTTCATATTGAGCAGCGTGTCGGAGTACATGTTGTGAACGATTACAGCATTGTATCCAGCCTGCTGTGCATGCAAGACCTAAAAAAACAGTTCCACATATTAAACCAGTTTTCCTCACAGAGACTTAAACATACTTAATGACACTCAAAACATCACTGACCTTTATATCAAAATTGCATTCATAGCGTCTGATGAGAGCGATGAATTTGGTGGTGTTGGCATCATAAGATAGTGGCAATGGAGGGGGAGGGTCTATTGCTGTACAGCCATTGAGTGGGCGAGACGCCACCAAAATTCCCTTTCACACAGAGAAAAAAAACATCATTACAAAAAGGACAATAACCTCTAATTTTCCTGTATGCACCCTTTCTCCAACAATCTGCTCTTACCATTAGTCCATCCTTAGGAAGTTGGGAGCCAAAAAAGGCAGGCAGGTCCTCAAACAACATGGAGGTCATATTGCTATAATGCTGCAAAAACAACATGTACATAAAATAATTGACATAACCTCCGGGAGAATTTGAGGAATCACATTTCTAGCTAAAGCCTAAAGATTACTTACAGCATAGATATAGGCATTTGTGGGTAAGGGAACCAGTACGCTGCAGAAAACCACTATAATGATACTCATCCGAGCTTCTACGCGCCACACACCAAGGGGAGCCATCCTTGGTTGCACTAAACTGTGAAAAACATAGAACAGTAAAACACATCATAATCAAGAGTCACATCCAGAAAAAATTATTTAGGTCTCAAGCTGGAGGTAATCTAGCAGTTTGGTTACAGCCTGGCATTAACATACTATTGCAAATAGTCAATTTAGGTGGTAAAACCTTGTAAATATCCACATTGTTACAAACAAGGAACTGTAAACTGGCTCACAAGCATGCGCTCTATTGTAATGGACTCGCAGAGCAAACCTAAAATGCTATTTATACATGTCAACGTAGTAGTGTAGATGCAGCTTAAACCAAATACTTTTGAAAGTGATTCCAAAGAATTTCTGACAGGGGAAGAACTTCCACTCTCTCGATACTTCCGGCTTCTGATCTGGTTGCAGTTCTACCAGAGTTCCACTGGGGGAGATTGCAGGGGAGTGCAGAATAAATGGTGTTCTATGGAGCTATACCCCTCAAAATCCACTTTTCTCAAGATATAATGTTTTATCTAGTAATTTGAATGTTGCATTTTAAAGGGGATTCTAAGAAAATACACACTGCTGGTTGTAAGTTGCTTTTTTGTTCTAAAAAGCCTTGTCGACAACGTCATCCACATTGTACGGCCAGAGATACTGCTTTACGGCAAGCTCGGAGTCACGTCCTTTGCTCTCTCACAGCATCGACAACGCAGCTGACAGGTTACGCTCTCCTTGTGAATACACGTGCTACAAAGAGGTTGGCTAATGTTTTAAAGACCACTCCGAAATATTCACTCTAACATTCTGGTTCTGCTTTGGATGTCATCAAGAGGGATCGTAATCAGTCCTTCAATGACCAATCAGCATTCATTAGCAGAATGCAAGCGTGTTATGGGCAACGACGACTTAACCTGTAAGAAGTTGAAAGGACATAAGTATTCGTTCAGTCAACTTTCAAACTATAATCCATGATGAACTTGCAAAAACTACAATCAAATCTGAGATGTCTCAATGGCAATCAGGAGAAAGAGACCCATTTAGCCATCAAGCTCCATAGAGTCCAATTTATTTTTCACTTGCCTGCAAACTCTGGTGGAACTGCAACCAAATTCAGTACAATGGGGCTAAATAGGGAGTGAAAAGGCTTTCCGTAGACAGGTTTAGTGATTTGGTTACTTTGTGAGACTAAAAATACCCTCTCAAGACTATGGTTGTTATTGTTTTACAAACAAAAGGACATATGCATAAAAAGATTGTATTGACATTTAACTGCAGGTTTGCTTAGAAATGTATCAACTATCTGCAAAGCAATCCCTTTAATGTAGTTATCTGCAGTTGGTCTAAAATATCACTTAAGTGATTATGTCTTGTGGAAAAGTTAATACATTACTTTTTCTTGGCGTTAACATCTTATGGCTTCCTCTTAAAATGAAGTCTTTAACTAACCAGCTGGTCTCTTAATTCCTCTATTTTTGTTACATTCAATTTCCTTCCTTGGCAGAACTGTTTGTTGTAGTGACACTGCAACCTTGTTGGTTATTTTGGATACAAATGTAGGCAAAATAACTGTGGCAAAATAATTGGAGTAATAAAAATCAATACTATAATAACTATAATTCAGTTCAGTAATTCAGCAATAACCTACTGCCATTTAAAGAGATACCAACAGAACAAGACAGATAGTCTCAAATTTTACAATTGGAGTTTGAATAAGCAAAGCCGGACCAAAACACTATTTGCATGTGTTGGCCCTCATGTAAGCATAGAGTGCTAAACGCTTCTTGGCCTCAAAGCAATGTTAACAATGTTGTTTTCTTATACATCTATCTAATTTGTGTACAGAAAATCGAATTTAAGAAGCAAACATTATGATCAGGTAAAATAAGTTCAATGCTCAGGTGATTGGTGCTTGTAGACAATATGCTAGCACAACAATTATGGACATGCCCACTTGTCCTGGGTACTATTCTGTTTGTCGGTTACTTTATGGCACTAGATAGCAATGAAGCCAAAGTACTGCCTCTTGTGTGTAAAACACGCTGTCTGTATGTTAAATCAACGTAACACATTTTGTGGCGTAACAGCCTAACGTTACAGGAAGTTAGTGGAAAAAGAATCTGCAGCTTTTGTTGCTAAACAAAACATTAGCTAGTTGTGTAGCTAACGTTAGCTGTTGTTTTCTCATCAACTTCCTCATCAACAACTTGACTTAGCTAGCTAACGTTACCGTACTCATGGCAGGCGATTAGCTATAACGTTAAATATTGTTACTTTTATTGTTATATATGTGACTTCTAACCTCCGGTATTGTTTATTTCCTTTCAAAAAACAAAAAACAAATAAACAACATATCAAAAGTAATTGGGGTAATGTGTAACTTAGTTAGCTTGTAACATTACGTACCTTTTTATCCTGCTAAAATCGGCACCGTGAGGGTTGTAATCTTAACCTCAGTCGTCTCACTTGGGTTTCTCACATGTCGTGTAAGAACTATCAAATTAGTTGTTCTGTACGTCTAGCTACTTTCTCGACAATCGTATAATTCCACAAGAAAAAGACAGGAGGGATTACCGTAAGCTATCTAGCTAGCTGACGTCTGGCTAATGTTAGCAGATGTTAGATGCCAGTTAACATTACGTGGCAGATTAATATATGCCTTCTTTGTGGTCCATGTGCATCACTATCATACACGGTTAGTAGTATATAAACAAATAATATGTTTGTCCACCGTGAAGGAGACACTTTGCCTGTGTGCTCGATTTCTCAAAGTTACGTTAGCTAGCTTGCTGTTAGCTTTGTTTGTTATTGCTTCTTTTCCCCTGGCTTCCTCGAGTTCTTAGGCAGATTGACTCCCCAGCATCCTGACCCACAGCGCCACCAGCGGCCACGAGGACGACCTGCAATGAACGGAGTGCCAACTAAAATAGCTATCCACGCAATTAACCAAAAATTAAAGGATTGAAGGATCTATGGAATAAATTATGTTATTATATTTTAAAATATCAGTAATAACAGGAAATGCGCATGAAAAAGATATTTCACATGATTTCAGGCTGCATTTCGAGAGGTATGAACAGATTCCAATCATTCATGCCAGTATCCACAGGTCACATAGCTGAATTACCTTTTACTCAGGCATGTCAGTTTCAAGAGATTGGGTCCCTTATAGAAATCATGTGAAAGCCCATGAAAATAAGAGATGGCAGAACAACTGCAGCAAATAACTTCAGTCATCAGGCCACACCCCCCTCAAGTTGTATAGTCACAGTTTCAACTGTTGTCGATCTGAGGCATTGACTGTGTAAAACAAGAATTTGGGGATATTTCCCCACTAGGGAATATTGAATGTTTTAAACACACACACACACACACACACACACACACACACACTTATGCATAAACAGCTATGGGATACATGCAATGTTTTAATTCAAAACACGTCTTTGGGGTGTCTTTTGGATTATTATCATTGCTGTTCATTGCACACATATTCTCTATACTCTGAACTTTTTTACATATCTTTGACAATATTTTGCACATTCCTGCACAAAACTGTTCAAAAGAAATATTATACGTATTTACATTGTATTTTTTCACATCTCTGTTATATATTTTCTATAGTCTAACGTGGGGCATAGCACAGAATTCTGGGCCCTGCAGAAAGGCATTTTCTATGGGCCCCTACTTGCAGCCACAGCTATTCATTCTAGGGTCACCAGACGCCTCCCGTAACGATATCATCACAATACTTATGCCACGATACAATATTATTGCGATTTTAAACATATTTAAATATTCTGCGATGTATTGCAATGTACAACTTTTTTTCCAACTTCTACTTTTTTTCCCAATTTCAAATGATGCTCCCAAAACATTTGTTTTATCTAAAAATATACATTTCTCTGTTTGTTTGTCTCACTTCAATTGTATTGCTGCAAAATGGGACTGTCAAGCAGACAAACTGACCGACACATGTGTAATAAAAGATTGATACTTGGCGCCTGTGTATCGATTCAGTATTGCCATGGAAAATATCGCGATATTAAGCTGTATTGATTTTTTTCCACCACCCCTAATTCTAGCACCCCCTTTGTTGGAAGCCTTAATGGCATACAGGATGCCAGAGAGTGGTCAGTTTGATCTTCAAAACTGTGTTGACCATTAAATGCTACTTATACTAAACATATAACAAACGTGGTCTTTATATGTACACTCTGCCATGAGCCATTACTGCATGATGCAGCTCTGGGGTAGACTTAAACAAAACCCAGTTTTCTTCACTTTATAATTTTTATGTTTTTAAAATTGAAGATGTAAAACTGTTATTTAATTCTAAATTCCACCTTGTACAATGAAGAATAATGATTTTAAGGTAAAATTCAGAGTGAACACAACTAATGTAAGGTTATGAAATGCTGGGGAATCATAAGGACTATCCACTGGTCCTTTTGCAAAGCAGGGATTGTAGTGTAATAAAGCATGCAAATCTAGCTGTCCAGTTATTGTCCATTGTACATTCTAAAATCCAGTGCCCCTGCATTCTTCTTCTCCAATGAAAACATGCCGCTTATTAAATAAGAGCAAGTCTGACAAAAGAAGATGAGATTTGCCATGAAAGTGGTAGTCTTTTGCCTAACAACATGTTTAGCGTGTAAATCACCTTAGTTTTCTATTATTCTGACCAGTATTCCGTTTCATGTAAAAAATACAAAGCAAGCAAGAAAATTTGATGTAGTTTTTTACTTCACCTCAGCCATTTCAGCGGCATTAAAATCAGCAACAAAAAACTACAAGCAGTTAATTTAACATTCCAAAGTCTACTGTGTTATATTAGAGTAAAACGCCAAATATGGCCCTTCACAACAGTGCCTTCTGTGATGCTTCTGGTTTTAGCATGGCTGAATGACATTTTTAAGAGTGCAATGACAGCTTTCATAGAACATGAGACACACAGCACCTGGGAATAAACAAGAAACAATGCATTACAATTTATTAGCATAAAAACTCACAAAATATTCACATACTGCACCTGATCATGAAAACTTACAAGAAGTCTTTTCCGCAGCCCAGAGGTTCAAAGAACAGTTCTGTTGGGAGGCAAACCTTCCTACACACTCCACTTAGACTGGGGCAAGACCAAGGGAATGATGCAGCTTCATTCTCCACAACTGTAATGATGGGAAACATTGTAGCTATGTTTGAGAAATAAATAGCTTCTATATAATCTCTGGAAGCGTACAAATGTGCAGATTGGAGCTACAAAAACAGGCCGAGAAATGTTCTCAAGACTTACCATTTAGCAGGAAGACAACTAAGAGCGCCAAAACAACCACACGATGACAAGACATTCTTGTGTCTGATACCAAAATGAGGATAAGCCTCGGGTCTGTATATTGGTCAAAGGGGAGGAGTGACGATAATTTGAAGCAGCATACTGGTCACTGGGTTTATTATAATAGAATTATAAGAATCTTTAAGAGAACATGCTTTTCTTAATCACATTTAAGAAACTACGGCACTGTGCCAAACCCATGACCAACTGTCGTCATGAGACAAGAGACAAAACATTCCCAAGAAGCTGCTTGTTTTCAAGATGATTCAAAACCCATGCCCATGCTTTCTGAGATTGGGTACATAAACATAGAAGTTCTAAGCGTTAGAGAAGACATTTTCTCATAAATGGTCACTAATATACCTGTTTTTATGGAGGAGAACATTTTGTAAACAGCATTAAAACTTTCCCAGACAGAATAATCTAAGACCACATTTTTAAAACAGATGATTGTAGACTTGAGTAATTGATTTGAATTATTGCATCTATTTTTGAAAGCTCATTTGGGGCTTGACACATTCTTTGTAAAATTGAGTTAACTTAGTTTCAGAGAGGATGTTTAAATGTTTTATCAGGAGTATCTAAAATCACAAAAACCTGCTTACTGTTGGGAACTGTAAATAGTCATCATGTGAATATGTGTGAATTTATGTTGTGCAAAGGGAAGATTAGATTTGAAACTAGGATGTGTGTGTGTGTGTGTGTGTGTGTGTGTGTGTGTTTGTGTGTGTGTGTGTGTAAGTGTGTGTGTGTGTATGAATGACAAGATAAATTCCTCATTTCAGCATAAGTAAGCACATTTGTCTGACTAAAGCTTGCCCAGTAACAGTGTACTATTGTAAGAAAGAAACCTGGTGTACTGTGCAAGGTCACACAAGAGAGACAATGTGTTAACTCCAATGCATTCAGCTTCAATAAAAAGGCAGAGCAGGGGAAGAGCAATTTTGAAGACTAATGAATGATTTGAGTTGCTCATCCCCTTTGCAAAGCAAAAAGACAAAGTCCTATCCGTGAGTGCTTTAATTCAAGAGTTTGAACCTGACACTCACTCACTATTACATCACATTACTGCATCTTATGTGGTGTGGTTGATTACGTAGTTTAGTAGGGTTTTCTTTCAATTATCAATTTAATTAACAATTCCTCTGCCTCACACATTACAACCGTTTTAATTGTAGAGGTGGTGACCCAACAGCAGTGTTCTCAGGGGTCTGGGCACCTGGACATCTCAGGAGAACTGGTCTCAAGTGACAGGCCTAAGAAATGAGAAGAGAAACTGACAGAGTGGTGTGGAAGTTGGCATGTGGTGGTAGCCGTCCTTTTTCAAAGAGATATTACTTAAACTCTCTATTATAGTCAGAAAGTATGCCTTTTACTAAAAACCTGGTTAGACATGGAAAACAGTTTGCCTTCGTTGAGTCAGGTTTTTAACTGACTCAATCAGAGGCACCGGTGTTGGTAACAGCAGGGTGTACCTGCAAGGCTGAGCCCACTACCCATTAGATCCCCCCAAGTGGGGAACAACTGTTTGACATAGCCAAAGCAGTCCTCAACATTGGCCTCTTTAGTCCACCAATGTAAGGAGTGTGGCGTGTAGCCAAGGGTTAGATGGGACCTCTTTTGAGGGGCTACGGTTTACTTCTAAAATAGACATGTATTTTAGTATGTTTAGTGAATAGAATGTACTGTATTTTGGGACAGAAACATGCAGAAAGCAACAAAGCCACCAGGAATTGCTAACACCTCCTACGCTGCTACCTGTGGGCAGATACGTCAAATCAAACCAGTTCATCACTGCGTCCACTGTTGTTGTTGTTGTTTAGGTTCACCAGTAAAATAGAGTAGCTGCTGAATCAAGCATCACATGTACTAGGCTACAATTTACAATAAATGCTTGTCCAGGTTTTAGTAGCCACCTTGCATTGTCTTCCCACCACTTCCACGGCACAGTTCATCTATTTCATATTGGCCCTCTGTACAACCTGCCCCTCACTCGCCACTGGCCGTCACCAGGGGTACAACATGGTGATGGATTTGTGTCTTCTCAGAGAAAACGAATCAAAACCATTCCCTCTGCTCAAGTTGCCATGTTGGTATTTTTCTTATGCATGCTGTTAAAAAAAGCGAATTTAATAATAATAATAATTTGTTTATTAGTCCCCAATGGGGAAATTACTGCACTACACTCTGTGTACACACTTTTTGTTAGTACTCACACACAGGCCTGAAATACACACACATGCTCAGGACCTATACATGGAGAGATGTCAGAGTGAGTGGGCTGCCAGCTGAACCAGCGCCCTGAGCGGTCGGGGGGGTACGGTGCCTTGCTCAAGGGTACCTGGCAGTGCCCAGGAGGTGAACTGGCATCTCTCCAGCCACCAATCCACGCTCCCAACTTTTTGGGTACATACGGGGATTTGAACCAGTGACCCTCCAGTTCCCAACCCAACTCCCTATGGACTGAGCTACTGCCACCCCAATTGAATTGTTTTATGATGGTATAAATAAATGATTGAACAAATTCTTGCTGCGTTTTAGCTCAGAGGTCACGACCCCTCGGACACAGTTTCACCAGAGTTACATCAGTGTTCTCCAAAGGGAAGACATGTACTGTTTTCCTCTCACCCCCTTATCTCTATTCTCAAGGTGCTGTCCAAAGAGGTCTCAACAGACATGTGGAAAAACAGCCGTGTCTAATTGCTTTCTAGGGGAATGGAAACACAAAGTGGACTAATGACCTTTAATCAGTGTTTTTATCCATTTATGGCTTGCATCATCGGTGAAACTTTTGTGGTGTTCAAATTACAGATCTGTCTGATAAGTATAGAACCATCACTTTTCACACCACACATTTTTTTGTACTGCTCTAGACTCAGGCATGAATGTCTAGCAGTTATTTTAGTGGCTAACAGTAGCTTAGATCCGTTTGTGATATGCTGCATAGTCCAGTCTGACAACACAACTGCCTTGCTCAGTCCTCTAGTCTAGAGACCTTGTCTCAGCTAAACGGAAAGATAGTCCAGATACCAGTTCTGGGTCAGCTCCTCGTGATCTGAGTCCTTAATGGCATAATTGGATGAATTCAGGTTTATTTCCATCCGTAGAGCATTCGTGGGAATAGAAGCTGTGCAACGCTTTAACCAAACTAAACTTGTTCGTCCCAAATGAAGCTTTCTGACTTCCCTCTCACACAGGTGATTGGGAAAAGATGCATTGATTGTGTCTTATGTGTGCTTTGACATGTTTTGGAGAAAGCACAGCTTCCTCACTTGGAGTATGGCTGCTGCAGCGGCCATCTTGGAGTCTGCCCTAATGTCTGCCTTCAGTTTGTCTGATTGGTCTGTGGTCAGTTTTGGGTACTCCTATTTTCAGTAAAAACTATTTTGCCTCTAGTAGCATCAGAAAAGTGTGAGAGGCTTTGTGTAATGGCCACATAGCGAGGTGGACTACTGTAGGCTACACCAGGCACTTTTCTGATGATACCAAACTTCAAAGACCTGCTATCTTCAAACTGTGTTACCTAAGTCCAGATGACAAAATATATATGTTAAACATATGAACAAAGCAAGTAGAATCCCAAAGGTCAAAAACTACATGTAGCATTGAGGGATTTGCATAGCCTCTTGTAAAAAATATTTAGGCCTACTGCAATACTTTTGTATGTTAGTGCAAAAGGGACCATATAGGGACTTTAAACTTCAGATATTTTAATTAATATACAGTATGCAAATCATTCACACCCTTTCTAAAGATGCCTAAATCCACATTGTTTGTTTTTAGGGTTTATAACCTCATGTTCACATGTTTACTATTGTGAAGGAGTTCAAAATAAATAACACACTTTGGAAGTTGTGGCTACAAGAAACACATAATGAAAAACTGCGAAAAACACACCATTGGTCCCCATTAAGTAATGTTAAAGGCCACCCATGCCTTAACCAACACACGTGGTGGAGAGTACGGCCACACAGGTAACTGTAATTTTAAATGTGTATTTCTGTACTCTGAACCATTATCATATTAATATATGAAATAAAAATGCTTGGTAACTGAGAAATGATTGCTTGCCTGGGTGACATGGAGTCAAATTGTTCCCAAAACCATAAAGTTTGGTGTAAATTCAATGTGATATTTGGTTCCATTTGGCCATAAAACAAGATAAGATAAGATCATCTTTACTGATCCCACACCGGAGATACAGCAGCTCAAACGTTTAGAGGAAATAAAATAAAGACAAACAATAAAACTGAAATGTAATGAATGTCATAATGCATTTATATTTTGGAGAGTAAAATTGTGTCAAACTCAGTTTTTTTCTTTTCAGAAATGAAACATGGAGAACAACAACACTAACGTTCACAATGACTGCACACACTGGCATGGAAAACTACAAACATGGGCTGTTGAGTGTGTTCTTCCTGCTGTATATTACTATAGTTTTGAATTTTCTGCTAATTACTATCATACACCAAAACATATATTTGCATCAACTTATGAATCTGAGACACGTAAAAGGCCTGTGAAGTGGTGAAAGGCTCAAGTCTATTTCCTACGCACATACGCAAGTGCTGAGTTTTGTGCGTTAGCTGTCATGGGATACAACAGATGTGCTGCCACATGTTGCCCACTACATTACCACAGCATCATGTCTAATTTAAAGACAGGGAAGCTTGTTGCATTGCATCTCTGTGTGAACATGGATCTGGTCAAAAATGAATGGTCAAATGCAGCGTTGTGGGACTTACTTACATATTCTGTTTCTTGTTGGGCCTCAGGTAGTGTTGTTTCCTCGTGTGCATAAATATCAAGAGTGTAGGAAATGATCAAGAAATGCTCTTAACACAAATCCCACATGTATTTTCTTTGCTAAACTACACAATGGGTTCTCTTTTTTAAATAATCCAAACTGGAGTTAACATATATTTTACACTTTGTCATCATTCTATCATTTGTCAACCCAGTGCTGTATGGACTCGGTACACAAATAACAAGAATAAATATCCTGTTTGTTAGATAAATTCCCAACAAGACATTTGGTAAAGGCGGTGATTGTAGACCTAACACAAAGAGGTGGACTCACTAATTCATCACATACCCTCATTTGCAATGATCAACAATCATTATTAAAAGGTCATATAAGTTGACCTGTAACATTGCAGTTGAATACGGGCTCGGTCTGCCAAACTACAGTTTTAATCATTTTAATCATTGTTATGCAGGTTTAGTGTGTTCAGCACAATGCATGTTTTTGATTTTAAACTGTATGCCTACCTTATTAATCTTGGCACTTAACCGCATGTCCTGTAGTTGCATCATTCAGACTAATCAAAGCCTCAAACATTTTCAATTACGCATTCTGGTCCAGGAAGTTGAACACAGGTTTGTGCTAAGCTGTTATGTATCGGGTACAGCTGAGTTTCCAAGTGTGTTGCATGGTTTTGCTCTGAACGCGTCTGAACAGAATGCAGTAGCCTTCACAGCAGCTGCAGCTGTCTTAGACACCATTTCACATTAACTGAAGGGCAGCCAATGGCTGTTTCCTGACTGTCTAACATTACTCACATTACAAAATAATTAAGGAAGCAACAATGAACTGTGCAATTAAAACATAATTCAGAGTCAAGTGGATTGGCAACTGAAGTTCAACTGACAGTGAGGGAAGAGAAAAAACACAGTAAGTCTAGTAAATACCCAGATTTATTTAATCCAATAAATCACCTAGATAGTACCGAAATGTTACCTTATGAGGATCTATCAAGAATTCACAGAACTTAAATTGGATTCAAGGAGATTAAATGATTTATAATGTAACTATTTGTAGAGTTACCCTGGGTACTAATCAGTCATAATAGGAACAAAGTCTACAGTATATGACATATGTTCCTGTATTGTAAGACCTGAGCATGTAGAGAGGGTCAAAGTAATGACGGTGAGTGAAAGGAAGATGGAATTGAAGACTGACTGGAAAGGAGGGTTTCAGCTTGTTGGGGATGACTTTCTGTGCAGTGTTACAGAAAAGCTGAAGGGTTCTCATCCTGTGAAGAAAGCAGTAATATCTCATCTCTGTGCCCAGAGTGTCCGGCAGCATACTGCATCAGTAGATTGGGCATCATGCCACGGTCTAAATCTGATATGACACAACTGTTTGGGTGTGTGAGTGGTTAAGTTAATAACTTGTGTCAAGTTTATACGGTGTGTGTGTAGGCCTTAACAGGTTTAACCAAGCTGGACATAGTTTTTAGTTTACAGTTTGTGCTTTGTTTGCATTATTTTTTGGCAATTAAAACCCTCTTTCTGAAAATCTACCTGTGCTTGCCAAATTGCCGTAGAGCTTGATTTGGTAAAGTACAGCTAACTCATTTGTCTTGGTTTAGTTTGGTACATCTTATCCTATACCCTTTTTCCACTGGCCAAAAAACTCACTTACCACCACTAACATCTGGCTGTGGTCATCAGTGAGAAAGGGTATGATCGTTTAGTTTAGTACATGTTCAGTGCAAGTGTGTTTTACACGTCAAGGTGTATTCTTTCCTAGTGAAAATCTTTTTGAACTCTTTAAAACTGATCACTGCTTTGTGAATTAGCTAGGGAACCCGTGAAGAAGCTCAATGGAAAAACATTCTTATTAGCAGCCAGTGTTTACCATCCCTTTGGAAGCAATTAGGAAGTGTTCTATAAAGAGAGTAAGACTGTACCTGACCTGTGGACAACACCTGGAGACTAGGCTATAGGACTTTGCTGTATAGTGATGAAACTTGTGTAAACACATTGTCACAATTGTTGGCTGATTGGTTAAAAAAATGACAGGAACATCCTAAAAGTAGCATGAAGGTGAAACTTACTCAATCTTCGTGTGAAGGTAAAACATTGCACTGCACATTCTGGATCACTCAGATGCTTTTAAATATGAATTTCTCTGACGTGACATATTTTTATCTATCTGATTACCATGGAATGGAGGACATTAAGCCAATGTACTTCAGCATCTTTTTGATTATATACATGACTATTGTTGCTGAAAATGTTGTGTTAATCGGACTGGTCTGTTATGAAAAAACCCTGCATGAACCAATGTATTTTTTATTGTGTAACTTGGCTGTGAATGGCCTGTATGGAAGCACTGCCTTACTGCCGGCCCTACTGAGCAACCTGCTGTCACACTCATATGAGATATCTTTAACATTTTGTCAGACACAGATCTTTGCCTTACACACATATGGCATCATTGAATTCACAATTCTAGCAGCTATGAGTTATGACAGGTATGTGGCCATTTGCTATCCACTGCTTTATCATTCAGTCATGTCACAGAGAGTTGTTAAACTTATTGCTTTTACGTGGCTGTATCCCATGCTGGCATTTGTCGTTGTTTTAATTTTCACTCTTCGGCTGCGGTTTTGTGGGAGGACCATAGATAAGGTGTATTGTATGAATTACCCGCTGGTGAAACTTGCCTGTACAGATACATCTATTGACAACATAGTTGGCCTGCTTTCTGTAGTTCTATATACACTTCCACAGATCATCATGATCTGTTATTCATATGCGCACATCCTGAGGATCTGTGTCGTGTCGTTCAGCAAATCCAAGCACAAAGCCCTCCGGACCTGCATCCCACACCTGCTCGCGACAATCAACTACTCTATCGGGTGCGTTTTGGAAATAGCACAAAGTCGATTCAACATTAGTCACCTGCCTTACAAAAGCAAGTTGTTTTTATCTCTGTACTTTTTGATATTCCCACCCATTCTTAATCCGGTAATCTACGGTTTGAGTATTCAAATCCTAAGGACACGATTGTTTAAGCTTTTTCGCAGAAAAAGCAGGCAAGTAAAAAATAATGTAGCCAGGAGGCTGTTGGTATGGTGACTTCAAATTGCGTTCTGCATGTTTTTGGGAGGACTGATGCCTCTGGAAACACATGAGCAACCGAATGTCTTGTCTCTCCACGTTGTTTTATAAAATCTGCTCATCTCATTTTCTAAAACAAAACCAAAGAGAATTTTTATTTTTATTTTTATCTCATATGCCAGGTGGGATTCCTGGAGTATTAGCAGACTGAAGCTCAGGCTTTGTGCGCGTATTAAAAATTAGTCCGTTTGTCTGTGATTTCTGTGATTGTAATAGGAATGCTGTGAAGACATATGTCTCAGCATTTAATTTGTTAGGGTTGAAACCGCAAACCGGGAGAACCATTCTATGTTTTTCTGTTATTATTATTATTATTATTATTATATTCATGTTTATTATTATTGCTATTATTAGTTGTCTTCCGCGCCGGCTCAAATTCCAGTGAGCTGGAATGAGCTAGAAACATGAAACTTGGGGGAATAACTGGAAATGATGTGCATGTGCTTCTATAGGAATATGAACCACAGCGGCCACATGGTGGCGCTATAATTAAGGCTTCAAAATGCAAACATTGAAAGGCCACGTCCCCTGCACAGTTAGTCCGATTGACTTGTAATTTCTCAACCAGGTGCAGCTTAATGTGCTATAAATGCAAACTGCAGGTGATATTGCGCAAATCTGGCTACAAATGGCTAAATGTTTGTCCAATGGACACCAAACTTCCAGGAAATCTACATATTGAGCTCACACATACACTGCCAGTCGTATTCAAATTGACCCCTAGGGGGCGCTTTAAATGCACAATAACTGGACGTGACGCAAATCAAGGTTTGAGCTTGGAATCGCAGCTTGCGGCTTTATTAGCAATTGTTTGTGAGTTGGTCATCTGCTTTTCTCAAATCGCGGTGAGCTGGACTGAGCTACATATCACACTGAATTGAAAATAAATATTTTTGACAAATCAGTTATCATCAGTTATCATTTTAAACAAAGTGCACTGCGTGTCCAATCGTTACAACGCTTGGACACACGTGTGAAATTCATTGAAGTGGCTATTGAGACCAAAAAAAGGTGTTTTTTTTAACCCGGAATCGCCGCTTGTGGCTATATTTCTATTTGGTTTGCTGAAATGAATATACCATTGGAACTTAAGGCACAGCTTTGTCTTTCATGCATTGTTCTTCCTGCTCTATTATGACTACGTTTGTTGTAATTATATTGCAATGGCAATTTTATGTTTTATGTTTGAAGGTAATTAATTTTGTTATAACTAAAAGCTTGTGTCATTTAAATGAAAATTTGCAATAATTAATAAAGCACACATTTTCCAGTCACTTCTTGAGATTTTCCTATCATTATTCCATTCTTCCATTTTGTGCTTCCTCTACTGTATTTGTTATATTAATAAATATCAATCAGCAGTATTACAAAAAGGACAAACATTTGATGAGTTTATTATAATGAACTAAACACTTGAAGTGTGCATTGGGTATAAAACTTTACTTACTAAGGAAAAGAGATTAATTTACTAGTCCATGACAGAGCATAGTCAGACTACATGACTGATATGTAGGTTCCTTATAGTTGAAATAATAATCTTCACAAACAATGAAAAACAAATATTTATGTGCCCAATACTGTGCTGTAAACACAAAAAACAATCATATTGAATATTAATGTAGGTTTAAATTGTAGGACCTCTACTACTCTATTTCCAAAAAGAGGCATCAAAGTCTGCAATTTGAGCATAATTCTTATCACAAGACATGATTGCTCTATAAAGGCCATTATAACATCTAAAGAGAAAATATGATATAATATGATAATTATGAGAAGTATGTGCTCTATGTGCTGTATTCTATGTTGCTCTCATTCTATTTGTGAAAAGGATTGCGCAGAGATAAACCGAACTAACTGAATACACAGGAAAAATAATGACACGGTAGGACACTTGAGACCTTTGCAATAGTGTCATACTATGTGTCTGTAATATGTTTATGTCAAACATGATGCACGTCATTATTTTCTTTGTCTGGAGTGAACCTTACCTTACAGCACTGCAGCGCTCCACTGTTTTGAGGATGTCTTTTCAGCATCTTAAACCAGTAGAAACGAAAAGATTCATTCATGTTTCATGCTTACTCCATATTGCATATTTGTGTACATACTTACACTGTTTCCTGTGTTGAGCCTCTTCTGTGTTACTCTTACGTAATTTAACATATCCCACAGAAGAACAATGCCTGAGGCTTCAAATCCACAGAGGGCATGTGTATTATATTTGCATATTATTATCATCCTTTGTTATGCTCCCTGTTAGAAAGAGTGTCTCAAAATAGTCACCTAAAATGTGATTATGAGAAAAACCATTTAACAATAGCTCTCACTTACAGTACGTGGGCCCATGCCATACTTTATTGGATAAAAAAAGTAATGTAGCTACAATGTGGCACACCTGTGCAATGTCAGTCAATTCCCAATGGCATGGTAAAGTGTTTTAGTTATACAAAGCATGCTTGTACATTAAACACTTAATAAATACAGTTATTTCTCTTAACACTTAAAAACAAATCAACTTTTTCAGGGGCAAATTGTAAAATAAGTCTTCAAAACACATTGTGGTGGAGGAAGGGGTCGACACCAGTGTTGTCCAGACTAAACGCACTTAGAAATACAAAACGGTTTTACAAACAATTAGGAAGAAGGCATGCATACAAAAATAGACAACTATTCTAGTCATTCCTTTGTAATTTACAAGTTCATTATTGCCAAGCATTATACTTTGTGCTCCTGTTTTAAGGAATAGCTTGCTAGGTCTTCTCTCGTCTCTCTTGGAAAAGTACAATGTACATTCACAATCACTGAGGCACAGCACTTGATTAACAGCTTGTATAAGTACCCCAAAACATTGTGCACAGTCATTGTTGTTGTAGTAATGCAATATATATATATAGATATATATATATCTATATATATATGGGCTGAGCACTCTGTACACTTACAAACATATTCTTTAATCATACATACATGCATAACAAATGTTGTGTACATCCAAAATAGCTTTTAATTCTTCCAGCAGGCCTTACTGAGCAGCTGTACACACTCCAGCATAATGTTCAAAACGATTCAATAGAAGCGAGGGTAGGTGGCCATGCATGTGAGCAATGAACAACAAAGCTCTCCGACAAGTCTTTGACACAGACACAAAGTGCTTATTAAAGTGCCATAAACCCTGTTGTTTTATCAATGTTTTTAGCTTTTAGTAACAGCCCTCATTTTTAAAAGGGGAGAGGGACACCAAGTCTTTGTGCGCCTGCACGGTGAGCAAGGTTGAAGGAGCAGAAAAAGGAAAAGCGATGCCGAGCCGAGCAGGTAAAGGGAGGTTTGTGGTGCCTTTTATCTCCAGCAAACTGAGGCCGGCTGTGTGAGGCACAGGCGGAGGTGATACGTATGAGGTTTAATGAACACGATGAGCCTCCATGAGTCTACCCTAAAAATCCCAATGATTGGTTTGTGTCTTGAAGAGGAACATTCTGTAAAGAGGTGAAGGTATCAATTAGTAACTAGCCATAAAAAAACACAGGTTTGGAGGGACACAAACGCTCAAAACGTGTTACCTTAAGTGAGCTGTGGAGGATCCGGAGGCGATGAAGCTTGTCATTGAGCAAGGGGTCATTGACTCGGCGGACAAATGAGCGCTTGTACTCCAGGCGGCTGGCTGATCTGTGGTCAGCCGAGGAAGACAGACTGGTCTGCTCCAGAGCCCGGTACAAATCCCCAAGGGAGTCTGCCTGCATCCTGCAGTCCCGTCCATGACCTGGCCAAAACCACAAGCAATCCTTAACAAAGATTTTACATTTAACTGAACTCAAGAATGAGTTCTTAATTATTATTTCACAGTGAAATACATGTGCTTGCATTCGGAGAATTCTTCGAAATGATCACCTTTTTAAAACTGGACAAAGACACTTAGTTTAGAAACTTCTGTAAAATAATCTTAGCAGTGAATCTCAACCATATGAAAGTGTAGCTGCAGCCTCCTTCTGCGCACACAGCCACACAAGCCTGGTGTGTGCCACAGCCCAGCGGGAAATGGCAGAGCCGAAGCTAAGTGGCTCGTGAAGGGACTCAAAAATATAACAAGCTGAAATTGCATGGTCAGTGGCATATCTTAAGTAACCAGGACTTTTTTCTGGAAACAAATGTTGAATTTTTCATGCTGTGAGTATCATAAATAAATATGCATTCATCCTTAAGGAGGTTTTAGTTATTTTGGTAAGGACTAAACACCACACTGTAAACATTCTCTATTACAGGTAAAAGCCCTGTTTTGAAAATGTTTAGTAAAAGTATTTTAGTATAATCTGGAAAATATGATTTCATTAAATAAAATTATAATTAATTCAGAAACATGGCTCCTGTGATGGTTAAATTATTAGACCATTATTACTCATAATGTGTGAGCAACATTTTAGCACTAATTTGAATCTATAACAGTGCATCATATTTTACAGGTTTTTTATGTAAAACCCTAATTGGTAATGTAACTAGTTACTAACAAATAAATGCAGTGGAGAGAAAAAAGTAAACTATTTTCCATTATTATCGTTATTATTATTATTATCATTCTTAAAAGGTCTTTCTAAAATGAACAATTCAACTTAGCCCAATTTATGTCTAAAATATTATTCCCATTTTTCTACATTTCCCTATACAATTTGTATTTAATAAAACGTTAAATTCGCTAAAAGAGCCTCTCCTGTTTACTCAGTTAATACAGTCTTCTTGACGGATCTACAGGATGCACATTCCTGCTCTTTCTAATTCCCCATTCTGTGGTAGTGTCTTCCTTATGGTATCTTCTACAGGGAACACACTGGGCGAACAGCTCATACATATCGTGTTATTAACGTTCAGGGCCCCTCTTCTCCTGTTTACATACACTGCCCTCTGTTGGCTTGATCCTGACACTACACTAGTGCTATGAATCTGTTAGGAGTCACTCTATTTTGTGTTTTGGAAGCAGGGTGGTACGTTCTGAAGCTTTGGGGCTGTGCTTTGAAATGTATCATGCTTTATTTCCCGCCTGTTTGTGATGCTTTCTTGTCTTACGAGGCAGTGGCGGAGAGAGTGAACGGTAGAGCAATAGATAAATGAGGACAAGTAGAAAGGACCCTTAGGCGCGTTTCTTTATCCTGTTCAGAATTCAGCATTAACATGGACTGAAAGGATTTCTCCGCGCTTCACCATTCAAACACAGCTGAGAGGCACAATGACATCTCGAGTGAGCGAGAGAGAGAGAGAGTGTGTGTGTGTGTGTGTGTGTGTTTGTGTGTGTGTGTGTGTGTGTGTGAGAGAGAGAGCGAGAGAGTGAACTGTCACGATAAATTACTATCAAGACACTAAATCTGATCTCACTTAGGCAACTGCCCTGGAGGTCTTCGAGGGACGGTAGATGGGCTGGCTTCAAATCCAATCCAATAAAGCAATAGTAGCGAGTATTCAACCTCTGACATTTTCTGGCTCTGACAACCTATTAGCAGCTTTAATAAAATAATTGATGACAAATAATCACACTTGTTCCACACTATGCGGAAGAAAAGACTGATCTGTATGTAACAGGGAGCAGGAGATTTCAGGGTGATCTTAGTAAAGTGTGTGACACCTTGAGCTCCTCTAGTGCTCCCCTGCAGTGGTTCACAACATTATTTTTGCGACGTACAGTACACCACGTCCCTGTCAGATTAGCTCAAACACCCCTTCATCAACACCAAACCTCATGTAGCAACTGTTTTGATTTGAATTGATTTTTAATTTGGGTGGTGTTTAACCCTGTTGTTTATGTAAAAGGGAATATTGTTGCACTCATTTTTCCATGCAAGACAGTAACCCTTTTGATAGTAATCCATTAATTCTTTTGACACCTCTTTTGACTTGCAAATTAGTTTTAACGCGGTCTCAATCACAGCATGGGATGTTAAGGTGCTACACGTGACTTAGCTTGGTTGGAAGCATGTCCTGTGAAGTTGGTTTATAATAAATCTCAGCCAACTTGTAATCCTTTTTGTGTGTATATTTTAACACACATATGCGGATACATGTTTTTGTCACATCCTTATATGTAATTTTTGTAATTATCTGTGCTACATTCTTTTTAATAAATGGCTTTAATGTATAATTGATTTTGTTGTCAATTAATGTTGGTTAACCTGGTTATAACTGTAAAGGTCTAAGCTTGTGGTTTGTTTAAAAAGATGTAAAACACAGATGCTGTGTGTCTAACCGCTGCCTCTGGCCCGGTCCAGCTCGTAGTGATGGTGGTCTCTCTGATCCGATGCCGCGGCGGTGGCAGCCAGGATAGCATGAAGCCCGCTGTCCCTGGGTAGCGTGAAGCTGCGGGGTTTCCCTCCCGCATCTGAATCAATGCTGGACCTGAGGGGCAGAGGCAGGGCTCTGTACTGTTCTTGCAGCAGACTGCGCTGTGTTGGCAAGGTAGACTGCCTGCGGTACTCGATCGCATGTTGGTCTCTGTCCTCAGAAAGCAGGTTCTCCTCCACCGGAAACGTCTGGAGGTAGTGCATCCTCGCTTTGCTCTCCATCTGGTCCTGCCACGAGTTTCGGTGGATGTTCGTCTTCTGCCCGGGGGAGGTGCCGTTTTTGTTGCTGCTGATGCCGTCCTGAGGCTCGGAGTGGAACTCGTCATGAGAGGAGCGCGACTGAAACGTGTCGGAGGAGGAGAGGTGGCCCCGTTTTGGTTCCAGGTAGGGACTCACCTAAACACAAGGTTAGCAGGTAAAAAAACAAGAAGTTTGCCACAAATATATCCACTTAACTATACGTTGACAGACTCACTGAGGATGCTCTGGGATAGGTGTCATAAGGTGGTGGTGGACTGTCCTGTTTTGTCATCGAAGGCATCTCCATGTCCTCATGATCACTCTCACTCCAGTAATCTGTCATGAACAAACATATTGAGTCATGTTCTATTTTTCTATAGCAGACAATTACAATCTTCCCAGCTACACTTCAGGAGCTGAGCTTAGAGAGGCTGAGAGATTACATGTTTGTAGTTGATACAAATAATACATATGCAGAATTCATGATAGGTTTAGCTTTTGAACTATTGCATCAGGTCAGAAAGATCAGTTCTGCCCATTAATGAGCTGTTTTGACAGGTGTAGCTGCAGTGTAGGTGTGGTGTAAGAGGGATTTAAGTCCAGGTCTGACTAACTTTTGAGGCTGAACATGGAGACGGATGAATCTAATGATGTAAGTACTTCCTGTTGAAACTCCTGGGGGTGTTAAGGGTCTAATTTAGCAACTTGTCTAGCAGGAAAGAAGCCCCTTCCTCATAAAACAGACGACAACCCGGATCTCACCCGCCCACCTTTGCAAGATATCTATGTAGGCTCCTCTAAATAGAACAAGGGTTGGTAAAAAAATTCTGTCCATTTGTGTGAAGCCAAGGAACACCAGAATATGAAAATAACAAGCACGCCTTCAGCCCCTAAAAATAGCATTTATATTCAGCACTAAGCAGAGACGTTAGAATCAGATGTGACGTGAAACCGGGGAGAGGAGTTGAAAAAGCCACTGATGTAAAACTAAGATTTATTTATTGAATTCTCTGGAAAATGACTGCTTTGAACCTGTGATATGGAATTAAAACCTTGCCAAGGGAAGAATAGGCCAAATAATTATCAATGCATTCGTCATTACTTATTTATATATGATTTCTCAAACATGGTGTTTTATGTAAGTGTTCTTTGCAGAACCGTGACTAATCTCACCTTGGTCCTGGCGAATTTTCTCCTGCTCGGAGTAGCCTGCCACTGCCATACTGAGACGACTCAGCCACCTGTTGGGGAGAATAACAGTCATGGCGCACAGCAGCTTGACATCCAATAAAATATCTTGTGCTGTGTGTGTGTGTGTGTGTGTATAAGTGTCCCTTTTTGACCAATCACCTTACAAAACTGCTTTGTTCAAGGAGAGTGGGCAGTCTGGTGTAAGGATTCAATATCCGATCAGCAGGGGTATAAATGTGGTTGCAAATGTGGGATTGGGGGAGTTTACAGCATGACTGTCATAGTCTCATTAACTCACCGGGACATGTCGTCTACATTTTCCGCCGCAAAGTAGAAGGTCTTTATCTTCGGATGGCAAGCCTTGAAAGCACTGAAAGAGAACCGAAGGTATATTTATTCATATGTAAAAACAACAACGGTGATGTAAAGTGCACATTAACATATAAATCACACTCTCAAACACACACACACACACACACACAAAACAGCAAGACTGCATTATAAGATAAACAGCTCTGCTTATTTTCAGGAGCTGAACGCAAGTCTGAGTCTATTAAGAGTGTGTGAATGTGCATGTGATGGCTTTTAATCTATTAGTGCTAACAGCTATTTGCCACAAAGTATACTCTGTAACGGTATCACGTTCATTATTTAAACTGTATTGAACTGTCTATGTGTAATTTGCAAGATTGTTCTTTGGTTTCCCTGGAAATTGAATCAAAGCAAGATGTGTTCTTTATTCATAACCAGACCAGATTTACAACTGCTGATCTAAAGATTTAAATTAGTTTTTTTCTTAAAACGTCTACATCGGCTAGCTATAAAGGTTCCTGTAGATTTTTCCTTGTGCTATGCAGTTGTTTTCTTTTGGGTGGGTTCCCGTTTTGTTTGTATCGTGCATCTGCATGCACAATACCTTGAATATAAAAACAAAATCAGCTTTGCAAATGTTTTATGAGGAAGAAAATGCATTCTTTACATTTTTTCTTAAAGATACACACAACATGGGTGGGGTGGCGCTGAATATGCATATCTCCACTATGTTACAACCTCTCCATTTTACTAAACCTTTTCCATTAACATTCATTGTCAACAAATGATCAGCCCTCCCTCTAGATACTGTCCTCAGGTCCAAAAAGGACTAGAATTAGTTAAAATATCACTGATGAAATGTGATCTACACACTTCTTCTTTCACATTTTTGTCTACTTACTTTTTATAGATATATTTTATAACATTATTGCATCATGTATTGGTAATTTCAATCTTCTAACTCCACTACTATTAGCATTGCTGCTACATAATCTATATCAGTTGTTTAATCATCATCATAGATTTGGGTTAAAATTCTATACAAAATATAATAAATGTGCCATAAATGTGTGCATTTGCTGTCCTCCTGTCAGCATACTAATATGTTGCTGGTGCAAGGTGTGTGTGCATGTGCATATTGGTTGTGAGTCAAGCGTGCTCTGTAATTGTCCTTTTTACATTGTCAGTCCCGTAAATTATTTAACATATATGCCAATGTTCTCCCTGCCAAGAACCAATTTTACCGATTTTATATCACTATGCAACATGACTCTGCTGTCAGCTTTGTGAATTGTAGTCAAGAAATTTGTACCTATGTTTTGTCCAATTTTGAGGCTAAACAGAAAAGCAATGCAAATCTAAGGAGCTTGATCGTGGATCAGTACTCACTACTTCCTTCTGCATTCAGTGGCACGGTCGATCTTGAACTCTGGAAGACTGACAAAGCCCTCTGCCTTCTCATCCTGCAACGAGCAGCAAAAGCACAGTTAAATTTGAAGTGCCACATAATGAATAAAGGCTTAATAGTGTGTGTTGCACTTTTGGGAAAAACAAAATCGTATTCACCTCCTCGTTCATGTACCAGTACAGACATGTGTCTTTCAGTATAAACCAGTACTTCTTCCACTTCTGCGAAAAATAGGTTTTAGCATCTTTCTTTTTCCACAGCCAGCCCTCACAGTCCCCTTGACCCAAGTCTCTGCAGGAAATCCGCCGCTTGCTGAATGAAGACATAGGACTTCCAGCTGCAGGCGCCAGCAAGGGAGCAGAACAGACAAAGGATTCAAAAAAACACTCCCCGAAAAACACCTGCTCATGTCTGGGTATGATTACATCGGAGCACTAAAACTCTAAAACAAGAGCTCGTACCTTTACTCTTCTTCTTTGACCTTGACATCAGTGAGGAGCGTTCAAACACCTGCATAGTAAACAACAATGATGTCATGCAGAGAATCCCAATTTTTATTTAACTATTATTTGACTATAACTCCTTGATTGAGTCTCTGAAATATTGTAAAGGGGACAAAATTTATATCTGCAGTTGAATTACATGAATATTTAAAGCTGTGAATGTTGAAATGTTAATGCTTGTAGAAATGCAATGAGATGATAAGTTGCCTTGTCACTTACTAATGTCTGTATTTGTTTGTTATATATTGCTGTTTTATACATTTTGTAAAAATAAAAAAAAAATCAGCAATAAAAAAAGCTCCCACTTCTAAAGTGGCTTACAACAACAACAAAAGGATTTTCACAGACATAAGGGACTGACATGGTAAAGGGAGGCAGAGTCAGAGCTGGATGTGGACAGGGAGACTTCCATCTGGAGGGCGGGGACAAGCGTGTACTGGGTGGGGCTGGCTCCTCGCTCCGTCTTCCTCCTGTTTTGACTCAGGCTGCGTCCCAGCAGGAAGTCTTCCCCCGGGGTTTTATCTTCACTCGCAAAACGAAGCAGGGAATTCTCTGCAGGGACACAACAGTGGCAAACTCAGTGCCACACACACACACTTTCCTTTAAAAATCGATCATTTACAAACTTAATGACCTGCACAGTTCAACAGAATGCTTCTGAATTACATGATGCCTCTCCATTTTAGTAAGATCATTTGTCAATTAACTGCTTCAATCTAGACTATGGACTTTTAACCACATATTAGTTGCCACAACAGTTCACAACATTGATCATAAACTTTTATGTAATCTACTTTAAGACCAGTCAGGTTAAAAGGTGCTCTAAGTGATGTCACATTGTTGTCACATACAGCAAACATCTCCTCACAATTTGCGAGCTGCCTGTCCCCAGAACACACTGTAGACCCTGGGCTGTCTACAGAGACGGCGTTTTTTTACAAACGGCAACAAAAACAAAACGTGTCCACCTGCACCACGAAGCTACACCAACAGTGTTCCGGCATTCCAGCCAATAACCGACAAGAAGGATTTGGGGGTGGGGGTAGGGGGGGTTAGTGCATGGAAGCGCAGAAGGGAGGGGACGAGATGAGGATGAGGGAGGGGGAAGGTAGTGTTATTTTGTTTGAAAATACTTTGAATGTCACTGAGAAGTAATGTCACCCAACGCTGCTTACAGCACATTTAACGATGTGCTTGTCTGAGGTAAGTGAATGCTGATGTTTCAAAAGACCACCTACAGAAGAATGCGGATTTTGGACGAAGAAGCCCTCAAAACTTCCAAACACTGTCTCATGTAGATAAATATAGTACAATCAGCTTTTGTTAAAGCCCAAAGGAGCAACATATCACCAACAATCCCCAGAGGAAACAAACACATCACTCAAGTCTTTCTTTGAGACTGAAATAAATTCAGTCTCCTCCCACTCCATTTGCCACTCCAGATATATCTCTACAGTTGCCAAAGCAACAGAGAGAAACGACAAAGCTGAGAGTGAGAACGAGAGGAATGAAGGGAAAAAAGGAGCAGTGATAGATTGTGAACACATGGAGGAGATAGAGGCACAAACAGATATCCAGCATGTTATCAGTTTTGACAGGCCAGCTCATCCTTCTACTTTTTGGCTCAGAGATCTGAGTGAGGATATTATGAGATATCCACCCACTCACCTTAGCTCTCTCTGTCCCTCTCCGTGTCCCTCCTTTCTCTGCCTCCCTTCCTTTTTCTCTCTCCCACTGCCTCCCACTCACCTCTCCTGCTCTCTCTCTTCAGCTTGGCCAGGTCTTCGTTGTCTCCCACCCAGTTGTATTCTACCGGCATTGAGATGGGCCTGAGCCTGCCTGGAGCAAGGAGGCGCATTGAACGTCAATATTACACACCTGCCCACACACACATCAAACAGCCGCAGACGTCTCAAAAAAAATCTCAAAAGCATACAAACGTCACATTCGTAGGGCTTTGGGCTCTTGGCTCTCACAATAACAGCAGCGAGGCATCGGATGAGGCAGAGGTCTTACCATAGGTGGGAGTACTTCCCCTGCAGACTGATGACACCTCTTGGTTCTGGTCATACTCGTAACAATACAGTATGGCATCTTCCTCCACAAGAGGAAATCTCCGCCGACACTCGTGGTCCAGGTAGGAGTTTGGTGACTCAGATCCCTCTGAGACATGGACATCCGATTGGGGATCATCACCCGACAGATTTCCCTTGTCATCTCTGTGGTAACGAAAAGTCATTTAAACATCAGTGAAGATCTGGACTAATATGGGAGAAAAAACAGAAGCAATGCCATCATCAGAATATACTGTAGGATTAATATGTGTAAACTCTCAAAAAACAGCCCCGTTTTTAGTTTGAAAGATAAAGCTGGCGATATTCTATATATTTGTTGTCTCAGTACTGGCTCGCTTCTCCAGCCTGTCTGTGGCTCTCAGCCCCAAGCCCACTCAAAAAAGACTTGCAAAGCCAACTTTTTTACATTTTAACCCGTGCATTGTTCACATCCATGCTAGCTACAGTAGCTGTCTTCTTATTTCACTGCCTTTATGGGTGCAATGCTACACTTTGTGTCTCACCAACTGTCAGTCAGTGAAGTACTCTGAAATCAATAGCATGAATTTGTATGGAGTGTGCTCATTTCTGTGCATGTGTCCTTGTGCAGGATACAAACAGAGACAGTTTAGAACCAAAACAATAATTTCCTGTACCTGTGTCACGTGGGTTTCGCCACTGCCACGCCTGTTTAGGAGATCAGCAGCAGGTCCCGAGTGTATTACACAGATTATGACTGGTTCTTTGACCCCTCGGTCACCAAATAAATATTGGACGCATTGTTTTTACAACCCACATAACTCCCGGACATCCTGACACTAAAATGGCCATTTGGATGGACAATTCCGGAGAAAATTAACCTACATTATAATAAATTATGCATTTAGGAGACAGGAAGTGTGTACCGTTTCGTACCATTGGCGCAGTGTGTAATGCACTCTCTTTAGTTACAGAGAATCTTTGATACAAACAAAACGGGGTCCCACTTGTAAAAACATTGCTCCACAGCACTACTAGTGTTCAAAGACTCCACAGGGGACCTGTATTTGGTGAAGCATGCACTACTGCTGAACTTTGTGTTTCATGTGTAAATGTGAGTTCACCTGGGGGTGTAGGGTTCTGCTGGAGGAGGGGGGATGTAGAGGTCCTGCAGGGCACAGCTATTCCTCCTGGATGGAGTACTTAAAGTGCTGGTAGGTGTGGCAACACTGCTGCTGGGGCTCTGTGGGAAGATTGGCTGTGTATGAGTGTGTGTGTGAGTGTATATGTGTGTGAGCATGTGCGAAAGAGAGAGAGACAGGCAGACAGAGAGAAAGAGAGGGGGAAAGGAACAGTTACAGGGATTGACACATAGACATTTTGGAGTTCCCAGCAGTCCAGTCAGTTAGTCGTCAGCGACCATTTGTTCGGTTCAGACTGTGCTGCTGAGCATCTCAACCGTGAAAGGAGCAGTGGACGGTACGTTTCGGATGCTCCAGTCTTTACTAGTGCACACAAGATGACGGGTTGGTGTGCAGTATCGTTGTCCCTTTCATTCAGGTCAAGGAAAATCTGGTCATAGCCTACATAATTTTTCCTTTTTTTACCTTCTAGTCACGTTACGATTTCATCAGCTTAGCTCAAATAGTCAAAGAGATCCAATCAAAAGATACCAGTTTTGCAGTGAATCCCAAAAAAAACTTATTAAATGAGTAAGAACGGACATTCTTTCAACATTAGAGTTTAATTTGTCACTGCTCAAACTATGCTAATATGTTGCGTAACTCACAGCTGACTAATATCTGAGATGTATTATGGGGAGATGTGCATCATCATAAGACCATTATGTGTGTCAGAGCTACTGCAGGGCTTCCACAGCACACTGCACTTTTTAATAACTCAACAGACTACCTTGACATTGTTAATTTGAGTCACATCTCAGAGCAGAAAAAAATTGTTTCTATGTTCTTTTTTTGTCTTTTCTGTCCTTAAAAATGCCAGCAGGAGAGCAAATTTGATTTAGGTGGAGAAGAAGAAGAATGAGAGTGTGATGTGAAGGGGGAGGAGGCTGTGCAGGACTGCGCTTCAGGGCCTCGAGGGGGAGAAAACGTTTTCTCTGGCCTAGGACTCAAAGAAAGGCTGGGCTACATTAATACACATTCCTCCCATTTCCAGCCATTCTGGCTCAGGCACACAAGCCTAATAATGTGGTTGCTTTGGCCGAAGTAGGACAACATATGCCACTGAGGTCGAGTTGTGAATGAATGTTGCTGGAACGTCCAACCAATTAGTAACGAGGTGTGCTAAAGAAGGTGGATGCAAGAAAAAAAAAAGGCCAAAGCAACACTATATCTCTAAAAATGATACCTTTTACAAAGTTAATGTTTGTGTCCGGGATCTTGTTTTAGATGACAACCTATTGTAAAACCACTACTTTAATTCAACATCATTCTCACTATGTACTCTTACATTTTAGTAATTTAGGTGCTGGTCCATGATTTTGGTGTCTAATGTCCAGGGTCCGTGCAGTCTCATTTTGAACAGACAGAAGAACAGAGATATACATATACAAATACACATACAAATACATATCTACTCACAAACAGGCATACAAAAATATATCTGTGTAGGATGAAAGTAGTCATCATACTTGGAGAGCCAAGGGTTTCCATCTCATGTTCTTGAGCAGAGCAGGGGTTGACGTGAGTGTGCTCTGTGGGCGTTTCTTCAGTGTCAGGGTGACACCTGCAGGGTCCCCACGCAGCAAGTTCACCAAGTTCTTCAGCTGCCAGCCCACCTAGCAAACAACAACAGCATGGTAAGGATTTCCTCACACAGGCATCCCCATGACTCAGACAATAGAAATAGTAAGCTGATATTTTAATAAGAACATCCAGTTAATGAATAGCACACATGGTTTGGATGGCTTTTCTTTGCGCCTAACCTACTTCAGTGTTATTATGGCTGTTATGTCTAGAATACGCGCTGATCCTGATGGTTGAAAACTCTGGCACAGCCTCTGATGTTCATGTTGACAAAGATAGTAAATGCGAAGTTGGATGCCAAAGGGCATCTTGTACACCTCCGGTGGTATTAATCTGAAAGCGCTGTCATGATGTGGTAAACCCTGATGCTGTGTGTTATGAACAGCTGCATGCCTTGTAAATAGTCTTTAACCCAGTTTTGATGACACTTGGCACAAGAAACATCCCTCCCAGAGAAGCAGTCTGCAGCTGAAACAAATATGCCTGGTCCAGTTTGGGGAGGAAATATCCTGTCTTGCTTGGGCTCACTGCACCAGGTTTCATTACATCTTGCGTATTCCAAGCAGCCTGAGAAAAGCCTGGCATTTTTAGCCACTGACCTAGCAATCCCTTTGTTCCTTTACAAGTAATTTTTTACCTTGACAGCCACTACACAGATATGTATCACATAGAAAGTGTATTAAAGAGACAGACAGGTTGAAACAGATGCTTTTATATTCCAAAGCATGCTTTATTCTATGATTAAAAAAAGAAGATTTTTTTGCTGTGTCTGTCCCAAAAAATGTGTTTATTTAAAGCAGTTCAACCCCCCGATTTGCTGTATGATGTTTGATGTAGCTTTTTTTCTCCAGCTATCTACTGCTTTGCCTTGGTAAATAATTGTGATAATAAAAAGGTGTTTCTTATGAACCATCATGACACTGGTTTCTTCTTTTTGTCTCAATTCCTTGAGGGGAACACTCTCCAGTGTTAAAATGTACTGTCTCTTTTTCATGTGTGTGAATCCTTCCCCATTTATTGACCTACACCAGAAATTCAATCTATTCTTCGCTGTCTGAAGTTATTTATGTCTGACATGCTGCCTTATTCTTTTTACAGCCTTTCAATCTTGTGCACAATAGCACCACATAATTTGCTATTTCTTTATTCTACATGTGTCATGAAAACTCAATTTTAATTACAAGGCCGCTTTAGCCTCGGAGGATTTTTCCTTCATTACTTTCCTTTGGTTGGTGTAACTCCTTCACCTCAGCAGCCATTGTTTGGGTTCTCGTGGAGAAGAATGTTACAATCCAATGATCTTTTGTCTCTTACTGCTGGACTTCTCCCAGCTGCATTAATTATAGATCCCTGAAATGTTTCAAGGATCTATTCTTACTATTTGTTTGTTTTTTAACCTTGAGGTTTGTCTCTTGAGCCTGAAGACACTTTTCCTTGCTTTACTTTTAGGACTTTTTCAGTACTTTTCTGTCCTCTGGTTTATAAAGTTCTTGTGGAACTGATAGTGTAAACAATCCTCCCACCACAGATACATCTAGTTCAATGCAGCACCGCCTTATATCTCCAAAGGTTTCATCGTGGCTAATGCATACCCCCAATGCAATGGGATGTTCATTAAGAAAAAACACCCCACCAGCAGGAAGATGTTTCATTCACTATCACCTTCATGGCAGCATTTACCTATGAGCTCCATACTATGTACTAATAATAAACAGTAAATACAACAAACTATTCTTCATTTTATACTTTTTTTTCCAGGTAATACACAAGAAATTAACAAACATGAGAGGACACAAGAAATTCCAACTGATGTCACTCAAGCTGTTAATTTGAAATGCTGTTGCCAATCAATTGAAGAAAAGCCAAATGCTTCATGAAATGCAAAGGAGTAATTAACACTAAACTATGCTTCCCAGCATTCACACCAAAATCAACTCTGTATTTGCACTTATTCACTATAAAAATTGGCTGCATTTAGTGGGTGTGTTGACTGACTGAAATGAACCTGACTTGCGCTGTGTAATTATCTTCTTGCTGTTGCACACAATAGTAGCAATTCTTTTCAACAAAGACTGTTATATTTAAATTGTGCACCACTTGACGTTTCTGCTTTAATTTCTACAGAATATATAATATTGTGTTGCTAAACAGCAATAGGCAGTTTCTGTAGTTTTGTCTCTTATCAAAAACAAAGGAAAGGGGAAGGGTGTGTAGCCACAGTCACAGCGCACCACCTCCCTATCTCTGCAGCTCTTAGCATTGCTGTTATAGTTTCAGACTGCCAGCGGACTTCCTTTGAAAGACTGAGCTCTTCTCTCATTTCATCTGTGTGCAAATGCTAAAGATAAGCCCTTATGTTTTCTCACCCTGCAGTTTTTCTGAATCATGGTTGCAGCTGTTGCCGTGGTCCTGCTAGGCACCCTGCAATGCCCTGCTAGGCCCTGATACAGTATATCCAGCTACACCCTGCTACGTCATTCTATGCCTTGCTACACTCATTTATGCCCTGCCACGCCATGAACTACTTCAACAACTATTATTTCTAGTCATATTTAATTTATATTTATTGTGACTGTATTGCCTCTGTTCATCATACCCTCCACCAGCACTGGCATATAACTGCCCACCAAGAGCCTGGGTCTGACCAAGGTTTCTCCCTAAAAGGAAGTTTCCTCACCACTCAAAGTTTCTGCCTAAAAGGGAGTTTTTCCTCGCCACTGTCACTGAAAATGCTTTCTCTTGTGGGAATTACTGGAATTGTTGGGGCTTTGTATATTTTAGAGTGTGGTCTAGACCTACTCTACCTGTAAAGTGTTTTGAGATAACTCTTGTTATGATTTCACAACTAAAATTGAAATTGAAATTACAGCCCGACACATATACAACAGGTCCAGTAGTGCTGTAACAGGGCTCACTGTGGATGTGGTGCAACACAGAAAACACATTCACAGCATAAACAAATCTCAGGGGAAATACGTTGGTGTACAAAACAAGCCTGTGTGTACAAAACAGACATTTGCAGAAAGTAATCTGCAAATACAAAATGCACCTAAAAAAAATTCATATTCAAATTCAGAAAGCCAGTGTGGAAACACATAAAAATAAACCAGTGGACTTACCACTGTCTGAAGATTGACCTGAATGACTTCATCTCCAGCATGGATTTTCTTACAGCGGTCAGCCAGAGACTGATGGACAGAGGGACAGTGGAGTCATAACTGCCGCTCTATTTCACTGTCATGGCATGAGCTTACTGTGATACAACCATAAGTAAATCCTAACTCTACATATTACACGTGAGCAGTGAGGCCAAGATCTGCAAAAGTGAACACAAAAAGGCTTGTACTTACTCCTTCTGTTGTCCCTGTGATTACATGTAAACCATCATAGGTTGATTTGATATACATGCCCTGTGGGAAGAGAGCACAAATATAGTATTATAGTAGTAATATATATATATATAAATATATAAGTGAGTATTATATTTAAAAGCAAACTCTAACGTAAGGCTCCTTTAACACATGCATCTTGACTCAGCCGCCTGAAGTACAGACCTGGTTTGTTGTATATCTGTCACTCTCGGCATTTGTTTTAATCTGCTTAAAGTGCAAAATTGGTCGGAGTTTGGATTTATCTCAATTATTTTTTAAGAGCAGTGAAAGACTTTTCATGTTGTGCTCAATATTGCCTTATCAGACAAATGTCAAAACGATTGCAGGATGGTCTTTAAATATCATATGGGAATACTTTTGAAACATACCGTACATGGCACCATCTAAATTAATGTAATTTAATCTTTTTTTTCTACTCTGACGTTCTTAGCACTTTTCAGATGTTTTCTATTTTGTAAAATGTATTACTTTGAAGCTAAATGTATTTTAATGTATTTTCTTCTTTTATGCCCTCTTAAACATGTTAGATGTCCTTTTGTATCTAGAAAGGCGTCCACCAAAAAAACTGTGTTATTATTATCATCATCAGTTTCCCTCACAATGTTACTTTAAGCAGATTGAATCAAACATGGATGATTATGTATCTGCAAACAACGTTCCTCTGATGCAGAACAGCTACATGTTTTTACTAAAAAGGGGTCTAAAGGGCATTACAAAGAAACATACACACAAACAAATATTTGGACACAGACACGGACACACACGGCCACACACACACTTTCAAGATGAGTATAAGAGGTTTATTTTTAGGCCACTGGGTCCACTGTTGTGTTCAGGTTTTACCGAACGGATGAGAGAACGTGCATGCCCCTTGCTAGCATTTGCGTGGGGGTGGGGATTTTACTGTGGCCCCAAGCAGGGCGCTTGTGCCCGAGTGTAGGTCAGTGCGAAGATGGAGTCTACTAAAGTGGCGGCAAAAGTAAGTGTCTTCTCTGCTACTAAACACAGTATCAGTTTGACCCCAAAGTAAGTGCATAGACAGAGTACAATCTGTGAATTTTATTTAATCTTATATTTTTGTCATTTCAACACGACCATGTTCATTTAATGTGGCTTTTTATCAGCTGACTCATATGCCCATAAGCTCAGCAAAACCCAGTTTTGTGACAGTGAGCACCATTAGATGCTGGACAAGCAGCAGCACACAGTTTTACTTCAATGTTCCTTCTATTTTGAAATATAAAACGATACCATGTTTCATGGTTAAAGTGCTAATATAAAAATTCAACAGCCACAAGTCTTTCCAGACAAAGTCCTGGATACTGTGGTTAACTGGATATCAACCTTTAACAGCAGATTCTTGGTATCAACCTCAGTAACAGTTTTTTACTGCAATGTATTAATGCTGTGAGCACCACAAATTAAAATTCCTTCACCAACAATGCATTGAGGTTAAAACTATTTTGTATTAATAATCATCCGTTACATTCAAACCATTGCCAAATGAGTTGATACAAAGCTAATTAAGACTATCAGCTCAAATAAAACTCTCTCTGTATTTTTCAGTATGGCTCTGTTTGCAAAATTGTGTCGTCAGGCAGCATTAGTGCGCAGAAGCTTGAACAAAAACTAGCGTTCAGCTTTGGATACGAACAAGACATAAAAAAACATGATGATTACTTCTTCCGAACAGTTCATGTTTTTTTAAATCATCCATGTCCTTGATTCGACGGGGAAAGGCTACTAGCAGCTGAGTAGAGGAGGGGTGGGGATGGTGCTTGCGTCATGTGGATGCACGGACAATGTTTTAGTCATTACTTAAAATTCTTCATAGGGTCGACAGAAACTACACACTATAGCTTTAGGGCCAGACATGTCAGGCTAAAATATAGTTTTTCATGCACTGTTCCAATTTTAAGATCTTGGACTGATTTGCTTCCATAACATGTCTTTCAGACTAGTGGGAATAAAACAATCAAAATAGATATTTAAGTGTTTATTTTATTAAACTTCTATTTGCGTC
The DNA here is from genome assembly GCF_013103735.1 of Etheostoma cragini. Taxonomy (NCBI): domain Eukaryota; kingdom Metazoa; phylum Chordata; class Actinopteri; order Perciformes; family Percidae; genus Etheostoma; species Etheostoma cragini. Next base: position 10,658,858 of record NC_048419.1, on the reverse strand, counting down.
TGTAGAATTCTCCTAAGGTTATAGGGGATAAATATATACACACATGAACATACACACACACACACACACACACACACACAAAAACACACAGTTTATGCTTATATCCTGCACTGCTCCCCCATCTGTCACTCAGAGTGGCCACGTCCTTAATTATGCAGAGCTTTAAGCGTGAATCTAATAATAATAATAATTCTGGTGCGTTTATAAAAAAAAATCCCCCCCACTCACAGTTGTCATGAAGGGTTAACTTAGCTTTAGAGACTATAAGCGTTTTTGTACCAGGCAGTAAACATGTTTAATTCTGCTGTAAAGTTAGGAGTTTTAACATGCTGTACAGGGATTGTCTTGCTTTTGGAGCCTGCCTCAAGTAGCCACTCAAGAAAATGCAATCTCCGAAATGTGTGTATTTTTCAGCATTGGAGGTGGCTGCTTGTTTTTTTTCCCCCACACTAATCTTTAGAATTTTATTCCTATCAATATTTTGGAGGTTTCCACAAACTTTTTTTTTCAAGTGAATAGCCTGTGTGCTTGGTCCCTTCATGGTCCCAAAACACCTCCAGAAGAAAGAGTAAAAAGATAAATGATGGTAGAACTGGAGCCATCAAATCTGGCAAGATTAGTATTAGTGATTTAGCAACTGAATAAGATATTTTTTGCAGTGAGTGAGATGCATGCTACAAGATAATTTGCACATGCCATATTTGAACCAAAATGAGTCAATATGCTGTCAAAAATCATGCTGCTGCGATGTCTGTAATTAGTACGTTTCACCATCATCAACCAGCACTATTAGTAGTTTTGTACTTTACGTTTTTGGTATCTTTTTCCAGTGTTCATTTCATCAAACCTGGAAAACAATTTAACATCTTGATGTTTTAAGCATATTAAACCGTACTCAAGTGTAATGAAAAGTACATTATAAACCTGTGTGGGGTATTGGGCTTGTATGCTTCTTACATATTGTTGTGTTCACCAATAAAGAAAGTTTTTACGATGTATGGCTGTTGACTCAATTCATTAGCTCTCGCTACCTTTGGTAACCTTTTTAGTTTAAAGGCTGCTAAATTACATACAGGCTGCAAGGCCAAAAAAGGCAATATGTATGATTTTTCTAAAAAGTTATAACTTGGTATGTAATAACTACCAGTATACTATAACGAAACAAGCCACACTACACATACAAGACATGTAAAAGATAATTGCAGTAAAATTGCTTAGTATAACTTTCTTTTAATTTTCTATGTGGTATTTCTTATAAATGCACACATACAATTAACAGGCCACACGAAGGTAATTACATTTAGTAGTGATATTCCTTGCCTTTGATTTGGAAACTAGTTAGTAAGAAGTAGGCTTTAGTACAATTGTGGCGTAAAATATTACTCTGTAACTACTAGTTATCATATTATCTTCTTAAGTCACAACCCAGTAAATTTATATATATATAAAACCCTCTTACAATTACTGTAATTGCAATACAATTACTACCAAAACGTTGTTTTTATCTCAATCTTAGTTGCTGACTAACTGCTCAGTTATGCACTACCACCATTTCCCATTAAATCTACATTACTGGGTAAATGTTCAGTTATTTTTTGCAATAACTATGTAAGCTGCCTGTAATGAAATACTGGGTAGGATGACCGATGACAAACTTACAAAGAATTAGCATGGTTCTTAAAGTCTGATTGAGGGATAGTCTTACCAGTCCTTCAGTGGATTTGATGTTGGCTAGCTGCACAACCTCCAAATGTGCAGCCTGGGACACCATGGGATCGGAGGACAGAGAGATAATGTGGTCGCACACTTCAGACAGAGTTTTACACTGGGGAGGACATATTAGGGGTGAGTACAACCTCAAAGTGTGCACATTATAGCTTAATTTACATTCAATCCAATGTAAAAGAAATGTCATCAACTCACCACATTCAGGATTTTGTTTTCTGTTTCGTACACAGAGCAGTCCTATAGGGAACATTTAGAGAGCACTGTTACCTTAAGAGAATGTGTCAAAATGGAGTTATTATTGGCATTTCTGCTGAAGGTGGATATAAGCAAAAACCGAACAGCTTGGCACCTATAACCCCCAACACTCCCACACAGGCATGCACAAACACAAAACAAATGAATCACCAATGCGGAGGCACGTCTCTCTCCCCTCTCTTTCACTCTGCCAGTCTTTCTCTCTCCCTTCAACTCTCCCTCTTTCACTCCCACCTTCAATTTTTGTTGAAAGTTGAATTTGTTTTTACAATTTTAAATTTTCCCTCAACTCCATGTCAACATTATCCCCACAGAGACCTCCAAAAACCTATGAAGCATCACCTCTCTCATTATTTACTGATCTGATTACTTTGACAATTACACCAATATTGATATCTGAAGAACATTTTATCTGATTTGCAGTGTCTTTACTTTTGAAAATATCTGAATATTGGATTATGTCACGGTATGAAGGCTTTTTTATGTCGGACTGACAGTAAAACTAGAACATTTTGCAATAAAAGAATGAAGTTCTCATTCTCGTATCATAGACATAACATAGATATTTTAACAGTTGCAAAGCCTTTTGTTCTTAATGTATATCTTTCGTTGTTTTACTCATGTTAAAATATGTATATAGATGCAATTTGTGCAAAGAATAGCAGTTGGGTTAAGGTATTAAAGGCAAGTAGATTCAACGTGTATTTAGAATTTATTCATTCATTGGGATACAAACCTTACTGAGGTGTATATTAATACATTATACAATCAATTTACCTGTTGTACAATTGTAGTGAGCTCAAGACACAGCTGAATCACGTTATTTCTAGTCACGGAGTAATCTGCCACTGCAGCAAATGGAGACCTGAAAAAGAAGGAGCACCTGGAATGAACCATTAGATCATTCTTCCTTTGAGACAAAATAGTTGGTAAATCTGTTGGTACATTTCCACACACACAGATGTGTCCACCAGCACACACACAAACGCATTTCGTTCTATCCACTTTTTTTTTAAAGGATGTAAAGTAAGATTTAGATCTGGATGTTCCTTAAATGCACAGTGTATCGTTGTCCTTAAAAACAATGATGTAAATGAACAACATAAAGTGGCTAATACACATTCAGTATATATAAAAACAGCACCTTTATTCATACATGATTAAGGCCAAGGTTCAATAAATATGAATTGTTAAACGTTCCTCACTAATACATACTGTACACCTAAAAACATATTCCTGTCATTTCTCCATCCTTTTTAACAATGATGCATTTAAACATAAAAATTAAACATTGGTTTATTGCTGTTGGATGCTGTCTGCTTTGAACACACACGTTCACACGGGCCCACCCACACAGAGACACAAAGGGATAGAGCAACATATAAATAGACTTGCTCAGTGCCTTTTTAGCCACCCTGTCAAAGTCTACTTATATAGGGACTTTGTGCATCTTTTCTTGTCAGTTGATTGATCAAGGGCATAACAATAAAAACAAAATGTGGTAAAAACACACTGGAATCCCCAAAAGAGACTACATGAACCAATGCATGATGCCAGATACATAAGATGTTGTTGTTCCTTTTAGAAGCCAATTTTGTCATTGATTCACTGCACTTTATTTTGTAAAAATGTCCAATCCATGTCTCTATCTATGATTCACTTCAGGGCTTTCAATCAAAGTGGTGCTAAAGTTGAGACTATATGAGTCACTACCAGCCCTGCTACTGTAACAGAACTTCAAAAACTAAATGGAAAACATTGTGGGTGAATGTCTCAGTGAGTGTGTGTGTGTGTGTGTGTGTGTGTGTGTGTGTGTGTGTGTGTGTGTGTGTGTGTGTGAACATGCATGTAAGTGTGTATCCAAGTGTATACATACATACACATGGGTTTTAACATGATTAAATGTATTACAGGTGCATCTTTTTGCAAATCTCACCTGTCCAGCCACGCCAGAAGGCTTTTGGCTGCAGCAATCAGGTCGACCACAGAGGTAAGAAAGTCATTGGGAAGCTTTTGGGTGGCTCGGCCATCGTAATGGCCGCTGCGCCTTCTGCCTGTGATGAAGTTCTGCAGATTCTTGGCAGATGCGTTGAGCTTATGAGAAAGAGTCTTCAGATTCTCAGTCTCCAGCCCGTAATTCTAAAAGGAGAGAGGAAATTAACTCACTCTGTTTGACCAGTTTGCCAGTGTTTGTTTTAGCTGGGATGCACTCCAAGAATTTCTCCAGTGTGGAGGCTGAAACTGATTGTTGTCATGACATTGCTCTCTGAATTAAAAAAAGACCACTGAGGGGGAGAGGAGCCAACCTTGTCACAATACAGAAGATGCTGCCCTATGACAAACACAAAAAGGGATGAAACCCCTGACCCACCCACCCAGCCGCGCTCCTGTCCATCTGTCACGTTGCATCATGAGGAATAGCGGAACACCCATTACCCCCGTACGCCAAACTGCACGTGAAGACCAATATGGGCCTCTGTCAGAGTTTCTTGGGAGGGGAGATTGCGGCAGGAGGGCCACTAATCATAGTCAATACAGCAGTGCCCGAGAGACTTAAAACTAAATCCCAGTTACATAAGGAGCTTTGGGGCTGAAGCAAGAACCCCCGTGCAGTGATGCAGGATGAGAGGACTTTAGATTCAGATTGCATCTGTGACCTCAGTCCATTAAATCTCCATCCAGTCTCTTGAGCTAACACATACCCATCTTCATCTCTATTTCACCCTCGCTCCTTTATTCCTACTCCTCATACATCCTTCACAATCTTCTCCTTTTCTATTTCCTCAGTCAAAATGTTCACCTTAAACATCACCACCAAAGTGGGGCTTAGTATTGACATACTGTACATGTATACTATATTTTTAAACCTTAATTAGATAACATACGAATTCTGAACTTTTGTGAGACTGATTAATGCCTAAATCAACTAACAAACACCCCAAACTATAAATAAGCAAATAAATATATAACACATCAATAAATAATTACATAAACAATGAATGAAAAGTGTTCCAGAGTTAAGACATCCTCTCTTCCAAAAATCATGTGTTTTTGGCTGGATGGGTTTGTTATATTAGTCTATTTGTTATTGTTAATCCACACAAGATAGTTGACAGTTGAAAAATATCTTTCGCAGATGCCCTTTTTAAACACAGCACACATACATTTTTAGGGGGTAGCACAGGGTCAACCATGGTCCAGCGTCCTGTGGAGCAACTGGGTTGGGGGTTTGGGGCCTTGTTCCAGGGCACCTCAGCAGTACCCAGGAGGTGAACTGGCACCTCTCTATCTGCCACTCCATACAAGATATTTGGTCTATATGGGTCCATAGACTGAGCTACTGCCGCCTACTGTGTTTCAATGGAGGAAGAGACTCTCCTGAACAGGAAGTAGCATCTTTCTTGGTTTATCTTAGGTCATTGGGATCCTGCTGACCTGCATCACAAGGTAACACAGGTCTGAGGTGGCTTAAGTGACATATAGAGTGAGTGTTACTAGCTGTATACATTTTGGGATTTTACCACTTCAGCAGCACATTAGTCCGATCTGCAGAGCAGCAGTCGTATCACGCTTAAACACACAAAACCTATGTTTCTGAGAATAAGACCAGAGGAGGCTATAATCCATGACAGCACTGATGACAGCTGTAAGATTTCCTGTAGAGGATATTTTGATCTCTGGTAGATTTGCTGTGAAAAATTGAGGCCTTAAGCATTTTCCTAATCAAAATTCACCTAATTCTGAAATGACTGGCTTTGTTACCTAATTAACAAACTTAAGGAATAATAACTTTATGGAAAATTACAGCATCATAATTATCAATTTGAAATCTCACATATCCAAAATGTCTAAATTGACTAAAAAAACAACTTTATTTTCTAGTTTGACAACACAACATTGTTGGGTTTAATCCAGGGATCTTTTGAAAAGCAGAGGAAGCATCAAATGCTCCAACAGCATGGGTCTGGACTCTTTGAGGTGACAGTATAGAGAGTAGTGGGAAGCGAGCGTGGGAAGCTTGGACTCACCAAAGCACAAAGTAAGTCCACAGCCTCCAGTATGAGCTCCTGGTGGCCGATTCTGGACACTCCCAAATCCTCCAGCTCTTGGTGGGTGATACGAAGCAGCTGGTCCCCCCCTACTTTCTCCCTCTCGAAAGTCTTGATGTACTGCTGCAGGCAGTCATCCAGGCCTGGGGGATTCACACAGGAAAGCTTTGAGTACAGCGCGACAACATAAACATTTTGTTTGCTGGAGGCATCAGATTTTCTGATGTATTATGAAATCTCAATTTGATATCGCTTTTCTTGCCTCTTCTTCTTGCAATGTTAATCTGTAAAGTGTGAAAACAGGTTGTATTAAGTGTGAAATGCTCCGTGTCAAGCAAGAATTCTGACAGATTCCTCCTCCTCCTCAACAGTCCTGAGATGTAGTTTGAGCTTTAAACTAGAAAAAAGCTTTCAACTAAAAAGGGGTTGCGTGTGTGTGCTCAGCTTGTGTTACATCTTTTACTGCTGCTGCAGGTGTGAAGTCTTACAGTGAAGCAGTCGAAGAGCAGCAGACTAAAACAAACTGTCTCCATACATTTTTAACCTTATCAACGGAGCATTCAAACTGTACTGCGTTAACACATACACTAATACAGTGTGTACCTGTTATTTGCACACAAAGTGGTATTTATGTCAGAAGCACTGTATTAGACTGCATTATTAATGTGTGTTAATCGTTGTGTGTCCACCGTGTATTCTTAGCTTCCTACCACTGTCCTAATGATGTAAAATTATCTAGAAACAATGTACATTGTGTGTTGTGAATAGCAAATTTATTTACTCTGTAATTACATTTTGATTTGATAATTGAGTTTTTGACTGTTTTTTTTAATTTTTTATTTAAAGAAATTTTTAAGGCTTTTATAGGCTTTTTATAAGAGCAGCTGAGGAGATGACACCCAGCAAACTACGGGGTGAGCTAGAGGTTGCTCCTGACTATACACATTTATCGTCTTTCATATACTGTTTAGTAAATAACTAATTTAAGGGCAGCTAATATTTTTTATTAGCGAAAATTGCGCTAGTGATTTTCTCATTTAATCGTTTGGTCTATAAAATGTCAGAAAATTGTGAAAGAGCCCAAGGTATGTCTTTATTTTGCATGTTTTAGTTGACAACTGTCAAAAAACACAGATATTCATTACAGTCTTGCAGACTTATATGATTATTAAAATAGTCGACAATTACAATTCTCAAATTATTTCATTTCCAACACATTTATGTACGTATTTAGTCTAAATCATAGGAGACTGTCACCTTTGTATGTTATTGCACACACACACACACACACACACACACACACACACACACACACACACACACACACACAGCTCATCTCTTCTTCTCATCGCTGCAGACCAATCACATACATGCGTCTCAGTGCTGGACCTAAACCTGATCAAGCATTCAGATCGGGTTTAGCTGGCAGCTAAACAGTGGAGAGGAAACATAGGGAGTTTCATGGTTTTGCATACAATTTAAAGGCTTAACTAATCACCCTATTAACCAAGTTAATTGAGACTCATTGTGTCAATGAAGTATTCCCCATGTTGCCATAGAAACCCTGAAGCAGGGTTTTGGCAGGGATTCTCCCTGACCGCAGGACCAACTAAAGAAATACGTGAAGAGAGGACATGGTGCTTTTCAAAAAGTGAGGGTATGAGACATCTTGCTTTCATAATCAAGGTCATTACCTACTTACTCCCATGGGATTTTACATGTTTATGTCAAGCATCATGAAGCACTATTTTGATAGGTATAAATGAAATGGGAGAGTTAAGACACCAAACGTAACACTAACACGCTGTAAATGCTAGAGATGTTCCGATACTCCATAAAACGCTAGTATCGGTATTGGGAAGTAATGGAGTTTATGCACCAATTCAATACTACGTAATAAAGCCCTAAAGAAAATCTACGTTAAAGTAGTTTAGTTATATTCTTTTTTCCGTTATAACTGACTGTGAAACTGGATAACAATAAAAGAACGTTCAGTGGCATTCAATGTTTGTGTTTGTTCATGTTTCACAAGGAGTTTAACCTGATGTGAAATCCAATCACATCCTTACAGGGATAGTAGTATACAGCTGTTAAAACACAGTAAAATATATGACACACTGGTATCTGATCGGTATCAGCCGATACACAAGTTCAGGTATCAGAATCGGTATTGAGAAGCAAAATGGTATTGGACCATCTCTAGTTTCATGTTTCAAACGGAAACCCCATATTTGGGTCATACTTGTCCTCTTCTGGTTGTATAACTGTGTAATAGAGAGCCCCTCTAGATGGAGTATACTTCACTGATCAGACTAAATAATCTCCGTTACATCAATTTTCGTGTCAATGTGATGTACGGGTCAGATTAAGAGGCAGGCTGAAGAGAAATTAAAAGCGCAGCACTGACACATCCTGATCTCCATTCTAGATAATCCACTGGTAATGTGAGGTAAGAGAGATATTTAAGGCTGTTAGCGTTGTTAAATAGATTTCTGTTCATCTGACTTGTCATTGATCACTGTTAGTGATCGTCACTCTGTGCAAGAAAGACTGAAAGAGAACAAATATACAAAACATAGATGATGTTAATGCACACTTTCAGGAAGAGCAAAGGGATTGTACTAAGCTTGCATTAAGTATGTGCCGCAAACACACACACACACAATTCATGAAAACAATACTTGTGTGTACATATACAGTATGTGTTGGCACAGCAACCACGCACTGAACACTTATTCGGTCAAAGCTGGAATTCTTTGCTCTTTTGTGATGAGAATCTTTTCTTCTCTTTTTCTTTGTCTCTTTTTCTTTTCTTGGGAAACGAAACACTAACAGGGGGGTGGAGAGGGATTGTGGGAAGGTCATAGGGTGCCTCCAGTGACATCACAGAGCAGTTTGATAATAATGGAACCTGTGAATGCTTAAGACAAAACACTGCCAGTCCTCAGGAGCTAAGAATGGATGTGAGACAAGAATGAAACCCCCTCTTGGTTTTCTCTCCCACAGTGTCTCTCAGTGCCACTCTGTCCCTCACTTTAAATTACCATTACTGGGCTCTGGGCATAGAATTGTCTCTGCTCCACTTGTCAGATGTGGCACACTGAAGAGCCCTTTCTCATTTTCAATCTAGCGCTTCTTGCTCGCTAAGTTTCTTACTTGTGCTACCAGCTACTTTACAGATCATCTTAGATCTCATTTAAACTGTTGTGGCCATTCTGTCTTAGCCATTCCTACGCATCCTATCACCCCTGTGTCTCCTTTTTAAAAATCCTCCATGAAGCTATACACTGTCTTTACTGAGCCAGCACACTCAAAAACGCCCTTTTTTAAAGGCAGCATTAGATTCAGGTATTTGTAACACACAACTCATACCAAGAGGAGGTCTGAGTCTTGCAATCAGAATATGTCTGAGCTAGCAGAAAAGGGCCTACAGGCTTAGAGTTATGACTAAGTGTGCGTGTGTGTGTGGAGGCGATAAAGATGTGTATGTATAGATGTGTATGTATTAGGAGCAGGAGCATCTCTGAAGGGCTGTGGCCTGACACGTGAGCATGTGGCTCTGCAAAACAACATACAACATACATGCAGATAACCGAAACAATTTCTGCACTAACATACAAATACACAGACCTACTGAGTTCAACATATTTTCTCACATCTTGTACATAGTAACAGCACCGGCAGGGGCAATGCAAACAGTAATGCAAAAAGACAAAAAAGCAGCAAATCTAATGAGTTATCTGTGCCCTGGCAGCAGCTTGCGTGGGCCATTTATAGGTCTTGGACAGACAATGTTCCTCTAAGGATCCGTTTGAACAACTATATTTACAGCTTTCCAACTTAATTTGAACGCCCAGTCCTTCATTATTCACAGTTCAGGTTAGTCAAAATCACTTTCATAAGTTGTTAGCCTTAAGAGTGCTTCATAACCAAACTGGATCCTACCTGTCTACGTGTGTTTGAACCTCATTTATCTCCTGGATGTTTCCTTAATTTGAAGCTATGTTCTGGTCTACACTCTAATGTCCTCATGCTTGAATACATACCTTGAGCTAATATAGGTTGCTCTCAAATAATAACAGGGGAGCATCAGCTTGGGTTTTAGTGCACCATGGAGGTTTTTAAACTATTAGTCGGTCCAGCTGTGACTTCTTTATGACTAAGAACATCTTAGATCAACATTTGGCACAGATGTCTTTACAAGCTCTGACACTGTAGAGCTATGACATAGCTCGTATTTTATACATTACACATATCAATCTCGTTCACTTGATAGCCTAACTTGAAACGTGATTCGGACTCCAGATCTGTTGAAAGGGGTTATAATTTGTGTGTCATACTGGATCTCCTGCGAGGCAGCCCGCGCGTTAACAGTCACCACCGCCGGACACAATAGAGGTTTTACACCGTTGTGTGCTGTTTGAATGTGCTGGGCTCTGGAGAACATGTTGCTCTGAAAGGACAAGTCGTCTCCACATTGTGTAAGGCTGAACAATCTCAAATTTAGGGCTGGCTGTAATTAAAAGCTCTGAAACCACATGCCGATGAGGCAAAAAAAACAAACAACCGAGGCTCAGCAGGTGTTTTGTTCTCCTTATGGCATCTCAAGTGAATCTGTGTTGAAATGCGTATCGACTCGCAGCGAAACACTGTATTCATTGCAATATCGCAGTTTGGTGATATCAGTTTTAATTTGGCTAGCATAATGCCCAAAGCCTTACCTTTCATCCAGTCAACCACTTGACTGGAGCTCCACTTGCTCACAGGCTCCATAACCAGTGCCATGGAAGAAGTTTGCTGCTCACGCTTGACAAAAGAAAAACACCCCCAATAACAAGCCCACTTCCCCTCCTCAAAAAATGTCTTTTTTAAAAGAGGATAAAATTAGAAATGAAAAAACACTGAATAAAGGGGTTCTGTTCTCTGCTGGTTTTGGGTGTTTACAAACAACACGAGGTAGGTCCCAAAGGTCCAAAATATCGCTTTGACAAGGCTGAGTGAAGCCCAGCAGACAAAATGCACATTCCTGTGCTGTTTGCTCGACTGAAAGAGCTCCTTTACTTGTCATTCATGTCAGGCTCAGTGGCGGTAATGCTGGTGGGTCGCTGCTGCCCGACCCCCCCACCCCCTTTTCCAAAATACATCCCAGTACCATCCAGGGAAGAGGAGAACAACGTACAGACTGTCCCTTCATACTCTTGAAAGGCTGGGTTCCCTCTGAGCATCCTCCCTCATATACAGACATGGAGTCATAGCCTTCACCGTACGGAGTGCTTTTGTATGAGGGGTGATTGGTGCCACAAAGAGCCAGGAGTTTTGATGGGAATTAATAACATCCAGATTATACTGCATTTTGGTAAGAACAGCTGAGACACAGACGCTTAGATGATTGGCAGCACGCATAGTGCACAGTAGTTCAGGCATGAACAAGCAGAATTTGGCAACCATGTAAAATGACGGTGCTGACTTTTTTACATAAAATAATAATGTAACTCAATTAATAGTGTTATTTGGTACATTTTTGCATAACAAATGTTTACTGAGGGCAATGTGGATAATGATCGCACCAATGCAGTTTGTCATTCAATTAAGTAAACTCACACTTCCAATCCAATCTATGTGGGTATTCTTTGAGTAGGCTATTTTGCCAGTTTCAGATTTATCGCTGGGATTTAAGTTGGTCCACAATATTTTGTTCATTAAACCCTGTGATAGTGGGTTGTAGTTTGAAACCTTGACCCCATCTGTGCAGCCTAAAACTATGTGAAAAGCCACAGGGGAAATCTTTCCATCTCTAAACAAACAAATTACAGATTCAAAATGTCTTATTTATGGCACAACAGCAGTTCATATTAGTTAATGTCCATGTGCAGAATGTATGGTATTGTGATAGCCTACAAAAAATCCAAGTTGCCCATAACAATGAATGTGTTCTGGGCAGCTGTGCTCATGAGCCATAACCATCTCCCTCCATAAGTCTGCATTTACACAAAAATGCAGGTCTCTCCATTCATTTTGAATGGCGGTAGTGTGTTTGAGCTGCGGCTGGGGTTGTCGCAGGGCACTCACGACTCAACTTTTGAAGATTTGCAACCTGACGTCAAGCTGCAGTGGCCCATCATGAAGCCGATGATCAGACTTGTCAGTCCATTTTGAGGTGGTGTGCGAAACCTGTACAGTAAACCGGAAACATCACTGCCTTTATCGCTGCCACAGGAAAGTTTAAAAAAACACTAAAAACACATACTAAACTGCCCGGGAGTTTGTGTAACAGCAGAATGTACAGTATGTTAAACAACAAAGCACATTTGATCTGTCTTGCTCGTCTCTTTTCTATTTCTTATACTGCGTGAAAAGAACCTGCCTGCCAGTGTGGTCAGAAACTTTGACATCTATCAACGATGTCACAGAAAACAATAACTGTGAAATATAAAGCGTACTTGTGCTACATCGCGGGGTTAAAGAAAAAAACAGGACGGCACACAAATGGGCCATTTTAGTAACACTGCAACCACCGCAAAACCCTGCAGCAAATCACCTGATTGCTTTGTATGGTCTGCAGCTTAAAAGAGCCCCAACCAACCTATAGGAGTTCCTAATGCCATAAAAAGGATGTGATCCCTAACTGGCTTCACTTCCCATGGACACAGAATTTAGCATTGAGCAATTGGAAGCACTGCAGTCATATTAGGGCCAGGTCTGTGTTGGTGATGGAAAATGTTTTACATAGATTTCCTGTTTGTTTTTGAATGGGCACCGGCAATTGCAGAAGTTCAACTTGGATTCAGAATCAGCTTTAATCTGATTTTTTTCTGAAAGCGAGATACTGAAGGCATATACATGTAAAAAGAACAGTCCATTCTTTGTCTATAATACATAGTAAATACAACATGAGCCACTAATTCCTTCAATACAATGGCTTTCGTGACAATGATTCCGCTCCTTCTCCTCCAAGCCACCGGGCACTAATCACCCCTCATACCCTCCACTGTTTCCTGCTGCTGTCTTTGTCGCTGCTCCCTCCATCACACAAAGCGCAGTGAAGCGGTCACTAACGAGACAAGGAAGCTGACATGACCCTCGTTTTTTCCCCAGTCAGGGTGATAGCCAATAATACATTTAAACTGAATCTAATAATCATATATAGATTTTTTTTAAATACACCGATTTGTTCATGCACACTTTTCATTACATTATCCTCTAGAGATTATTGGATAGGCTCTACATTTTATTTATGTTTCCATATATTAGGTTCAACAACTCTTCAGCACAAATAAATGATGAAAAGTGGGCCTTTTCACATCAAATTAAGTGTTACCGAAACCCTGCAGTTACATTGGCATTGAAAATAATCAATAATCATAAATAAGTACAGGGACAGGAAGGCATCCTGTGTGAAGCTTGATAATGTGATTGCTTCACCTGTAAATGCTAATTAAAATGACAACTGAATGAAATACAAGCGAGCAGCTCTAAATAACACCAGCTGTAAAGGAAGATAGCAGCCAGTGTGCAGCAGGGAGTCACATATGACAGAGTATGAGCCGTGTATTACAGTGGTGCAATCCATGTATAGGCCTAGATGAAAGGATTTGTCTTGTTGAGGGATGCAACACATGTGCAATAAATTAATGAATTTACATAACAATAATGCTAAACCATATACTCATAATACCTTCTCGTTCCCTAATGCTGAAAATTTTTTTGACAAAACTTTATAAATTGCCATACAGACACCCCCAATTGTAAAGAAAGTTAAAGGGAACCTCCACCGTTTTTAAACATCAAAGTCTGTGACAGGTCTTCTGCAGTAGGGCCTACTAAATAATGAGAAAATGATTCATAAAGCCAATGGTGATGCCGGAGGGGGTTCACGTGACGTTAGTTGCCTCAATTTATGTCACTTGAGTCAGCGTCTGTTGGGTAAATTGAAACTATAGTTTCCGGGGGGTTTGAAGTTAGAAAGAAGTAAACTTACAAGACCTCTGTCGTCATCTGAGCTCATGTGACTCTAGGATACATTAGCCGCTGGTAGCGTGACACAACTGTCAGCGGTTGAGTTGTCTTGTGGGTTATGTGAAATGCAGCAAGAAGAATGCGTGGAATAAAGTAGCCTACACAATATCTCTGGTTTGGCTGAATTAATTTTTATTCATTTTTAAAAAGTGCTCATTGGGTGTTTAACAATGTACAATGCTAGCCCCTAAGCTAAGCTGTTGAAGTTTCTTGGTCACTAATCAGGGCTGATTTAGGCCAGCTGTGCGCCCTCTGTTTTCACACATAATGTTCTAAGTATAAACCTTAGGTATATGATTTTTCAAGTTTATCATTATTGTTAGAAAACAACAGTAACAATAAATAGCCTATTAGCAAAAAGCAGAGTAAATAAATTGTTTTGGGACTTTCACTGTAAACTGCAGTTGAAAAAGCTTTCCATCACAAACAAATCAACCACAAGCTTCTTTTTTTCAACTTTTACAATTGTATATGTTAGGCTACTAATAACATTAGGCTAATGATGGCTCTGTTTTGAAGTATAAGTATAGTGTGACAATAAACTAGTATGCACAATACTACAACCTGAAACTGAAGCAGCTAAATGGAACTCAGCTATCATCATCATTATTGTTATTATTTACACCTGTGCTTTCTACTGTGAGAGAGACCTACTTATTCAAACACTGTTCATTCCTTCTCCTCTAGAAATAAAAAAGTTATTGCGTTTGAGTCATGTACCGCACATTTTGAACAGAATGCATGTTGTTCGCATTGTAGTTGTCCCGCCTGTAGCTAGATGGCAGAGTCTGCCTTGTACGTTTTGCCTGACACGAAAGAAGAAGAAACTTTGACTTCCTGAATTAACAAACTGACAAACTAAGGTAAGTTAGCATGTATTCGTGGCATACATTAGAAAGTACCAATAATGTATTTATGTAATAACCAATAGGTTTTTATCTACATTTTTGACCTTTATGAAAGTAGTGTTATAATTCCCTTGCCTGGTTCGAGCCCTCCTGTTGCGCCAGTCTAACGTTAGCCTTAGCCTCCTAAATCCAAAGTTTGAAGCTAACGTTCATCATAAACGTATCATAAAGTCCCGTTTCGTTATAAACTGACATTATTTGCGACAATGGTGCGTGGAGAGGCCCGACGGTGCTGCTGAGACGTCAGCCACTGAAATATCCCATGGGGAGAAACCACGCAGGAAGAGTGAAGTTGAAATACCACGAAATGTCAAAACTAGACTTTGCAGCAGTTGACGTTATGCTAGCTAAAGCTGCTAACATACTATTGTTTCTGTTAACATGGTCCGTCAGTCAGACTGAACGATGTGCAGCTTCAGTTTTTTTAAAGTTAATTTGCGAGAAATATAAAAAAGAAATTCAGGCTTCACCTCCAGAGCGAACCAGAGTCTTGCTGCCGTGTAGCTTCCCATTAGGCTGTAGCACATGCAGTATAAAATGAGGAAGGGAATTGTCATTTGTGTAACCGGGGGGAATTAAAACCTTCGTAAAGCTAACGTTACATTTTGCATTTCAGACCTATGAAGTTAGGTTATATCAGTGGTTTCCATCCTAGGGCTGGTGCCCATAAAGGGGTCCATAATTAAATATGAGGTTTCGATTTTTAAGTGGTAGTTATGTCATCCAGAAGTGGCATTTGCCAATTTATAGACGTTAAATAAAAGTAAAAATATAACTTTTAAAGGTCCCACACATGGTGGTCTTTGGATGCTTTTATTTAGACCCTTTTGGTCCCCTAATACTGTATATGACGTTTTTTTTCCTCAAAATTCAGCCTTTGTGCAGAATTACAGCCACTAGAGCAAGTACCACAATGAGCTTTCCTTAGGATGTGCCATTTCTGTGTCAGTAGCTATTGAGGAGAGGAGGGGGGGGGGGCAAGGTGGAGGTTGGGGGTGTGGCCTTGACCAACTGCCACTTTTGCTTGTTTCGTTTGCAGAGAAAGAGGAGGTAATCTTGCTCCTTATGAGGTCATAATTTAATTGTTCTCTATCTACCATAAAGTCTGCAACACTAAACTGTGATATAACATTTTTCATTGTCAAAGGCGATTTAAGTTCAACATTATGTAAATAATTTTGAATTGAATGGACATTTCTGTTACCCTGCATGCAACTATCTTTTTACAAGGCAATGCAGTAGCACAATGTTGCTCAGACACAGGCTGGATAAGCTTCTAACAGAAGAAACCTGAATATCTGGTTTGGTGTTAAGTTCCTTAAGCACCCTGATAGAGAATTTAAAAAGAAATGCTATATTGTATTTCCCACGTTTGTTCTTCTGCAGGTACAGAGGTTACTGTCCCGAGACCATCGCTGGAAAACCAAAAGTGATTGCTGTAAGAGCTCGTCGTGTTACCGTTGGCTGAGCCTTTCCATAGCATGATGGACACTGAGGACATGAACAACACTGAGGAGATAGTCACACCGTCAGACAGCGCTTCTCTCGGGGATGCCGTGTCTGGCAGAGGACAGAGTGGCACTAATGAAGATGAAGATGAAGATGATGACGACCTGTACTACATCCCTGAGAGAAGACCTTCTCTGGATCTGGGGCCGAGTCCAATGGATACCAGCCACTGGTACTGAGATTTAATTACAATTGATATAATTATAAGCTCACTGTCGGTTAGTATTTTATGGAATGTAGTGCAAATATATCAGAAGTTGAAAAATAACTACTGGCACTATACTATCATTGCAGAGGTACAGTAAAAGTAAAAAGAATGTTACTTGTAACAAGGAGGTGTGGCAGCTTTCCCCTATTGGACTGAATGAAGAACGTCTCTTGCTCCATCTTTCTGTTTTTATGTTGAATTACAATGTACTCTTGGCTCAAATACAGGGGTAATTGTATGTAATATACCTGAATTAAATGTAATGACCGTATCACATTAAATCCTCCTTCTCGGTTGTCTTTTGTCCTTTCGGTTTATAAAAATGCACAGAAATAAAACAAGAAAACTAAAGCCTATGGGTTTACAAACTGCAGAGTCTCAGCAGAATTAATACAAAGCCAAGAAAATTAAAATGATAAAATAAGTCCATGCTTGTCCATGAACTTTAAGTCCATGTCCCCAAATTCAAATACCCTTGAATCGACAGGCTTGTTGCAACTTATCTGGCACGTACTACGGAAGAGTGAGTTTTATGTGGCCACTGAGCAATTGACAAAGTGTCGTCCTGCTATTCTTGCTTTTTTCAGGCATTTTGTGGACCAGGCCTTTCCTCCAGCTCTGAGCTACAAATCAATGATAAGTGAGGGGAGCTCATGCAGCATGAACGACGAAGAGGGATCCTCCACCAGGTACAAACAAGACAAAGTATTCAAAGCTTAAATCAGTCTTTAAATTCCTGCATTCATCCCGGGAAATCCACGAAGCAGCTGGGCTTGTTGTTTGTACCTTGCAAAAGTCCCGCACGTTCTGTAATGACGTTTTGCTAGAATATAACTTCAACCCCTCTTGTCATCCTGGTTTTAGGGTCCAGCTAAACAAAGCAGATTCATACTCCAGCTGCTACTCCATGGACAGTGACGATTGTGAAAAGCTCATCCCCAAGTAAGAAATACACACCTATGCCCTTGCACTTAGACAGGTTAGTGTGTGTAATAACTAAACGGACACTAACATATGTTTACATCTCTCCACTGTGGAATCACCAGGGTTAAAAGCAAAGATGATGCTGTCTCAGAGCTTCCTGATACACCGGAGGTAATCCAAGTCCCAAAAGAGAGCCGGCATCCTTCTCTGACAGTGGCTTTCACTTTCAAGGTTAGTTTCTTTCCCTTTTTGTCTTTAACAGTTTTAAAGAACTGACAAATAAATGATTCTCTAGTTGCTAAAAACAGCACTTAATTCTTTTGGAATCAGGCTATTTCTAAAACCCTCGGGAAGCTGTCCGAGGGGGACTTTAAGAGATTCAAGATTATGCTGTGGAAGCATTACCCACAGTCATTCAACACTCCTCCGCAAGGCATGGACATGGTGGACCTGGTGGACCGCTTGCTCGAGTGTCACGACCTGGAGTCGTCTTTGCAGATCACCGAAACCCTTCTTGGGGAAATTGGGCAAAAGGATTTGATTGATTATCTCCAGACGTTGTGCCTCAGAAGTAAGTAGGTGCCTGTATTAATGTTTTATTACTGTTAGTTTAATCTCAACCAAACTGATGGATAATATATTTACACAAGCCAAATGAGATAATTGTCAAAGTACAATTAAATCAAAGGCCATCCAGTTCACTACCAGCTCGTGAGAAATCACTACACATATTTACATGCATATTTTCTTTTTTCTTAGATGAAGTACGTCACGATTTATGCAAGACTCTGAAGAGCATATACGGTGAAGTATGTGAAGATTTGGCCGAGCAGGGAGAGAAGAGGCCCGTTGACGATGTCTTTGCTAATCTCTTCATAACATCGACGTGTGATAATGGCCCAAATATTGAACATGAGGTCATGACCATACCGAAGCTGGACAGCAACCGGAAGACAGCGAAGCTGCTTTCTACTAAGGATATTTTGAGCGCTGAAAGGGAGGAGAAATCCTACTTAAAGTTTGTGCTGATCACAGGAGTGGCAGGGTCGGGGAAAACTATGGCAGTCAGAAGGTTGGTCCTCGATTGGATTGAAGAGCGGTCCCACCAACACGTGTCCTTCCTGTTTCCTTTGACGTTCAGATACCTTAAAAACTACGAGAATTCCAAGGTCTCCCTGTTGGAAATACTGCACACGCTCTACCCAGAAACCAAAAAACTGAGGGAGGAGGACTATCAATGCGAGGAATGCAAAATGATGTTCATCGTTGACGGTCTTGATGAGTACAAAGGGGAGCTTGACTTTCATAACACTTCAACTATCTGTAACTATAGAGAACCTGTCACCTTGAACGTTTTCGTGGTCAATCTCCTCCGAAATAAGCTGCTCTGGCGCGCCCTGTTCCTGGTCTTTTCTCGGCCGCAAATAAGACGCTGCGTTCCTTGGGATACACGTCATGATGAAATAGATGTACGCGGTTTCCGTGACGAAGAAAAGGACGAATACTTCAAGAAGAGATTTAAGGTCCCAGATCAAGCAGCTCGCGTTATTGCGTACATGAACTCCTCCAAAACCCTCCGCATCATGTGCCACCTGCCCGTGTTTTGCGTACTGGTGGCCGATGAGTACCAGCACGTGTTGAAGGAACAGGGGCCCCGGGCGGAGCTGCCCAGCAGCATCACCTACATGTACACAAAGTTGCTGCTTGCACTCACACGTCAGCGTCGCACATTTAGAGCTCCACAGCAAAGCCCAGATAAAGAGAGAGAATTCCTCATGAAACTTGGGAAGTTGGCATTCAACATGCTGGAAAAAGGCATGTTCAAGATCACCAAGCACGACTGGAAAGAAGAGAAGGATGACATTGACATCGAGGAGGCAGTGAACAACAGTGGCCTGTGCACACAGTACCTCACAACGCCATTTGTCTTGTATACTGAGAATTCCATCAGCTTTATTCACCCCACCATGCAAGAGTACCTGGCTGCCTTTTATGTGTTTTTCTCCTTCAGGAACCAGGGGAAGAACGTTTTTGAGCAGCAGCTGAAGGACAAGATGAAGGGGATGTTTAAGGGCCACAAGACAATGGAGCTGTACAAGAGCGCTGTGGACAGAAGCCTGCTGTGTGACGACGGCAAACTGGACATGTTCCTGCGTTTCCTGTTTGGCATGGCTCTGAAGGCCAACCTTGATCTTCTCCAACCCTCCAGCACATCTACTGTGAAGTGTTCGACATTCATTGAAGATGCTGCTGCCCTCATCAGGAAGAGGATCAGAGAAAACGAGTATCCTGACAGGAAGAGCAACTTGCAGCGCTGCCTGGAAGAGGTGGGTGTGCAACCCTCCAAGGCAGCATCCAGTTGATCCAACTTTTAAACACTGATCGCTTTGCAAAATAGTTTGGAAAAAAAATAACTGCTGTGGCTTCCACTGAATTCTAACAGGAGGAAAACTGTTTAAGACTTGTCTGTCTTGATATAGGAACATGTTTCTCTCCTATTCAACCAACATGCACTTACGGAGCTTTATACTGATGTACCAAAGATTTAGAAAGAGAATCCTTTAAGGGGAAGGTGTTAGTTATTGTGTGGACATGGATTTAAAGAAGCTGAAAGATACTAAAGGGATTTTGGGAGAATTTTGTTCCCCTGTTTTTATACAATCAAATAATTTTGATGGACATTTATTATTGCTTGACGTGACTTAAATTCCTAAAAGCCTCTTTAGCTGCACTATTATCACCAACTCATGAGCAACATGCCTATTGCCCTTAGTCATAAATAGTATAATTCAAAATATGTAAAAATGTAAATATTTTTGCTTCTTTAAGTTTTGTTAATCCATTTGTATTGCTTGTTGGTCGCTTGCATTATTGTGGTGTTCTGTAATGCAGTAATCCTATTGGAGAGCTGCAGCTCTGTAATTGTTTATCATACACAGCTGTTGATCACATTGTATGTTATACAGGCTATAGAAGTGGTACACATTGGACAAATATTCTCTTTGGTATAAATAAAGCCGTTAAATATCTGGGGAAACCACAGGTTTCCCATAAAACAGTTTGAATGAACTGATTGATATAACCTTGTGTCGTTATGGAGTATATTTTCATATGGTTCAAAAGTATACACATTTAAGATGGCTTACACCAGCAAACAGACACTGGACTACACAAACATATCAAATAGCCTAGCAATTAACTGTTACAATATTTTATGTATGCAGTGAGTAGATAGTAGAGTCATCTATAGGGTGCATTCAGTTCCACATACAATATTGCTTCTGGGTGTGCTGTTGTCCTGACAAAGATCATATTTGTATTAGAGGGTAATAATAAACTCCAGTTTGTTTGGTTTCACCTTGGGTATTCCTTTCACAGGAAATGTAGAAGTTGATTTTAACATGGTAACACAGGAAAGGAAAATGATGCGCTATTGTGGAACCAAATGCACCCTTAGTTTTCTACACTCCATCCAACTTTTCTTTGGCATAGTTCTCCCACCCAACAGTATGACACAGAATAGTACATACAGTTTGCAAGTGATACCTGGCTCAGAGTATTGCACTTCTTACTTTAAGTGACATTCAGTGTTTTCTATTTTTTCCTGCATTACAGTCACTTCTAACTGTTGCTAACGTGATGTTCTTTTGGGTCATTCCAGCGGCGTTTGTCACAACACAAGTGAAGGAGGACTTGAGATCCTCTGACGTGACACTCCTCAACAGCAAACTCCTCTGTAGGATCGCACCCTCATCTAAAGTTGATCTAAAACAAACACAAATCATATCAGCTCAGTCACAGGTTGGTTTCCGGATGTTAAATCAATAATGACTTTGTCCTGCTTTTTAACAGCAGAACTTCATACCCATTGTGCATCGATAATTGCACTTAAAAACCATGCTCTGGTAATATAAGGTAATTTCCATTCAAGTAAAAACTCTAAATACTCACTCATCTGATTCTACTACTCTGCCACTGCTGAGCAGGTCTTCTGGGAAAGTGTTGTTGACGAGCCAGTAGATGATCGTCTCTTCACAATTTGCAAATGCTTCACAGTGAAGAAACAGCTGCTGTCCTGTACAGAACATATCCGGAGCCATCATACACAATTACAGTACAGCTTCGATATATGTACAGGACCACTTTGTAATGGCTTTATAATCAAAAAATAAATTCACACTAACAGTATTAAAACAGCTGTTTGTCATTTGTGTATGCACAAGTGCTACCTGGATGAGCTTTTATTTTGATGTGATTTGGCCCGATGATCTTCGGAGGTAAATTCTCAGAAACTGCAGAACAAATTAAGGTTAGCTGAATAACACACTTACATAAAAATAAGTGTCACTCACAAAATATATACTGTACCTGGAAATCCATCTACAACCAGGAGACACAGGGATCCCAAAGCTGTTGCAGAGATACAACGTATTCACAACCAATACCAGGATACAATGAAAATGACTTGTTTTTTGGTATTATATTAAGTATTATTTACCTTTGAATGCAACTGACAGCTTCATGTTGCCTCCTCCAGTGAGAGCGTCTTGCAGTTGACTTCTGTTTAAGGTTTACTATATATACACACAAACATAATTCACTTCCCTACACCCACTCTAACAACATGCATGAGCATACTGTACATGGGGAATTCCTCACAAACTAGCCCACACGTTTTTGACACATTGATTACATAAATCGAATATACTGACTGATTCACAGCTCTCGGTCATGTGATTCCATTTGTCTCAATATATCATGTCATCCAGTCAAGAATGACTTGGCTTTAGGTGTTGGAAAAATAAACCGCAAGGATAAAGACATCTACACACAATCTAAACCATATGACATTTATTAACTGACATTGACAACAAAACAAAATGATCATGTTAGCTCTGTTGTACACAGTTCGATTACTGTGTGAGTTGGTAGACAGGTCCAAGTAAAAGTGAGTTGGCGTTATGAGGCGTGTACAGTGACCGGTACCTGCAAAAACCAACCGCCTTCCAGCAACTTTGGACTAGAAAATACATGGAACCTCAGAACAGATCACAAAAATAAGACTGGCACCAAATGCACACTCACTGAGTCAAAGAATGTTCTACGTTTTGTTTTCTTTCCCTTTGTCTTTAGTTCAATAGTTTTAGTCAAGTTACTAACCGGTATCATAGCTTTGGTTTGTGCATCCTGGGTTGCTGGTAAATAAGTTCACCAAAATAAAATTAATCTCTTTACAATTTTCTCACTTACATCTAGTGGTATTTAGCCATGCATATGGTTTTGGTTTAAGTTGGCCTGGCTTTATGATATCCATCTGTAAGATTTATACTTTCACGGCAATATAACAGAGGTAAGTTAATTTTAGTTAGTGCATTGAAAATGAAATCAGAAAAGATTCAGGACTGTATCAAACTATTTCATTGTTAGAAAGTAGTTCCTAAGAATACAGCACAACCAAACCAAAACTATCAGTATGGCAAGATACTACAGGGGCGATATTTTTTGTGATTTAGATTAGTATTAGTAATATTAGTACAAATACTTAACTGCGTTAGTGAAAACAGAAGAACTTGTTTGGAAGACAGTGACATTCCTCGCCTTGAAGTCATACAAACTTAATGAAAGGACTGGGGTAAAGGTCAAAGTAAATATGACTATATGTGTTGTCTGTTGGTATGGATGAGTGTCCATAACACTGTGAGGACATTTTGAAATCCTGTAAAGTTCCATCTTAACCATTGTATAAAGAGTTCTCTGTGTTGATATGCTTTGCACTTTTTTCCCACCATGACAATGCCTCCTGTCACACAACGCATGACTGGCTACGAGGAAACCCACTCACGTCACACAAAAAAATGATATTGATGTCAAACTGTCAAGCTGAGTGATTACAGAAATGACACAGTGGAAAACTGACTCCAGAGGTCATCTGTGTACGTGTACTTTGGAGGCACAGGGAGCAGTTACTTAAGTTCATTTCCATTTAATCTTTATTACTCATGTGTGATAGCCATCAGACATGAGGATGAAAAACTCCAGCACAAACCTTTTACTAAGAATTGACAAACACTTAAGACATAAATTAGTAAAAAGCACCTAATGATTTTTAGAACCGCTTTACTAGGCCATAAGATGCACTAACCAAATATCAAGGTGTGAAGCCAATCCTGGGAAATTGACACAGACATCCAAATTAAGATTACCAATAAAATTCAAATGAACTGTAAATACAGATATGTGCCTATAAATATTTACAAAAATTATAGACACCTTTTTTAAATTTGTGTTTTAGTTCAATGTTAGGCCCTCAGTCTTTTGAGCCAGTGCACATCTTCTCTGTGTGGCGTGTATGTCCATTTCTGAGCTCCAGGTCGCTCCAGGTCACTCCAGGTCACTCCAGGCCCAGGATGTAGTTGATGCCTTGAACAAATCCAATAATAACCGGCTGCCAGGCCACCAAGTACCGAAGCCAGTCTAAAAGCTGTCCATACATGACATGTGGTCTCTCCCAGCTAAAGAAAAATGGGTTAAGGAAAATTAAATAAAATGATTCATAAATGGGTGAACATATAACAACTTATGTTGCATGCCCAAGAGGAGGTAGAAACCACTTTCAGTTTCAATAAAGGGCATTCTTTATTATATGGAGTTGCACAGTTGTCTGAAGTTTAAACTCTGAGCCATAAAAAGGAACAGGAACCTGGTTCACAGCCTATAAATGTTTCATATCTCGTTCCAAATAGCTTACAATGAGCTGCCAGAAAAATTCACCTAAACTTTTCTGTCGCAACTTCCTCTCTGTTGTAAGACGAATGTCTTTTTCCTGTAATTTGGCATGACTGGGTTTCCGGAACGTTGGCTTGATGTCATCAATGAAAAGGCCAAATTTAGGTTTGGAACTACTTTTACATTGTCTATTGAGTTCAACAGTGTTGCTCCTGAAGATGCCATTCATTTTCTGCATACGGACTTGGATTATAAGCCATAAAGTCTAAAGCAGAAGCACCCAGATTCTTTCATATGTATCTTCAAAATGTATCTTGATGGAGGGCCGCGGGCCAAAAATGAATGTTGATGTTGAGGATAAGGTCATTTTTTGCCATTCTCCGTAGACAACGTCTATTATTGCAGTGGGACGGTTACCAGCACTGTGCTTGACATTGTCGTTAAACTTGGATTACGTACTTTTTAATTGCACGAAATGTATACTTTTAAAATAAGAGGAGAATAAGCATGAGCATGTCAAACCCATGGCGGGCCAAAACAAAGAGCATGGGCCAAACTTGGCCCACGGCAGACTTACTTATTACCACGAGATTGCGAAACAAAAGGCTTATGCTTCTGTAGAAGCCAAAATTCCGTATGATATCAAACTTACTTTATTTACAATGTCATGAGAAGTACTACACTACCCACAATCCTAAGCGTAACAGCAACATCCACAAAACTCCACTATTGTGATTGGTGGACCTTGCGGTTACTATGGAAATCTTTACAGTGCCCAGGAACACCTAGTAAGCTGCCACCAATGACATCGCCGATCGTTTCTGTGCACATTTCTGATGTGACTGTGCCTTTTTTTTAAGTTTAAAAAAAAATAATTGTGCACCGTATCAAATCTGTTATGGTTACGATTCATCTTGTAGTTGGTTGGCTTGGTTCCATGTTTTAAACTCTTTTTATAAGCACTTTCTAAAACACCAGTGGAGCAATTAGATGTGGAAGATCACTTCCTGAACCCAAGCCGCATACTCTGTTTAAAATTACACCATTTAACTCAGGACAAATTAGGAGATAAATAATGCAGCACAGAAAATAATAGTTAAAGCTCACGTATGTCCAGAATAAAAAGGATACGGGTTACTGAACATCCTCTTCAGATCGACCTTCTCCTTGCAGTACGGGCACATCTGCTTCTTTCCAACGATACACCATCCTCTTATGCAGAACTCATGGAACCTGGATGTGGAGTTAAGGCTTGGCACTGAAAATGTCATTACATATCAGCTTATAGCTTATTTTTGGCAGTTGAAGTCATTAAAATATGAAAACGCCTTACATATGTATATGTATTACATGTGTAGCCATTGCGTATCAACTTGTTTGATCAATACGTTTAGAAAAAAATTCCCTTATAAAAAGGACAGAAAATACAGTCACTGGTAACAATGTTACAGGGTTTAATTCAACTCATGTTGTTACTAGAACACAACACTTTAATTCTGAGGTTGACAGGGCAGCTATTTTTAAAACAGTATTACAATAAAGGTGAGGTTGCTCCAAAATTGTTCATGTTCTAATATTTTTTACAGTGAACAATTTATTTGTCCAATTTGACAGTAACTGTAAATATAAGATAACAGCACATTTTCAACTAAAATGGGAAATGTACTCACTATAAAACAAGATAAAATGATGATCCAAAATATATCAAACTTTAAATATGTAAATTAGCTGACAAACAAACCGCAGCATACAATATTGTTATGTAATGACGACAAACCAATATAAAGCAAGAATATCAACCTCCTGATATTTGATTTGGGCTCTATAATTACTCCCAGCACGCAACTCTCTATATTCATCTGTAAACTGTTGCGTGATGTTTACAATGGACAAGCAGCAGAAGATAACCATGGGGGAAGTAATACAAATTCAGATGAACAGGCAAAAACAACAAACAATCTGACATAAAGGTCAAGCTAACTGCTAATTCCCCTTTGGACAGCTAATTGAGTACACACAGTTCCGACACGAACCATGACTCCGCTTTTTACAGACAAAAAATACTCTGTCATGCAGCTCAACTTCTCTTTCACTGATTAAAAGATAGGAGCATGAAAATATGTCTGTATCTCAAATGCATCTTCTGACAAGGAAGGATACACGTGGTTGCAGGACAATCTGTACGTGTTCTCAATTATCCCCTCCTCACTGACATCTACGAGGATGGGCTGACCGCACACAGCACAGATGTTGTCAGAGAGGTGCTTGGTTGGCATGCCGGATGCACTGTAATACTAAAAAAAATAAGAGACATAACAGTCAAAATTACATTTTGTCTTACAGGCTCCACAGAAACATACAGTGTCTGCGATCTACTAACCCCGACAGTTGAAGCCATGAAGTCGGCACACATCTCTGCAAAGTCCCTTCCTAAGACCCCGTAGTACAGACCGTAGAATAGTAGTGAAACGCCAAAGTCCATTGCATCCTCTGGCTTTATCCTGGACAGAGAAGGCACTGTATGGGAACCATGACTCCGGTGACAGATATGTCCGATTTATATCTTCAGTAGACAGCAAAAACTACAATTTTTTGGAATATTTGCAACATTAATTTGCTTTCAATTCTAGTATTTTAATGCTAGGGCAAAAATATTTTTTTTATGAACCAAAACGCTTTTTGGATATTTGATATATTTGAATGAGCATACAAAGCTAAGTTTGTTTTGAGGATCAGCTGGTCCAGGTAGGGCTGGGCAATAGACTTTCTAAAGTACATCCATACAGGAGGAGTTTAATTGTTGCTTTACATAAGTTATTTCTTCATTAACGCCACATCTTTCCATTTACATGTGTTGCAGCTGCATATTTTCAAACAGGGAAGAAAACCCTGTCTTTGCATTTTATTTTGATCAGAATCTGTTTTAATAAAAGTGTTTGGGACATATCAAATGGCTTTTGACAACATTTAGGCCCTTTGTGTATGTGTATGTATGTATATACACAGTATATATATATATACACAGTATATATATATATACACACACACATATATATATACACAGTATATATATATATATATATATATATATACACACACATATATATATACACAGTATATATATATATATATATACACACACACATATATATATATATATATATATATATGTTAAAAAACAGATACGATTTTTGGTCCTTTTTAGGCCTGCTTGATTAATCGTTATAAAATCGCAATCTTGATTCAGCTGTTTGGAATTACTGTAACTGTAATACTAATATGTAATAACTTTTTTATGACTATTTAATTTTATGAGCTGACTGCACCACATAGCCATTACTTTTTTCTGTGAGTTTTAAACGGACTGTATGAAATAGGTTTTACAGCGCCCCGACCTGTGTAATGCTCTCCCTTCTCTTCACTGAAGCCTCTATGTGTACAGGCTTGTGGTGATAAAGCAATGTGCTATAGGTGCCAAAACAATCTATGTTTGGTACTGCCAATTTGTTTTGTCATGGTTCATGTGTGTAATTAACCTTACACTTTGTGAGAAAAAAATCGTCAACTAAGAAGATGATTACTATCAAAAAGAGTCCTCGTTTTGGAATTTACAACTGTGAAAAATAATGCATATGTAGCAATTCATTAATTTAAAAACTGTCAAAAGAGAATTATTTGACCACGTGAAAGTGGAGTAGGAAACATCTGGAAAGGTTTAAACAGAAGATGCACCATGGTGCAGCTTCATTAAACTAACCAAAAAACAGGTCTAGGTTCTTTGTCAACAAATGAATTTAGGGAGTGGACTATCATAGGATGTATTTAGGGAGTGGACTACCATAAGAAGTATTTAGGGAGTGGACTACCATAAGAAGTATTTAGGGAGTGGACTACCATAAGAAGTATTTAGGGAGTGGACTGCCATAGGACTTATTAAGGGAGTGGACTGCCATAGGACTTATTAAGGGAGTGGACTGCCATAGGACTTATTAAGGGAGTGGACTACCATAGGACTTATTAAGGGAGTGGACTACCATAGGACTTATTAAGGGAGTGGACTACCATAGGACTTATTAAGGGAGTGGACTGCCATAGGACTTATTCTTGTTTAAACTCAACTAAAATTAGCAACAGCCACTTCCTGTGCGTCAGTAACATTTCCTCGTCTAAAGGGAAGTTCTGTAATGACTTACATGTTGAATGTTTTAAATGATAATATCTTACAGTGACAATGTGTTCATAAATTTATCACAGAATGTTTACTTCTCATACGACCAGTTTACCATATACACCTGCGGTCAGATATTGCAATGATTTTCAAAGTGGGGTCTGGGGACCCCCAGGGGCCCGTGGCCCTCTGCCAGGATGGTCAGAGAAAAGGTTTTCAGATTAATGTTTTTAAACTATGACATAAAAATTTGTATTTATTTGTATTTAATTTTTTTTCCAGAAGGCTTTTAAACGGACTGTATGAAATAGGTTTTACAGCGCCCCGATCTCTGTAATGCTCTCCCTTCTCTTCACTGAAGCCTCTATGTTTACAGGCTTGTGGGGATAAAGCAATGTGCTATAGGTGCCAAAACAATCTATGTTTGGTACTGCCAAAACTTCATAGTTAAACGCATATTACAATGTTTAGATGTGTAATAGCATAGATTACATTATATATATCAAATATATAACTCTTAGAACCTGCATATATGTCTAATCCCTTTCTATTACATTTATTTTGTGTTCTTTTACACACAAAAGACTATTGAAGTGTAAAAAAAAAGAAAATACTATATCAAATTATTCCCTGGTATATTCTTTATCTTTTAAGGGGTCTTTGGTTGTAAAAAAGTGTGAGAACCTCTGAGCTATGGATTGTGTTAACACCATGCAGCAAGCAGTGTTATTGTTTTTTATTTTTTCCTGATAACGTCAGTTAAATTCAATAATCCCGTTGGGTGCTGGATTCTAGTAGTGCTTCTGTGTTTAAAAAAAATAAATAAAAAAAAGTATGAAAAAAAAAATAGGCAACACATCATCATCATCTAGTGGCAGCCAAGGGCTACATGTGGAACAGACACCAGGAAGAAACATTTTCAATGAACGTTATGCATCCTAAAATGGCAAGCTGGAAAGGACGACTACTCCTGTCACAGCAGCCTGCAGTTTGAAGGATTTATATTTTAAACGGTGTGTGAATATCCCCTGAAATATTTGGTTAGGGTTCATTTAGCGCCACTGACCTAATATGAAACTGACGATACATTAGGGCTGCGCAATTTATCCAATTTTAAATCACAATTACAATTACAATTTTGCCTCCTAACAATAACTAAAAACAGAGTAATCGAGAAAAACGATTATTTTGCAAGTAAACGTTTGTATTTCTTGTGTTAATGGGAAAAGTATTCGGGGGGGGGGGGGGGGG
>NC_048419.1:10599973-10629088 GCF_013103735.1 Etheostoma cragini | reverse complement strand
TTTCATCGCCATTGTTTAGGCTTTGACTTTCCCGCTTGCTTGTCGCCGTTGGAAGTTTGTAAACCTACAGTGGTCTTCTCCTCCCTTCAACCAGAGCCCGACATTTAGTTTTTTTCCTCAAAGTTTTTTTGTTAATTGTTTTATTAGAACGAAAGATTTAAAAATCATTGTGCCTATTTCAACACGATTAAATTGTGAAGAGGGAATTATTTCCACCGGTCTTTCTGACCGGAGACAAGTAGAATTTTCGGTCCACATCATTTTATTCTGCCAAATGGCCGGCAATTACCAGACAACAAAAACTCAGTAATTGTGATTACAATAATCATGATTTCTTCCACAATCAAGCAGCCCTATGATACATACCTGAATATTAGGTTTATACCAAAAAGTGTAAACATGACGACACTGTAGCCAACTATTCCTGTGGCATAGCTGATCTTGTAGAGAAGGAGGAACCACTTATACACCAACCTAAGGAGAAGGAATATTCACGTCTGAATGTGTCATGGAAACTTCAGTTAGCAAAAACTAAAAAAAAGCAGATCTCTTTATTTACAGGAATGGTAATTGATAGTTATACCTTGGCGTGGTGCAGGCCAGTGGCTTGCGAGTGGCACGGTAGGAGATGTAAGCTGTGATGACAGAGAAGATAAACCACGTGGTCAGGAACCTCCACCAGTGTAGTTTGGTAGTAAAATAGAGAGGAACTACCCACATCTGGAACAGAGTCACCAGCTACAAGATAGCAGAGCGTACATGTTAGAAGATGCATGTAGACCAAGAAAACACACGCACATTTTTACAAATTTGGTTTGTGTGTGTCTTACATTGTATGACTTTGGATGTCTCTGTTTCCACTGCACAAGGACTAGCTGGGCGAGGACAAGGGTGACTATAAGGATCAACACCATCTCTGCGTGCATGGCCTCATGGCCTTTGTGTTTGGCATGCATTTTTGCATGCTCCACCCTGTGGAAAAATACAATATTTAGTGCCCGAGCCATGCAATTTGTTTTTTCATACCAGTGCCAGATTGGCATGTCATTAAAGGTGTACTTTACAGCTCTGCATGGTGGTGAATCCTAATGGCAATGACTGAACTGTTTGAAATGTCAATACAAAGAAATCCTAAACTGCTACTGTTCACCCGAGACTGGTCGACCTTACAGTTCGCAGTATTTTCTCAACTGTCAGTAGTGGGTGCAAACAACTCCCTGTTCATAATCTAAATCATATTTATTTATTGCCAAGTAAGTAACACAAGGAATACATACATAAAGTAATTAGATGGAAAATAATAATTGCAAAAGACACAATAACCTAAACAAATGTGTTTCATTGAGTAAGGTCATATCATTTATTTTTGACAAAAATAAATGAATCGTTAAAAGTGTGGCAAATACACTAACCTCCACTTCTCTTCTGGTGAAAGCTTGGACAAATCAAACTTTAAAAAGAGGAAAAAAATAATAATCATCATTTGTATCAAATAAGCAGCTGGAAAAACTGATAGCTTAGTGTGTCAAAACTGGGTAAAAGACACCCCCCAACCCCCAAATCTAAATATTTAACAAGAGCAAACTTATCAATGCGCAGCACTAAGCATTGTTTGGTAGTTACAGTCCCTCCCACCCCAAGTTGTTGGGCTCGTTTAGCAACTTTACCATAACATGAAATAACAGCTGGCAGCAAGAGCTGATGCTATATTGTTTTGTGGTTGGAGCTTCCTATCTGCCAACACTGGCAAATGATTGAAGGCTGGCAATGGCTACACCAACAACTATCCAGCTTTGGGGTTTAACCATTTCAATGAATCCTGCTAACTACCTACGATGTTTTTTTTAAAATCTTTTTTCAGCCATGACTTCCCCTTTTTTCCATTTAACAAAATAACTGCATTAGGACTAGATACTAATACGTGCAAAAAAAGCAGGCCATCAGGATCAAGGCACATTACGTCGACCCCTTGGCACCTTTTTAGCACAGAAAGGCATGAAGTGACCTTTTGCCCTGAGCAGCCACATCACCTTTATTAATAGAGTTAATTTCTAAACGTTGCAACTAACATACAGGTTTTAAA
Source organism: Etheostoma cragini (assembly GCF_013103735.1). Classification (NCBI taxonomy): domain Eukaryota; kingdom Metazoa; phylum Chordata; class Actinopteri; order Perciformes; family Percidae; genus Etheostoma; species Etheostoma cragini. Next base: position 10,627,005 of record NC_048419.1, on the reverse strand, counting down.
AAAAAAAAGCTTTATTTAATGCTATATTATTTATTTTTTAAACAGCGTCTGAGCTAATGTCACTCTGACCAGATGAAAGAAACGAACGTCAACCAGCTAACTCACGTAACATGATTTGATCATTAGCCGGTTAGCTAGCTTAGCATAGCTAAATGCTCTCAGGGCGTTTTTAGCTTGCACTGCTGTTTTGTCGAACAATGCACGACCAGTTAATGTTACGTACAATAAACAATGCATTTTTTTATCTAGAAACCATATTTCTGATTGAACAGATTGCTTAACACTAACGTTAGCCAGCTGCTTACGTTTAGCTAAACCAGTTAGTAACGTTGGTTAGCTAGCTAGCTAAAACAGAGTTCCGAGTTGGCAGCTAACGTTACCAGCCCAAAATAAATCACCCCCCATCTGTCATAAGACCTGGCTGTTGCCCATTACGCTCACCTGGTGCGGTTCATCGTGATGCTCCAATCCATGGTCATGCTCTACACCATCAACCTCCACCTCAAACACCCCGGCCATCTTCGGAGTGTTGCTTTACCGTTCCGGATCCATTAGCCTTAGCGACAAACATAAGAGGGTTCCATCCGGTCTTGTTTCTTCATCCGGTCTTGTTTCTTCAAATTAAAAGTCGATAATAATGCAGGTCAATTAGTAAAAAGACTTTAAAAAAATAATGCAGTTATTGGTAGCAAATCTGTGCCTTTCTGTATTTGTCAGTGTCTGAAATCAATAGCTTGCAAGGTGTTTGATAGTCTGTTGTCTGTTGTTCTGATCCTACAAAAAACTCATCCATTCTGCCTCTTTTTTATGTTAAACAGTAATTTTGTTTTGTAAGTTTGTTTCACTTTGTTACTTGTACCTATTTGACAGAGCCGTTTACAGAGATTAAGTTATCACATGTGCTTGTGAGGGGATCGAACTCATCAGTCAATCAAAATAAAATGCGGAATGAATATCACTAAGTCAAATCTACTACTATATGCACTAATGAATGTCACAACAGTCTTATCTTTTTAATACAATCATGGAATTTTAGACACAATGCATTGTCTTGCAATATGCTTATTGCAGAATATTACTATAATCATCTATATGTGGTTGTTGAAGATATTTATATTGCAACTGAACACGCAACATATGAAGCAATCCTCCTGCCGAAATAAGGAAGGATAATTACATCCAACACATCTAAAATGTTCTCTTAATGCCATAATACAGCCGTAAATATATTGCGCCGGATTCGACCGAAAAATGACTGATGATGATTGTTTGTGATTGGTTTAAAAGTCTAATGGACTCTTCTCTGATTGGCTGAGCCGATGACACAAAGCGTTGTAACTGGCTTGTGGGTTGTTGGCGCGCTCAATTTGAGATTCAACTGTGTCGACCTGTTCTCACAATAGCGAAGTGTAATAACCTGTTTTATCAACTCGTACTACAGTCATTTCTTCTTCTTCGTTTCGAAGCTGAGAAAATAACATCAACAACATCTGTCGGAGGAAACCAGCTGCTTTGTTGCCAACATGCATGTCATTAAGCGAGGTAACGTGATAGTGGAACTTTAACTTTCTGGCTGTAAAATACTGTCTAATGCAATGAGACGTGAAGGTTCTGGAAAACCTTTCAAATGTATCTAAGCTGTGGGGAATGCTCCGCGGAGATACTGCACTTTAGTCTTCAGTTCAGTTTCAGTCATGTTACAATATGTATTGGCTTTTTTCTGTGGTTTTCCATCGAGACACCAAACAAAGACTTGAGTTGTGAAAGGACTAAAGCTATACCCGGGAAATGTATTTCAGTTTGCAGGTTTGTTGCCTGTTTCGTCTTTATAAACGTTAATTATGTTTTTTAAGCAGGTGTGAAACAGTCGAGCCTTTAAATTGACGGTCGCTCGTTGACCCGATTTTGCTCTCTTAACATTTAATGATTAAACGTTTTCCCTTGGTGAATTACAAGGTAAAGGTGCGGACCAACATAAGGACTGAGTAAGAACAGGGTCAATGTATTGTCAATATATTTAGGCATCTGTGGTACTGGCGCGATTTAAGTAGCAAGGTTTTGTTAATAACTTGTTAGACAACTTTTCAGCGCGGGCATCTGAGTTAAGTGATCTGTAGAAGGAATCCAGACAGCAGCTATGGAACTGGGACTGGATTTCTTGAGTTTTTACCACTGCAGATACAGCAGGGTTGGTGGGGTGCAGGGTTTTAGGGTTGCTATCTATCAAGTATCCTAAAATGTACCTCAGAAATGGACCAAATAGTCATTGAGAACTAATAATGTTGTTTGAATTTCAGATGGAAGACAGGAGGGAGTTACTTTTGATAAAATCACATCTCGAATCCAGAAGCTTTGCTATGGACTCAACTCTGACTTCGTGGACCCTGTAAGTTCAAACCACTTTAAAGTTGCTTATCAAAAAAGTGAAACACTAAGTAATGTAAATGTGACACTGTTGTCTCCAGATCAGTGATATTCTACCATGTAACCTCTATCTCTGTTCCTGCAGGCTCAGATTACGATGAAGGTGATCCAGGGTCTGTACAGTGGAGTCACCACGGTGGAGCTGGACACTCTGGCAGCAGAGACTGCGGCCACCCTCACCACCAAACACCCTGACTATGCACTCCTAGCTGCACGAATTGCAGTGTCTAATCTACACAAAGAATCCAAGAAAGTATTCAGTGGTGAGTACAAGTTTTAAACTACCAGAAAAAATACACTGCTAACATGCAGGATTTGCGGGGTTTCTATGTAGGTCATAAAGTGAAGTGTTAAAAATAAGACTATAATGCACTATCCATTTTATTGAATTGTATTAGTTTTATGATGTTGGTGGAGTCTGTACGGGAAAACCCTGACATAATTGATTTTACATTGTTAAAAATGTTTAAATTCTTGCTACTGATCTACACTTTCTTTCCTCTGGGCTTTTGTAGATGTGATGGAAGACCTGTACAACTACGTGAACCCGTTAAATAAACGTCACTCTCCTATGATCTCCAAGGAGACGCTTGACATTATTCTTGAAAACAAGGGTGTAGGTGACATTGGAGGATGAATTTTGTTCAGGTTTTCAAATTTGACGTCACTGTAATCATGATTTAATTATGATTTTTTTAAAACATAATATCCTCTATCCTTTTTGCAGCGCCTCAACTCGGCTATCATTTACGACAGAGACTTCTCTTACAACTTCTTTGGCTTTAAGGTGATGTTTCCTTTAACTTAACATTCAACAGGTCAAGCAAATGCTTGGATTACAAATCTAATTTGTCCCTTTTGCTCCAACAGACTCTTGAGCGGTCGTATTTGTTAAAGATCAACGGCAAAGGTGAGAATTGACTTTCCTTCCTACAGCTTTTTGAGAAGCATGTTCAAGGGTGCAGAGACAGGCTGCAGTAGTAGCTTGTTGTTTGGATATTTTGAATTCTTTAATTACTAATTCATCTTATTTTCTGTAGTTGCTGAGAGGCCCCAGCACATGCTAATGAGAGTGGCTGTTGGGATTCATAAAGGAGACATTGATGCAGCCATTGAGACTTACAACTTGCTGTCAGAGAGGTGGTTCACCCATGCCTCACCCACTCTGTTCAATGCTGGCACCAACAGGCCACAGCTGTCTAGGTAAGGCCTCAGGGGAAAGTTGACTAAAATCTCTGATTTCCTCCCCGCCCCTAATCTAATTTGTTTGGTTTTGCAGTTGTTTCTTACTATCCATGAGAGATGACAGCATCCGTGGTATTTATGACACACTGAAGCAGTGTGCCCTCATCTCCAAATCAGCTGGAGGAATTGGATTGGCAATTGGCTGCATCAGAGCAACAGGCAGCTATATTGCTGGGGTGGGTCAAATGCGCACCACAGATTCAAATCAAACCGAATAAAGGGGCTGTATTTTAGTCTGGTGTGTTTCATTTAAATTGGTTCTTGTTTTTCAGACTAACGGCAATTCCAACGGGCTGGTTCCTATGCTTCGAGTGTACAACAACACAGCACGTTATGTGGACCAGGGTGGTAACAAGGTGAAGATTTGCAGTACACACTATAATGGAGTGTTGCTCCAGAGACACCTCTGTTAGTAACTTTAATTCTTTTTCAGAGACCCGGGGCCTTCGCTGTGTACCTGGAGCCGTGGCATTTCGATGTGTTTGACTTCTTAGAGTTGAAGAAGAACACAGGTAAAGAGGAGCAGAGGGCCAGAGACCTGTTCTTCGCCATGTGGATCCCAGACCTGTTTATGAAACGAGTGGAAAGCAATCAGGTGAATATCTGAGGGAATCCCATCCTTGACTATGATGTTCTATAATCTATTGTGTGTTTTATTATGGGTTTGAGACTCCTGCTAAATCATGATCTACACAGGGCAAAGGCTTATTGTTCCTCTCCTGCTCTTATAGGACTGGTCTCTAATGTGTCCCAGTGACTGTCCTGGGTTAGATGAGTGTTGGGGGGAGGAGTTTGAGGAGCTCTACACTCGGTAAGGCCGGCACACCAAACACTGTTTTTCACGAACAACTCATTTCTCAGTGCTTACCTGTCCCATGTATCCGGTTTGTCCTCAGTTATGAGAAGGAGGGCAAGGCCAAGCGTGTGGTGAAGGCTCAGCAAGTGTGGTACGCCATCATTGAGTCGCAGACCGAAACCGGTACACCATACATGCTCTACAAGGACGCCTGCAACAGGAAGAGCAACCAGCAGAATCTGGGCACCATCAAATCAAGCAATCTGTGCACGGAGATTGTAGAGTACACAAGCAAGGACGAGGTGAGAGGCAGGAGGTATTGTTGTTCCTGCAATATTCAAATATGGTATTACCTTATTTCGTTAATGCTCATTTGGTTTTCTCTTCGTTTGCCTCAGGTTGCAGTGTGTAACCTGGCATCCATTGCCCTCAACATGTATGTCACCCCAGAAAGGACATTTGACTTCAAAAAACTTGCATCTGTCACCAAAGTTATTGTCAAGAACCTGAACAAGATTATTGACATCAACTACTACCCAGTGATTGAGGTATGCTTTCTTGTCTATTGTTGCTTCTCTATCAGCCTTGCAGCTGGATCGCTTGCTCTCTGTGTTAAATGGCTCCTCTGTCCTGCTTTACAGGCGGAAAGGTCTAACAAGCGCCACAGGCCGATTGGAATCGGTGTGCAGGGGTTGGCTGATGCTTTCATCCTCATGCGTTATCCATTTGAAAGTCCAGAAGCCCAGATGCTCAACATTCACATCTTCGAGACCATCTACTACGCTGCCCTAGAGGCCAGCTGTGAGCTGGCGGCGGAGTTCGGCCCTTACGAGACCTACGCCGGATCTCCTGTCAGCAAGGGAGTGAGTAGTTTTCACAATGGCTCAAATCCAACACGGGATATGTTTTAGCAGTCCGGGCTCAGATCTTAACTTATTTTGTTTTCAGATCCTTCAGTACGACATGTGGGGTAAAACCCCGACAGATCTCTGCGACTGGAAGACATTGAAGGCGAAAATTGCAAAGTAAGTCTTCCATATGTCTTACTTGTTGGTATTTCTCATCTGAAATCTACCGTATGTGGAGATTGTAGCTTATCCCTGCTTCCCCCGTTGTGTGCTCAGGCATGGTGTAAGGAACAGTCTGCTCTTGGCTCCCATGCCCACAGCTTCCACCGCACAGATACTGGGCAACAACGAGTCCATTGAAGCTTACACCAGCAACATCTACACCCGCCGGGTGCTCTCGGGAGAGTTTCAGGTTAGAAGTGAATGCATTCACTGTTTTCTATCTCCAAAATTGCGTGTCCATTGGGGGAAAGTGGGTTAAGTGTCTTTTTTGTCTCTCCCACAGATTGTGAACCCTCACCTGCTGAAGGACCTCACAGAAAGAGGACTGTGGAGTGACGAAATGAAGAACCAGCTGATTGCCCAGAATGGGTCCATCCAGGTAAAGTGTCCCACTTTATAAATAATGGCTCTAAATGTTACTATTAATTGTTATTTTTTTTGATGATCAATGTCTGACTTGTGTGCAGGATATCGAAGAGATCCCTGATGATCTGAAGCAGCTGTATAAAACTGTGTGGGAAATCTCCCAGAAGACTGTCCTTAAGATGGCAGCAGATCGTGGTGCCTACATTGACCAGAGCCAGTCCCTAAACATCCATATTGCCGAGCCAAATTATGGCAAACTGACCAGCATGCACTTCTATGGTTGGAAGTTGGTAAGCCAGGGACGAAGGATTGATGCAGCTTCACATTGCCGTGAAACAACGTCTCAATGTCTTCTTTTCTCTACAGGGCCTGAAAACCGGCATGTACTACCTGCGGACGAAGCCCGCCGCCAATCCCATTCAGTTCACCCTCAACAAGGAGAAATTAAAGGAGGCCCAGTCAACCAAGAGCGACGAGGAGGAGACAAAAGAGCGCAACACTGCTGCCATGGTGTGTTCCTTAGCGAATAAAGATGAATGCTTGATGTGTGGTTCCTAAGTGAAGTTTGTTTACTAAGATGAACACTCACCTTACCCACCAGCTTCCTCATTAAAAATCTTCTATTTGTATATGATGTAACAAGGGTTTTACATATAATGCTGTCTTCAAGTTTTTATTTTAATATTTTCTAGATTGTCCTTGTGAATTGTGTGTTGTATGCATGTTTGTAGAGAATGAATAGGGTATAAATAATTATTTTTAATTATTAATTTTTTTATCAATAGTTTTATATGCGGGTCGTATGAATGAATTTCATGTTTGCATTTTAGATGTGTGGAAAATTAAATCTGTATTGTACAATTGTCTTAATTGTGTCATTATTTATTAAACTGTTGCAGCAAATATGTGAAGCTTTCATTGTACATCAAAACCTGAGCATATACACACCTTATTATTATACATATTCAGACCAGCCTTTATTGAGGCAAGGACAATAAGAAAAGGTAACTAGTCAGCATGCTGTTCTTAATATGTCATGTTTATTAGGAAATGAGAGCCAGGGGGCGGGCTTATCTGCCACTGTGGATGCTCTAACAGGATGGGGATTATGATTGGCTTGTGATATGACAGCCTTGTAAAACATGAATTCAGTTTCTTGGTGATCTACGTTGGGAGCTTCAGTGTCAGTTTACAAAGTGTTTTAATTATCTGTGGTAAAGCAGGCAGATCAGGTTGTAACAGACTTACACCCAAAATGAAAATGGTGACGCCATCAATCACGCAACACTTCCACCAAAGGAAGGTTGTGTGGGCTGTGTCTTGGGACAGGAGATGCTGCAGGTGATGAATTAATGAACTGCTGTGTTCATGCATATGACCTCAAGGGAGCAGTATGTGTAAAGCAAGCTGAGACCTGCACTGTCACACTGGGGCAGGGTGTTGGTCTGCTGCCAAAGCAACACTAATTCATAACCTCAGTCAGTGCTGAGTTATGATTATGATGTCCCTCAACACTACGGTAATGAAATACAGAGACACAGGAATAAATGTGATTTCAAATGTTTTAATTGTGTTGCAAATGATCTATTGTGCAAAATGTTAATTGAACGCAAGGCTACTTTCTTCTGTTACTTCAATGTTAAAGGAGAATGCCGGTTTATTTACACGTGAAGCTCTGTTTTTTTAAAGGTGTAGTGCTGTCAGTAGTAAGACAAATTAAAACAATCGGTGCAGTCAACACCGAGTTATCCTCCTGTTAGAGTTAGCACCCAACAGGCTTAAACAGGGCAAGTTTTAAACAGGTTTTTAGCTTCTAAACATGCTTAAAATGTAATTACCAGTGTATACCCATGTGCAGTGATTCATTCCAAGTGAACACAGTTAATTTCACAGCAGTAGATGTGACAGAAAGGTGTAAAAGTTGTGACAATCGACTTCACATGAAAACAGGAAATAAACAGAGGTAGTGGCTGAATTAACACAACTTGCATGCTTTTCTGTCACATCTACTGCAGTGGCTAGGTACTGGTATTAACATTTTGAGCACGTTTAGAGGTTCAAAGAAGGTTAAAAACTTGCCTGTTTAAGCCTGTTGGGTGCAAAATCTAGCAGGAGGATAACTCTGTATAGACTGCACCGATTGTTTCCATTTGTCTCGCTAATGACAGCACCACACATAAAAAAAAAAAAACAGAGCTACAGGTTGAAATCAACCGGAATTTCTTCAAGAGAAACCACGATGGCTAACACAGGCTCTTTGCTGTTAACAAGGAAAGTTTGAAAATGGCAGTGAGTGAAGGGACACCCAGCACAAAGCAGCAGTGCAACATGACGCACTTGCCTCAACTCTCTATTTATGTCGGAATAGGTCCTGTTTGTGCATGTGTGTGTATTTCTGGGCCTGTGTGTAATGTGTAACTCCAACAGATCAAACCAACCCTTCTTCAATAAAATCCCCCCAATATTATGTTGTTTTACTTTCAGTGGGCTCATTGTGTGTTTACTAATTGAAAGACACTGTAACCTTATTTTACTGCCATTTGTGCATATTAAGGTGTACTGTTGTAGTATCACATGCTGAATTTGAGGTGTACACTGCCTTTTTTTCAGTTAAATCCATCACAACATTATCTCTGTCTCAGTAATTATAAGCAAATGTATTCTAAAAATAAGAAAACTTTATTTGTAATAGATCGGTGGCTGACTGGTTTTATTTGAATGCCTAAATCTGACATTTTTATAGGATCGGGAAGAAAATTAAACATCTACTAAAAACTAATTATTTAAATGAACTTTTAAGCAGATAGATGAATATCTCTCTTCCTGGAGGCTTTGTGTGTCACAAACATAAAATTGTGCCTCATTTCACTCAGAATGGGAGCAGATTTAGCCAGAAGGCAACAGGTTTTTGCACAACGATTGGCTTCACTACAGGAAAAGTGTCTTACAGAGCCAGTAATTAAAGGATTAAAGGAATCATTCAACATTTTGGGAAATACCCTTGTTTGCATTCCAGCGTAAAGCTAGAAGAGACGGTTGATACCACTTGTGTTATGTGTCAGCAAATATGAAGCTGCAGCTAGCTAGGCACAAATTAAAAGTCGGGAACAGCTAAACTAACTCTGTTCATCGGTAACAGAACTGCAAAATGCTAAATATTTTCTGTTTTACAGGTGGTTAAGTGCAAGTTCCAAGATGTGGAACTTTTCCCTCTTATCAGATATTGAATAACCAATAAGCCAAAGCCCTGAGAACGTGTGCTCCTTTAAATGTGACAGCACTAGGGTTACGGTCTTACTAGTATCCCGTCAATCGATCCATCCCCTTCTTGGGAACCAAAGCCTGTGTCGTGAGAGCTGCTGCTGGCTGTTGGCGAGGGAATCATTTTGTTAGCTACAGGTTTTTTGACACCCGGCACCCCATCCTGTGTAGCCTCAGCGTTTACTTTAACATGATTAAAAGTAATCCCTGCCACCACCTCCTCTTTCACTTCAGTATCAGTATTTTCATTAGTGTCTGCTTCCACCTGCTCTTCTTTCTCAATTTCCTTCTTAACTCCTGGTTCTGTTTTAGTTCTGCCCTCCTCCATTTTCATAACATCACAGTCTGTTACCTGCTGGGATCCCTCTGCTCCACATTCGCCCACCTGATTCTGCAGTGCATCTGAGTCTTGTTTTGTGTCTGATTGGACATTTTCTTTATCTTCCCTTCCCTCTTTATGGTGTAATGTCACTTTAAGTGATTCATTTTGGTCATCTCTGCTGTTAAAACCTATGAAATTGTTCTTTGCACCAGTGATATATTTTCCCAGAAAGGAGGATCCATCCTTTGTCCATGTGCCATGTGCAGGCTGTCCATCATCCATCAGAAGCTGCTGGACCACTTTCATATCATTGTGCATCTTGCAGACTGTTTTGGTCAGCTCAGTTATCCGATTACCGATATCTGAGGGAAGAGAATACTCCAATCACAACACAGCATGCAGGCACTTTCATCACCCACAATGCTATTTTATTTCTAAATGCTAGGGGGTTTGAATCAAACACTGTTTCATTGGAAAACCTCCCTATACTTTCTAAAGTGTTAAATTCCATAATTACAGGAAACACACACACAGATTGGACACTGCTCCAAAAATTATATTAACTATTTCCTTTTTAGGTGAGTTTAACTTGTTTTGCAGATCAACATTACAATGCCTTATCCATTATTTTAAATCTAAAACATATGAAAAATCAAATCTGTCAAATCAGGGATTTCAACCTTCTCAAAAGGGGGGTTATTATAGATTCAATAAAGCCTTATAAAATAAACAATCACAAGAATACGTAATTTAAAACTGAAAAAAGTGAAATACATTGAAAATGTATTGCTGTCTTTTATTTCTTAGTTCCCGACACTTTTTTCAGCGTCACTTTTTATGACATATTTTATCTCAATTTTATTTCTCAATGTCACTTTAAATTCCCCCTGCCTTGCTAAAGTGAGCAAGCTAAACAACTCCCAATAACTTTTAGCTAGTTAGCTCCCGTTTGCTAAAAAACAACATCAGTCATTCACAGTCACTCTGAATCAAGCAGAGCTTCTGCTGTAGATAAACACAGAAAACAGACCACCTGACCTTGTATTTATTTAGCTTAACAAAATGAAAGATAAATTAAGATTCATAATTTGAGTTGAGTTGTACTGATTTCAAAAAATTTAAATTAATTTATATCATTTTACACAATTTATTTAATGTCTGTTTTATGTATTAATTATCAAAGTCCTCAAATATTACTCCAGTCCACTTGTAAATCATAACATTGATATCATTTATAATTTTAGACTTTTTATTTAAAGAAAGACTAGAAATAGAAAATAGGAAAAAGGGGGGGTAATACGCTACAGGCCAGGTTTGGAAGCTATCAGGACCTCAGAATGCATCACTGCCGGACCATAAACCCCTGACAGATTTGTTTCAAAGTCCCGTTTACCTCTCCTCTTGGTTTCCTCGAACTCCCTGCGAGCTGACTCAATGTAGCGCTGCACCAGCGCTCTGGTCACCTGCTGCCGGTAAGGTAACTGGCTGTCTTCACCTCCCTTATCATTGGTCTTAAAAGCACAGATCCAACATCACACATTTCAGTTTTTTTTTTTTTACTACAGTCACAATAACTCCTCCATGTGAACATTGAACACACACTTACCATAGAGTCTATCGGGGGATATTTGTTCTCAGAATTAAAAGTGCAGCAGCAGCAGATTTGTCTAAAGACACCCCTGGAACAGAATTTAAATTGACAAAAAATAAAGATATAGATACACAATGAGGGGTATTTGCAGGTTAAATGGGTTAAACAGCTCACCTTAAGATGTAAAAGACAGCTTTGGGTGAGGGGATGATGTTGAAGGGCACAGGCATGGTGAGGCCCTCTCTGAAGTAACTGAGGTACAGCTTCGACCTGGCAAATTTCCACTCAACATCTGCATCATCCTGAAATTCAAGATGTTAAGATGTCGGTGCCAGTCTTTGGTTTTTCTGCTTTTATTGCAGCACTAAATTGAGGTAAAGAGATATATTTCTTAACCTCAATTTTCTGAAAGGAGTTGGTGATCATGGCAACTAGCATGTTGAGCAGGACGATGACGATGATGAGCGTGAAGATGCCGTACAGAACCCTCCCTACAAACTCTGCCACCACAAAGTCTGGCATGTCCACGTACTGCTGGTTGGCCATGCCAAACATGGTCCAGAATAAGAAGTAGAACGTCTCATTAAACCTGCAAAGTACACAATGAGAGTGTTTCATGCCTTTGTTTGTTTGACTTACAATGCAACTGAATATTCTTATTTTCAGCAGCCTGGGGAGAAAAAGAATGCCGGACACTAAAGACACTGTCATCTCACACTGTGGTTTTACATGCTACTTTCTTTGCGGGTACAGTTTTCACAGTTGTATTTCAAAGGGTAGAGATCTTTTTGTTAAGATTCATTTTGCGCACAACATTCGAATAAATAAGATAATAAAAATTATAAACAGCAGGAAAGTAGAAAGATATTCTTTAAATTATTTCAGCTACCTTGTACTTTTTACTTCTATTTCCATTGTTTTTGCATTTTTTTCTCCAATCTGGTTCATGGACAAACGCTGCACGATATATACCACAAACAATACTGGATATGGATATAGATATTTGACAAATACAAAAACCTGCTAATCATAACTAAGCTAAAATAAATAGAAACATTTATGTTATAAATCCCTTTTTGAGCAGGACATTTTATAGTAAAAATACTGTCAGTGCTCTTTTGGTTGTCAAACTATACCAAAGCGTTAAATAAGCTTGTGTTTTTATGAATTGAAACAACCCCTTGCGCTGAAACAACAGTATTTAGGAAGCTAAAGATTCCATATTCTTACCTGCCAAGATGTGGAGAGATGACATAAGGTACATATATATTGTTGATGCCACAGAGGAAGGCGGTTCCAATGATCATCAATATAAACATAAATCTAAAAAAAAGAAAAAAAATAGAACAATTGTCACAGGCTCTGAATTCACTACAGATACACAGAGATATAATACAGGAGGCCAAATGAAAAGTGCTCTTACCGCATCATATCATCAATCATCTTTCCTATGGAGATCTGCAGAGTTCCCAGAGACTCATGTGCTGGCAGTATGTACGCCAGCCGTGTGAAGCTCAACAAACTGGTCACTGCAAACAGCACCTCCGCAATCAGCTGGGGGTCCTCCTGATGCCAGTCCTTGCGCACTGCAAGACAGTTTCACACAGCCAAAGACACCAGTTCAGCGTATATGAACTTTGGAAACCTCAAACAAATATTTTGGCTAAAAGATCTGACACAATTTCCTCACCAGTCTGAGTGAAGTAGACACACTCCTCTGTGCCTTTATGATCATAGCAGAGGAAGTAACCTTTGAGCATGATGAGCACGCGTAATGCAAATGATGCCAGGTACATGCTGAGCACCATCACGTCCAAGCAGTTCCACCAGTCCAGGAAGTAACTCCGCAGCCCCTCAATCCACACTTCCTTACACTCGTACCAGAAGAATCCTGCATGAGACAGCACGGTACAAATCTTGATTTTTTTATTTTTTTACATTACAGAAGAGATTCCGAAAAGAGGGCGAGGGAACCCACCGACCACCCACACCATGTGGAAGGAGTTGTGCAGGATGTTGTCCTCCCGGGAAGCAAATTTGTCTCGATACAACTCCATTGCTATTGATTCTCCGAGCAACGTGATGAGAAACCACAGATAGGAGGCTGAGTGGAGGAGAAACTTGATCACAGGAATCTTGATTATCTTTCCTACCTGATGAAAACACAAAAGACACCTTTCAGGGCAAAAGCACACCAGTGTGCTCATTTTTCCTAATAGAATGTCTCTCATTGCAGTCTGTGGGACATTTTTATGTGATGTCACCTTTGACTTGGGTGCGATCCAGTAGACGAGGCAGAGGAGAGGCATGGTGAGAAAGATCCCTATTGAGACAAACAGCTTAAAGGCCGTCCTGCTGCCTCTCCAGCCGGACAGGCTCCCACACCAGATAGAAGACAGCACCTGCTGGCAGATTGGGTGGGCCACAAACTGCACACAAACATAGACAAATAATGGCTCAGGTGAAGGTCTTTTCCTTTTTACTTATCTTTGATTGACAGTGGTTTCTGCATCTGGCTACCAGCTTCTGGTTGTAGTTGACAGCAAGCCGCAGACGTGACAGGTTGGGGATTCCCTCCTCAAAGGCCTGCTGCTCTAAGGAGTCCTGGCTCTCGTTTCCACAGCTGTTCAGGATGGTGGTCACCTCGCTCTGGTTACGACACATGCCCAGCAACTCAACGGCAAACTCCTGACAAACCTCCTCCAGGCCCAGGTACTGAGGCTGAAGGAAAAGAGGAACCACAGCAGAGTCAAATAACAACACGGCCGACATGAACAGTGAGTAGGGATGTGTACAATTCTCACCAGACCTTAAACTCTGGCTCTTTTTGTGAGAGCTTGCGGAGCTCTCTGCTGAGACCGAAAGCCCTGAGCATGGCATCATCGGAGGTGATGGACAAGTAGGCGCGGCTGGCGATGCCACGGTAGGTGTTGATACGGGACAAGGAGAACTTGAGCAGGTCATACTGACGGCCGTTACAACACTCCAGACAGGCACAGGATATCTTATGCGGCCACGGGATGACGTGACCTTTCTGGGTGAGCATGTTGACTATTTCGTACAGGTCTTTCTGGCAGGCTAAGGTCAGAGGTGTCACACCAGGGGCAAACTGGGAGTTGTCAATAGAGTGGTCAAAGATGGCCTGAGAGAAAGAGCGCACGTCCATCTTGTTGCCTTTCTCCTGGTCCAGGCGGTCCAGCAGGCGCTTCACCACTCTGGGCTGGTTGGTGTCCACAGCGACGAGCAGGGCCTCGTGAATCTGACGGAAGTCAAACTTGACCCCGTGGAGGAGGGCGTCCATGCAACTCTCATTGCCCAGGCGGATGGACAGGTTGAGGGCCTCCCTCCACTGACGATCCTCAGACTCATCCAGCTGACGGATGATGCCATCCCCGGTCTTCAACAGTCCAAACAGCATCTCTGTGTTCCCCTCCTGAATGGCACCAATGAGCTCCGGAGGGAACCGCATCTTCCTGTTCATAATCTCTCGCCATTGTTCTGGCTAAGAGGACAGGATGGGACAGTCAATGGCAGTTGCATTAAAGAGCTATTCACACATTTTCTGATATTAATGACAGATTGCAGGGGGACAAAAATGTATCTTCGAGTTTGATTTCATAAGGGGATATAAAGCCTGGACAAAATGTAAATGTTTTGTGGGGAAATTAAAGGCTGTACAAAAACTTAAAAGTGTGGCACATTCTAATGGAGACACATTTTTTGAAATCAAGGTAAACAACTCATTAATATAATATATACCCAAGTAATAAAACAAAGCTGTTCAGAGGATACCTGGAGCACAATAGCTTTAAATTTAGGATTGTTGAAAAAAATAAAATATATATATATATATATATATTTAACTCAGATCTACTAAATGACAAGTGCTAAAACCACGTCTGAATAAAACTCTGCTTACCGTGAGGTTTTCCATTCCTGAAAAAGCAGCACAATTTTAAGCAGTGATCCTAAAGTGAAAACCCAATCACATTCTCTGGAAGCATAAATTATATTTTTGCCGGCTATTTTGAGTTTCAGAGATGAAGGAGAAAGATTTAAGAAGATTTCACAAGCAACTCCAACAAGAGAACCTTTGGTGTGCCGCTATCGTGGGCTAGCGGCTGACTGCATTGAATCAGCACCAACAGCTCAATAACACACTTCCATTTCCCATGGGGAATGGCCAATTAAAACATAGCCAGTTCAAAGTGTTTCATGCTTGGCTGGGCCCAAACAAAACTGTTTCCGTGTTCAAACAGGAATGAACTCCAGTCTCTCCATTGGAAACAGTGCCACGGTACAATTAAGGTAGCTGTTACTGAACAGGCAGCAGCTGTCATTGTGTCCCCCAGAGGAGCTGGAGGGAGTTCACAGCAGAGGGAAAAACAATGGGCTGCAAGTAATAATAAAAAAAAAAAAAATTTGAACTACTTTTCCCATGTAGGTCTCTTTAAGGAAGTCCGTTTACTACACTTGTAATTTGTCTTGAAACTTCTGTAAGTTTTTTTTCCCACCTTTGAACATGTTGACTGTCAATCAGATTGTTAGTGGTTTCTGACTCACCCAAGGAAAAGTATGTTTCATATCACAGGATGACCAAATACATTTTCCAAGGAGCAATCTTGGAACAAATGTAAATTTGTAGTCAACCACAGCCAAATATGATCATGTTACTCAAGAGTGGATCCAATTACCAGCACAGTGACGTGTTTGTCACTCATCTGTAATCTTGTGTGAAGTGAAGCCTGACTGGTTGACTCTTGTGAGCTCGATTTTGCACAGCAGAGGGAGGAAGAGGACCTTAGTATACTTAAAGGATTTTTGTTGTCACTTCCATTCATTTTTTACAGAAGGTAGTAAAACACGACGGATGCCAATTACAATACCAAAATTTGTCTTTTATTGGTTTAGAATCACTGCTGAAATGTGTTCAGTGAGAAAAGGAAACCGGAATTGTTTATGTTGTAAACCACAACGAGGAGATGGTGATGGTCTAAACTGTACTTATCTGGGGCAAAGAGTGAATGATCCAGAAGGTGAAGAACATTCAAGAGTCATTATTTCTTAAAATGGATTTAATCATCATCTTAGCCTAGAGAAGGCAAACAGGGCCCTGGACAATAGCTTGCCCACAAGAAATGACAAATTTGGCTTGTGAATCCTGAGAAAGAAGCACTCAATTTTGTCATGTTTCGGTTTCATAACCACAACCCTCATATAATATTTTTAGAAAAGGGTTTCATGATAAGAACAACTCTCTATAAAGTGTTTCAAGACAAAACACAATCCAAAAAAAATCTGATAGCATAACAGTGTATAAAACTGGAAAAACCACAACAGCCCTCTCTAAAAGCAAAAAAGAAAATGCATAAGTCAACGTTATGATGCTCCTCGGCCTATCAGCTCGTTAATCCCTACCTACTGGCATCGCCTGCTGTCGGCCCGGAAAGGCAACAATCGGGGCCCTGATCAGCAAAGACAACAATACCTACATGTGGTGACGTCCACGCAAAACAAAAACATTGTCAAAACAAATATTTTCTACATTTTCAAGAAACTACTTCAATAAAGCACAATATAAACACATTTTAATATAAAACTCTGGTAATTGACATTTGGAGCGATATTTTACTTTTCTGGAGTGAAGCCCACATATTAATGCTCTACGTGGTGTGTATTCATTGCTGTATCCCCCCCCCCCCCCCAACCCACTTCTTAGAAATGTGATGTATGGTGTGTATTTCAAACAAAAGTAAGAAAAAAAACTACGCACAAAGAGAAGCATTACCTGTCAACCAAGTCCTATGAAAGAGCATGAGTTTTGGTTGAGGTTCAAATAATATACTGTATAATTTTCCTTGATATTCCATTTTTTTTCCTAAACTTTTCCAAGCAATCCAAGCAAATTCCAAAGTAAAACATAACTTTAAAAGTAAAACTGCGGTGTGAAAAGACATCCTTTTGCCTCTAAAGCCAACATTTTGTCTTTTTTGGGGAGAGTGATCATGATTTAACATGTAAAATGTTGCATCATGATTGAAACATTTGAAATGTCAAAATTTGAAAGAAGAATCTGTCAAAAACAGAAAGGTCAACATATGAGCTTCCTGATGTTGGTAAAACTCAACCAATTATTTAACAAGCAAGCCATCAATTTATCTGAACAACTCTCAAGACAATTGAGAAAATTTGAGAGTGAAAAAATAACGTAACAACACCCACAAATTAATATAACTCTAAAAACCAAACACTTAATCTCAAACAAGTCAAAAATGAAAGTCAACGGCGTCTATCATTATTCAGTTAAAACACTCAAAAAATCAACACAAAAAGATGAAAAAGTCCTCTACATTTACATAATACTCCTCAAAGACAAAGTTAAATACAAACTAAAAACCAATACTACATGTACAGAAAAACTCTTGTTTCACTTTGTATGTGAACAATAAGTAGTGTTCACGTTGTGATAAACAGTGCAGGTCAGTTCAGTAGGTTTTAGGGTTACTTCTTCCTTGATTCTGCGTCCTCCTTCATCTTCTGCTCCTGCATGCGACTCCGGGTGGAGCCTACATTAATCAAATCATCAATATGTTACAAGAACATAGATCCACAAACCTTACGATTCGACAGAAAGGATACATGAAGAAAAATATTTGGGAATATCCCACAAAAAAATATAATAATTTAATATATGAAGCAGTTTTCACTTACTCATCTCTGCAAGCTTTTGTATAAGTGTAGAATCGCCTCCAGATTTGCTGTAAATAAAAACATATAAAGTGAGCCTAATTGAAATATGTGTATGTATACCGTGATAAATACTATGCTTTGAGTGAACACTACGAGTATTCTTGACTTAGAGGAAGAGTTAATAAATCAGGGTGCCAGTAGGCTACTGTAAATAAAAGACCATGTGTGACCAACCTGCCGTCGGCTTCATCTTGCCCGTCCACATCGAACCGTAACCTCTTCAGAGGCTTTGGAGTGGAGCCGAGATCCAGACTCCTCTTAAGGGACCGATCGCTGCTGTTGACCATCTGGTTGATCTTCTGGAACCGATTGGACAGCTGCAGATGAAAACAAAACAGAAACAACAGAGTAAGTGAGAGAAAAAAAATTATTGTAATGACAAAATATCCTTTAATGTGCAACAAAGAGGCACGTACCCCGAAAGATTCACCGATTGATACCAGCATTCTGTAAAGGCAGAAAACAAAACAAATTAGCTCAATGTAAAGGATCGTACTATCTCAACAAACAACACAACATTCTGCCGTGAACATGCAGAG
Organism: Etheostoma cragini; assembly: GCF_013103735.1. Taxonomy (NCBI): domain Eukaryota; kingdom Metazoa; phylum Chordata; class Actinopteri; order Perciformes; family Percidae; genus Etheostoma; species Etheostoma cragini. The sequence continues at coordinate 10,608,641 of NC_048419.1, read as the reverse complement.
CTCACCTGGAGCGAGGAGTCATGATACCCGGGGACATGCGCGGGCTTTTCAGAGGGGAGATATACACGTTGTTGCTCCCAGGCACTCGTAGAGGTGAATTGGGGAACTTGTAGGGGCTGCGTGGTATTTGTGGGATTGGAGAGAGGGTGGGTGGCTACAAAAACAAAACAGCAACAATGAGAGGGTCTAGTTAGCAGCTGTGTCTAAATGTGCCTGTATTAACATCAAACTGTAGATTCTACTTAGGGAGGTGTCTCACCCTAGTAGACGCATACTGCAGGATGTTGGTTTTCAGCTTCTGCATGAACACTTGGTTGTAGAAGACAATGATGGAGTCATAGTGGCCCTCAGTGATCAACACATGCTTAAAGGTCTGCAACATACAGAGTAATACAAAAAAATGCAACATTCATACTTAATTTCCCATAAAGTGTGATTATAACAGAAAATACAAAACAGATAGGGATGTAAGCATTAAAAGGCGTCACCTCCTGGTTGGTGTTGGGCATGTTCTTGTACGCTGTGACAATGGTCTTGAAGCGCAGATCAACACTCTTCACTTTACATATGGCATACATGGCTGACATCATCAACTACAAGAACGAGAAGCAGATTAAAAACAAAACAAGAAAACATGACGAAAGAGATGCCGAGAGAACAAGAGAGCAGGAGACTGAGACCAAGTGGTTACCTGGTCGAGGTGGCGGTCTCTCATCAGCTCGTGCTCGTGCTGCAGAGTGTGCTGGAACAGGGTCCATATGATGGGCTCCAGTTCAGGGTGGGAGGACAGCAGGTAGGAGCAGAGTATCTTCAGCCTTATGTAGGCCAGGCGGTACACTGCAGCGAGAGGAGACCACAGAGACAGTTGAACACGGAGAAAGAAACCTGAAGGATATGTGTAATGAATAGTACAAACTGAAAAAATGTGTTCATACCTTCTGCAAGCTTATACAGATGTAGGAACTCATTTTTTATTGTATTTTAGTAATTCAGAGTTTATTATTAAGTCAAATGCATCATTGACGAAAAAGGGAGATAAGCGGTTTTTGTTTTGTAATATTATCTTTTCCAATTGCAAAGTGGAGCTGGCAGTGTTTATCCACACATCTGTTAGTATATTAAAGTTATCAAGAGAAACCTAATGATCTGTATGTCTGGAGGAAAACCCATCTAAACGTCTCACATTTTTTATAGAAGAGGCTGAGAGAGTTGGACTTTTGGTGACGTGGAGTCTGGCCGGCAGGCTGAGACGGTGGCTGAGAGGCCGCTTGAGAGCTGGGTGTGGCTGGGGACTCGGGAGGCAAAACACGAAGGCCCGGACGCATGGGGGACAGGTATCTGTAGGGACAAGGGACAGTTAGTTACACCATCTAAAAATTAAAGTTTAAAGAACAACTCCATTAAATGTAAAACACATATCACTAATAATTAAAGTGGTGGAGACTCAGGTAGGAGAACAGGTTTAAGGTTGTTTTTTTAATATCATGATTTTCAAGTATGAGTGATGAGCTCTCTTACTCATAACTCACAGTGGCTTTATAACAGGTAAACACGTTTTAGTGTCTGAGGTCTCTTAGCTTCTCCGCATCAACAACTGAAAGACAGGCAAATGTATTGTGGGATGTCGGACTCACAGGTCAGCTGCCGTGTGGTTGTGCTGCAGTGGTTGACTGAAACTGGCTGGGGTCTCCACCTGCTCTGCTGCTCCGCCCTCATGCTCCTGTCTCAGCAGCTCAAACAGCGAGGAGTCCTGCGGAGACACAAACATGATTATTTACATTTAAGCAAACGCCCAGTGTATCTAAATCAAGAAGACAATGACCACACACCTTTCACTGGAACTCAATTCAAGAAATACAATCTAGACAAGGAGAAAACCTTCCGAAAGCCATGGCTGAAAGAATACAACCTAAATTCAACTTTTCCTGATGCCAATTACTCTCTTGCCATCACCTCATTAGCCAATCAATACTTCTATTCTTTGCAAATATGAAAAGCAAAATCTATTTTATTTCTGATTTCTGTTTGTAAGTGAAGTCTGTTGCTACTCTGAATTGCATTTTGTATAATAAATAATCCCAACACTATCACCGAAGACACTACTTAATGTTTATTAGACAACGTAACCTCTGCACTGCCGTTTTATTGACAGAGAAAAAACACAGGAGAAACAAGAATCAAGAACAAGAAGAAGAGGATAATATAAGGGCACCTACGGTTTGTTTTGCACTGCAGTGTACATTCTTAAATCACAAATGACATTTATTAATTGTGCTTATATCTCAATACCTTCATGAAGACTTAATTTGGTTTTCCCTGGAGGAACAAATGCAGCATTGATATATTATCAGTGCATAAGGAAAACATTCATAAGTACAATCTCACATCACATGTGTTTTATTCATTTTGAGTACTGTTAAACTAATGCATTGCATGACACCATTGGTTAGGTTTAGTGGCTTGACGGTTAACAGAGAAGTAGGAGATTTGGTTCTTGGGGGTATTTTGGTGTTGTTGGTTATCGGTGGACTTAATTAAACCAACCCTGGTTGAGTCTGATGAAAATTGATGTGTCTGCCCAATTCAGCTCTGAGAATTTCTCGCATTGCACAGCGCTGTGAAGGAATAATCTCTGAGACTACTTTCTATTCTGCCTCTGGTTAGAAGTGGTGGATGTAGGCTACAGCTCACAGCAACTTAATACTACGTAGTGTCTGGCTTTTATCCAGCAATTATGTAACCAATGTTGGAAGCAGGAAGAGATTCAAAGGCGGTAACACCCCCCACCCACTCTGTTGTAAAGCGTTCTGCGTGTGACGTACACACACACACAGACACACACACGTGAGCATGAACACGTACATACACCCCCCCCCCCACACACACACACACACACACACACACACACACACACACACACACACACACAGTGAGATCATACAGGGGTGTGGGTTCCTACTCATGGATATACATAGTTACTGCAGGTATGTACTTGTTATTGGTACATTCTGTGTCACACAAGCCAAGCTGAAGCCACAGACACGTTTCTCAAAAGTACGTTATTTGATTGCAACAGCATTTACTGACATGGATGCCAACACTGTAATGTTTTATTAGGTATAGTAAAAGTTCTGGTTAGATTAGTTATTAGCTTAGGCTCTCTAAAGGGAGGGGCAATTGATCTAAAACACCTGTTGCAGCAAAGGAGAAACCAAACCTTACTTGTTTTAAATTTGAATTAAAATTATAGACCACACCATTTTCAGACTAGAGTCCAATCGTTGAAATTATTTTAAAAAAACAACAGAAAAACAAGAGCTAAAACAAAGCATCAATGGGAGGACTTTGGCCTGGTGGAGGCTCCTCCCTCTGTTTCAACAGTTCAGGGAGTTTTCTTTGTGTTGAAGACCGACTTGCAGGCTGCTACAAGGTTTTTGATTTACGATCAAGCAGGGGCAGAGCAAAACCTCTTGAGAATACACTGACAATCACCATGTCCCCCACCCCAGTGCTGCTGCAAGAACAGACAGGAAACAAGCGAAGGGAAGAACCACTCGACCGGTCGCAGAGATGAGCCACATGACTCTTCTCTCAAAGGAATAAACATTTCAACTGGGAAAGACAACTGGAAACAACTGAAAACCTTACTTAAATGAGGATTATTGGATGTGCAGGACAGCTTTCACGTACACAAAGAAGGACTTTGGATACAAATTCAGGTATTTTAAGGAGTTACAATATACTTTCATTACAAAACCACACAAACTGAGGATTCTTCAGTATTTCGGGACTGTTTTTCCTGCACAAATGAAACATACATTATCGCTACCTGGTTTAAAAATGAATGACAGCAGCACACAAGAGTATAACGTCACTCAAAATGACATGAATTGCATCAAGAGTGACGACTTCAAGTACCCTTTGTATAGCTGTGTTTTCAGCCTGGTGTTTTTATTCGGACTTGTCTTCAACATGGTGGCTCTATACATTTTTGGCTGTACACTGAAGCTGCGGAATGAGACAACGACCTACATGATAAACCTTATAGTTTCAGACTCCTTCTTTGTCCTGACCCTGCCTTTTCGGATCGTTTACTTTATTAAACGTGAATGGGTATTTGGAAGCGTGCTCTGCAAGATCTCTGTGGCCCTGTTCTACACCAACATGTACAGCAGCATCCTCTTCCTCACCTGCATCAGCGTTGACCGTTTCCTGGCCATTGTGTACCCATTCCGGTCCCAAAGAATTCGTACTAGAAGGAATGCCAAACTGGCCTGCTGTGTAGTGTGGGTGATGGTTCTTTCTGGAAGTATACCTACTGGGTTCCTTTTGGACACCACCTCACCCATCAATGCAAAATCCTCAAACTTCTGCTTTGAAAACTACTCCAACAAACAGTGGAAGGCTGAGCTGTCCAAGGTGGTGGTGTTCATTGAGACTGTGGGCTTCATCATCCCATTGATGCTCAATGTCTTCTGTTCCATCATGGTGCTACGGACACTGAGGAAACCCCGAAACTTCAGCCATGGAGGGAACCTGAACAAGTCAAAAATCCTAAGGATGATCACAGTGCATCTGCTCATCTTCTGCTTCTGTTTCATCCCCTACAATGTTAATCTCATCTTTTATGCCCTGGTCCGCTCCAACATCATAGAAGGGTGCAAAGCAGAATATGTGGTCAGGACCATCTACCCCATTAGTCTGTGCATAGCAGTGACCAACTGTTGTTTTGATCCAGTCATATACTATTTCACTTCAGAGACCATTAAGAGCTCCATGAAACGCAAGTCCACAGTATGGCACTATGGTGCCAAGCTGTTCGACAGACTACAGATGGACAGCCCACACAGCAGTCCAAATACAACACACAAAACCCTGTCCCCGTGGAGTCAGAAATCCAAAGTGTTTGACAATGAGTCTACAATCTAATGTCAATTGTATTATGGGACATGACTAAAAATTCAGTGACTGCTGGTGAAACTTGATTTGAATGTGAGAATGTATGTGGAGGTGGAGTTGCCTTAAAGATCATAATAACAAACAATGGTTACTAAGGAGTCACTCTTTACTCTACTGGACAAAACAGAGACTAGGACACCCAAGTAAGTCAATAAAAGAGTGGAACAAGTCCAATCGGAAACATTTGAAAGTGTGTTACAGCATAAAGACCCTTTAGGCTGCCAATTCACAAAACACATTGTTAGAAAACATTTCATTCTTAGGAGTTATGAGTTTGTAATGTGTACTATTTGAGATGACAGGTGTATGGTGCATGGTTCTGCCGAAGTATGAGCTTTTGCAAATAAGACATTGTAACTGTTTTATTCCTCAGAGCAGATTGTCCTTTAAGATTATTCTGCTTTGGCAATGCTAAACCAGTATTACTCTTTTATGTACTATACTGTGCATTTTCTAAGTAGTTGTGGCCACTTTATGTTCTCTAACAGCTTCTATCCATTATTATTTTTATATATATACACACACACACACACACACACACACACACACACACACACACACACACACACACACACACACACACACACACACACACACACACACACACACACACACACACACACACACACACACACACACACACACACACACACACACACACACACACACACACACACACACACAGAGAGAGAAAGTGAATAAAAGGTATTAACTTAAAAGGTTTGCGTTATTTAAAAAAAAAATAATATATATACAGTATATATTTGATAGAGTGGGGTCTTGTGAAATATTTGACACTAACAAGGTATCAGTTAACATGCAACTCTCTATGGGTACTGCCAAATCATTTGTCTAGACTGATTACTCATACAGGTAATAACCCAGCTACAGGTACTGTGGTTGGTTGGCCAGTGCCATGAATGCACAGTGAGTCACTACATTTTCAAAAAGTAGATTACAGCTGTTGTCAATATTTGATTGATGCATTGTGCCAGCCAAATAATGCACTAACAATGCCAATGCCCTCATCTATATAAGTGGTTATTTCTGTAGAATTTTATTTGAATTTTATGATAAAAAACAAAATAAATTCAAACTTGAATTTGATGTTTGATGAGAATAATTAAAAAATGTCTAAGCCAGAGTGACAAAATGTTTCCTATGGACTAATGGGAAACCTTAAAAACACAGTTCACAGTGTAACTAGAATATGCTGCAGCTTGAATGTTGTTTATTCTTCCAAAAGCTGCCTGCTGCAAGACCGAGTGCTATTGGATACCTGTTGAGACCCCTGAGGCTGTGTTCTGACAAAGGTAGTCTAATAACCACTGCTGAACTGGATTCTGACACTTAAACAGGCGAGCAACAACAAGCCTCTTGAAGAAGCAGCATGTTGAAAAAAAATAAGAGCACAGCGGTGGTTGCTGCAACACAGAGACAGAGCTGTTGAATAATACAGAGTTTAAACTTTAAAACAGTTAGAAAACAATAAGCAATTGCTTAAATCTTAAATTCCCTAAGCCACACTACACCAAGTAATACAAATAGGCTTCTTTTTTTTAAGTGAATAAATTATAACCAGTTATTTCTCAAGCAGGACATGTGTCCTTTATGTTATTTATTTCTATGTAATTCGAAATTTGTCTCACAAGGACCAAGTGGTGTGTAGCTAAGTCGTAGTGTGTGCCATTTCAGCATACTGTTTTCCAAATTACTCAAACAAGCACTCAACTCTGCTTTAATTACATGCCAAACCGATTGGTTAAAATCTGATGTGAATAATAGATGAATTATTTCTTTTCTCAACTGCAAAAGACTCAGATTTTGACACAACACACGTTTTTATCAATCATAAGGACCTGTTCTGAACATTTTGACTTAATTTGTAATCTCATGGACTCTAATAGCCATGGACTGAGATCTACACTGACATGTTCCCTAAGTGCGCTGGTCCCAAGCTGACACTCAGTGAATTATTGCCATTCCTCTATCAGTATAGTTAATGATTAACTCCAATTACTTACACAGGTGTACAGGTTTTTAACAAGCAGCCATAAATATGATTCCCACTATAAAAAGGTAATGAAACAATATGTGCTTAATTGTAAGGCTAATCACAAAATTCAGCTGATTGACAAACCCAGTCAGTTAAGACCAGATAATGAGTGTATCCTTAACAAGGCGATCTTCAAGCCGACATATTTTTACTAAATGAGCTAATAGGAAGTAAGAAAAAAAAAAAAAGAAGTGTGCATAGGAGAGGTGAGAGCGGAAAGAGAGGGGGAGAAGGAGACCCTGACCTGTGTGTGAGTGTGGGCGTGTACGGCTCTAATCAGTAGCATGAGCATCTTAACAAGTTTCCCTGCTGCTGAACACCACCTTTCTGGAAGAATACTTTATCACACCATCACTGAATTGTTGAGATCCTGATACTGGTAAGTGATGAAGTTTTCTGTTTCAACATTCTTCTTAGTTGTTATTACCTTGAGTTTTATATGTACAGTATATACATAATTTTTTATAAAATGAAGACAGCAATTGACTATAACAACTTACCGAGGTGTTGTGGAAACTTAACATTTTGGGGTTCACAAAGATACTGAAAACCAATGTGTATTTGGGATAATGTATGAGATGTTTGAGAATGTCCTGGGCTTTTACATCTAGGAAACCAACTTAAGGCAAAAATAATTATTGTGATCACAACACAAATCTGCTACATGACCTGCAATTCCTAAAAGATCCCGTCAAGCTCAAGTTAACAGTTTGCTACTCATCAGACACTTAGCAGGGGTGACAACTGAATGACTAAACAGCCATTGTTATCAAATCACCAAAAAAGAAAACTGAATAATGTCAAGAGCAAAAAATAAAAGGGTTTGAAAAGTAAAAGGTTTAAAATTCATTATCATGTCATAGAAAACATGTCCTATCAAATATTGTCACTAAATATAAAAAAACAAACTTAAAGGGAAATTGAGAGACTACTCAAAATGTAACTGAAAGTGATAGTATGGTGATAATCAAACGACGTGCCTGTATTAAAACTAATCTCACAATTGTATTTTTGAAATAAATGTTCAAAGGCTAAGTATCATAGTTTCATTCGTGTTAAAGTAATAATGGAAGCTCTCTTGTAATTAGACATTGGCATTGTTTCAACTCAAAACTGTGTTGAGTGCTTGGATGTGTTTAAGCAAGTAAAGTAAAATTTATTTGTATAGCACTTTTCTCAGTTGAAGATCACAAAGTGCTTCACAACAAAAGGAAGCATTAACAACTCTCAGAAATACAATGCATCACTAAAAAAAAAGAATAACACATACACATAAGACCAGCCTAACCACCCTACAATCTAGTTAAAAGCCTCTTTAAAAAGCAGAGATTTCCACTTAACAGCCTAGATTCCTGGTGAACTGGTCACAACAACAAAAAAGATGAAAAATAACAGAAGAAAAGTCCAAGAAATCATGATGACATATACCAAACGCATGAAAAGCACATTAGTTAAATGTGCTTATAATCTGTCCCTTCCTAATAATGACTGAAAAAAGGCTTAACTGGAAATGTTTTTATACACTGCAAATTACATATTTAAAAATGGCCAGTAATATCCACACCTCTTACAATCTCAATGAATAAACTTCATGAGCTTCTTTTTATGTGAATTTACTCCAGGACAACAGATAACATTATGAGGAGATTCTTC